>NW_019731221.1:1315242-1385238 GCF_002891405.2 Cryptotermes secundus | reverse complement strand
TTTTCCTTCTACCCTGAAGATGGAGGCGATACGTTCCTCCGAAACGTCGGTTAACACCACATATACACGGTGCCAAATCCCAGAAGACTGCTTTCTTCATAGTCACCGCCGTGAAAGCCTCACATCTTACAAGTATAAATAGGATGATCATGCCAGGGAGGATGAGACTGGCAGGGCACGTAGCACGAACGGGGGAACAGAAATGCATAATAGGATGTTGGTGGGAAAGCCAGAAGGAAAGAGACCATTAGGAAGGACAACGGGTAGGTGGGTAAACAATATTAAAGTGGAGGGTGAAATATTGGTGAATTCTTGAGTAGCTGTGCAACTGAAGGCTTCTCAAGAAGAGCTCAGCTCCACGGACTTAGTTAGTTATGGTACAAGTTCTTGCCACCCTGTTTCTCAGGTTCGTTCTAAATACTCCACCCATCGCACTCACGTTTGTTTAATCACGCTACGTGGACTGATTGAAGAGTGAAAATTGCTGAAGGTTCTCATTGCATATTATTTACCATTTTTTCTGTTACGTTATTTTTCTCAATTTAAAAAAGAAACTAACAGAGCATACAAAAAAGAAAAAGACGGAACTCCCCTGACATTGCAACAATGTATAGGATTTTAATCAGACTAAATCTACAGCACAGGATTTTCATCATTCCTCGTTCATTTGGTCATGAAATTTCATGTTCTTAAAGAAATCGAAGGTTCGTTGCAGTGTTCACGAACTTTCACCACTGGACAGTGCCTTGAGCCACTTCATACCTTCAACATCCTACCCTGTAACGTGTATTACTTCCTCATATACGTGGTACATACGGGAAAGTTTTGTGATGGTGAAAAATCAAGTCTCGACATCTCGACTAACTTACACGTTTTCAGCTCCGTGATTGCCGAAAAGGTGTTTTTTCCTAGGCTGTGTACGGCTGTATGTATGTTTCCATGGACGAACTGGCGCCTCATTAGCACCCGAACGGATGGACGTCATGTACATTTGGTATTCAAGAGTTTATTCGCATAGGTCGGTGCTCGGTGAATCTGAACATTCCAGCTCCAAAATTACAGGCCTTTGAGATGGGCTCCAATACACACTGTGGCTATTTTCTAGAAAAAGGCTGTAACGACTTTGATTACATTTCAATGATTTATGGCGACCATACCTGTACAGGTCATCTCCGTGGCCTGTAGTCCGCAAACGAACTATACCGACCGAGCGACCGCCGCTTATCGGCGAAGTTAGTGTCAACTTTATGGATAGAGGATATCGCGTGGTCAGCACAACGGATCCCCATGGCCGTTAATCTTGGTTTTCGAGACGGGAGCCGCTATTTCTTTGAAATACCTCCTCAATTATCCTCATGAAGCTGAGTGGACCCCGTTCCAGACCCACTACTTATCAGAAAATCTGGTAGCGCTGGGAGTCGAACCCAGGACATCTCGATATGTAGCCAAGAACTCTGACTACTAGACCACAGAGGCGGTCCTGTAAAGGTCATATCTTCAGGAAAAAAAAAACGGTTATCTATACTAGAGGCCGAAACGCGAAACGCAAATTTTTTCAAAACCTGTTTCAACGGTCACACGGATTTAATCGTTGCTAGGAATTCGGCAACCATCAGTGGTTTACTGTACAACAGTCGATTTCGTTTCCATGGTAACGTAGTAAGGTCAATCGCGTAAAGCGGCCTCCGTAGTAACGTTCCCACCTTGTGACTCAAGGTACGCGGGTTCAAACCCGGTGAAGGTCGTGGAATTTTTAAGGGCGGAAAAATTCAGGGAACAAGTCCTCCGGGAGGGACTTTAAGCCGTGGGTCCCGTGTCGTAGCTTTACAGCACGTAAAAGAACCTCATGTTTCAAGGGGACCTCTGAGCCAAATTCAGGACATTTCCCGCCCAACAGTAGTCTCTAACGCCTCTGGTAGATGGGGGAAGCATCGAGATACCGCTGAGCCAGTAGAGGCCGAACTCGCTGGCTGAGTCGGGACTGATGGCACGTACCAGTACCGGTAGGGTATAGAGACTTGTAGAATATCACAGGGGGACGCACAATAGACCACTGGTCGCGGTGCATGGGGAAACCCACCCTCTTCAATAATAACAACAACAATCAATCAAACAAACAAGGTCAATCGCGTATGTGCAATACCTATGGGTCAATTTTAAATTACTCTCCCACCTATGCTAAGGCTGCACAAACTGTCCCTTCCCCGACTCTCTCCAAGCAAGATTAAGATTTGAGGTCTTTACGATGGTAAATAGCATGAAGAGTATGATACTTTTGGATGCGATGCCGTGCAATTTGTGTGTCAAACTACACAGCATCACGTTCCAGCAGACGGTAATCTTTAAAATGTTTTGTATCGGGGGTGAGAGGAACATGGTAGAGTAGTTGGTTAAGGCACTACGTTACACGCCGGAAGGTCGCGGGTTCGATTTCATATAAAATCACTGAAATTTTCAATTGACCTAATCTTTCCAGCCGCACTATGGCCCTGGGGTCGACGCAACCTCTTAACAGAAATGAGTACCAGGAACATTCCTGGAGGTAAATGGCGGCCGGCGCGTAAGGCTGATAACTTTACCTCCATCTATGAGCCGATTGTCTAGAAAATGTGGGAGACTCGACGTCTCACAACGCTATGGGGCTCCACGACCTGTTACAGAGATACCCTTACTTATTTTAAGTCCTACATCTTAATTATACTGCATTTTTGGGGAGCTCAATTTCTTTATAATGTGGCGTATTTGCTACATGCAAGAACTGCTGAGTCATAGAAACAGCCGTTTCTACGTAATACAAAGTCACAACAATAGAACGGGGTTATGCAATCCGTTTCTAGGCAACTGCTCGATAAACATTTCTGTGCACTGGACCGTGATATACAATGCGATGACGTCATCGACAATACAGACTTTGTTTTCCGTGGAGTCTGTGCAGAGTGCTTATAAAAGATGTAAATTAAGAAGCAAGTTCAGAGCATTTACGAGTCAGTTGCCAGTAGGACATAGCCACCGGAAGTGAAGAAGAATTAGAAGTCGGCCAGTGAGGAATTAACGTCTGATTTGAAGACTTTATGTGTGCTGTAGTGTGACATTTATAGTTCCTGTGTCAAAATCCGTTGCCAGGAAACGGATAGGGAAAACTTTGCAGAGGAATGGTCATTATTTAGATCTGTTACTTAGTCCCAGAAGAGCGGCCTCCGTGGTCTAGAGGTAACGTTCCCACCTCATGACTCGTAGTACGCGGGTTCAAATACCCGGCGGAGGTCGTCGAAATTTTAAGGGCGGAAGAATTCAGGGAACAAGCCATCCGGGAGGGACTTTAAGCCGTGGGTCCCGTGTCGTAGCTTTACGGCACGTAAAAGAACCTCATACCTCCAAAGGAGGTCACTGAGCCAAAATTGCGAACGTTTCCCGCCCAACAGCAGTCACTAATACCTCCGGTAGATGGGGGAAGCATTATAGACACCTCTCAGCTAAGCAGAGCCGGTCTCGCAGGCTGGGCGGGACTGATGCTAAGCACCATTACCGGTAGGATATAGAGACTGGTAGAAATCATAGAGGGAAGCACAATGGACCACTACAGGTCTAAGTGCATGGGGAAACCCACCCTCTCTAGTAACTAACTAACTAACTAACTTAGTCCCAGAAGTGGCCGCAGTACAAGGGACTTAGTCCCACCCAACTAGCAACAATAGCAACGACTAGTTAAAGCAGATACAGAAGACTTTATTTATGTGTTTTAATTACAGTAATCTTGAGAATGTTATAACTAATTGTAGTTACCACTGGTGAATAGCCAATAAATCATTATGCAAAGTATATTGAGCCAATGTGGAGCAAAAGTACAGCATCTGACGAATCTACACAGTCTCATCCGTGGCTGGTAGATTACAGGAAACTGTTGAAACGGATCATACAGAAAGAGGAAAGTGTTCTTATGGAGTTCCACCAAAATCCTGTCATTTGGTCTCCACAACGTTTCTCACGTGGTGCGTCTTAGTTCACTTTTACACTACCTGCAGTGAGTTATAACACATGAAGTGCTATATATGGTGCCGCAGTGTTATATGCCACGATAAACATCAGGCAGTCCCCCACTATTCCAAGGGATGAGCAAATCGTCTATAGACGGAGATGTTCAAGAAGGATTGGAATTATAAGTCTTGTGATATCAAGGCTTCTACTGTGGCGAGGATGGGTATTAATAATAAAGGTTTCAGCTACCAAACTTTCCTTCCTGTTGAGAAAAAATAACACTTTCAGATCATGTGTGGATCAGAATATTGCCTATTCTCGCCAAACAGAAGACAGATTTCTTAAACCCCGTACTGCAAGAACGCGGAGTAAGGTAGCGTAGTTGGTTGAGGCACTATGATACAAGCCGGAAGGTCGCGGGTTCGAATCCCGATGAGGTGGATTTTTTTTTTTATTTTACCTAATCCTTCCAGCCGCACTATGGCCCTGGGATCGACTCAGACTTCCTGGGGGGGGGGGGAGGTAAAGGGCAGCCGGCGTGGAAGGCTGACAACCTTACCGCCATCTATGAGCTGTTTGTCTAAAAAATGTGGGAACCTCAACATCTCACAACCCTATGGGCCTCCACGGCCTCTTACAGATATAGCTATACTTTTCTAACCCCGTACTGCACGAACGTGCAGATGTGTGTGCATGTTAGTAACTGTCAGTCCGCTCAGGCACAGGTTAGAGAAGAAGGAACTAAAGAGGAGAGGTAGAAAATGAGAAATATGATGAAAAATAGCGGGAGCTGGGAGAGAAAATGGAGAATAAGCAGATGAGGAAGCATGAAAAATAAGTTTTAATGCTATGTATGTCATCTCTGCCTTTCTAATCTCTCAGACAGCAACAATCCTCGCTCGGGTCTGAGAGGAATACCGGCCTTCCAGTAGATTATTTTTTTCAGATCCAAGCGACCAGGAAGAAGTCAGCTTTGAGAAGTAACGGTTCTCTGAATATTAAGGGACTTATTCACTCAATTCATCCACATTCTTCGTATTTCTCGCCTCACTTCAGCAGTTTGCTCGACTTCCTTGTGCCTTACTCCCTGTCCTATTTTTTTGTCCTGCTCCTTCTCATTTTCATTTCTCCTCCTCCTCCTTTCTCCCTTCTGCTTTCCTTCTTCAATGACCTGACACCAACAAAAGTGCGTACAAGGCCTGAAAGGGCTGTCCGTAACAACTTATAACAAGGTGGCCCCATTTTGGTCGCCGCTATCAGTAATGACCGCCTCTGTGGTCTAGTGGTCAAAGTTCCTGCCTACAGATCCAGAGGTCCCGGTTCGATTCCCGGCGCTACCACATTTTCTGAGAAGTCACTGGAACGGAGTTCACTCAGCCTCGTGAAGATAACTGAGGAGCTATTTCAAGGAAATGGCGGCTCCGGTCTAGAAAACCGAGATCAGCGGCTGTAGAGATCATATATTTGACAATATCATCTAAGGTTTCCGTGGCAGTGGACATTTATATTGGGGTCTTCCAAATTATATCACGTAATCTAGTACTTTGGGCCGGTCACGGTAGCCGAGCGTTCTACGGCATGCACTGTCTTCGCTCGCTCGGAAGCCGGGATCGTTGGTTCGAATCCCACTCAGGGCATGGATGTTTATTTTGTGTGTGTGCGTTTTTCTATGTTTGTGTACAGGTAGAGGCCTTGCGACGAGCTGATCACCCGCCCAAGGAGTCCTACCGAACGTGTAAGACCTAGAAAAACCGAAGTGAACGGAGAAGTTCATGGAGGTAGGCCTAGGCCCACTGGGGCTGTAGTGCCAAGGAGAAAAAAAAGATCTAGTACGTACTTTGGTACCAACGATTCGGAGAGAGAGACACAGACTAAAGACTGGGGAAGCATGTTCCTCTGAAACGTCTTTTCTCATCTACCAGGCTTCAGAATGCCATAACCCAGGGCAGCACACTACTTAACCGAGGGCAGTTCGATTCATCTATTGCGTCACCAGATAATTCGTCGTCGAGATCACAGAAATCTTATTTGAAACCATTATTAATCAGCATCTATATACTCCATTCTCGCTTGTGGCTTTCTTTGTTTTACAGAGCTTTCTCAATTATTTACGTTATACAGTGTTTACGGGAAGGATAATTGTGGGTAAATAATTGGGCAAATCATGGATTGATCTGTCGTGACCGTTCTTAAATACACTCTCATTATCTTCTGGAGGAACCTTACTGAGGATTGCCGGCCTTCGGGAGAATATTCTAACCCGGGACTTCTCGAATACGATGCAGGATTGTTAATCACTCAAACGCCACCGTAATTAATACAAGAGAACAGGGAGTTGGGGATTAAGAGCGAAGCAGAAGCAGCTAGAACTGCAGTACTCTGCAGAGTAAGAAGGACCCACTATTTCTGTGGGCGACAGAGACGAATTTTGTGTTACCGGTTCGCTGCGAGAGACAGCAACGCTTCTTTCAGGTAGCAATGGGGTAAGACATAGTTGACCATTCGATGACATCAGAGGAATTCTCTATGGCGTTCTGTCTATATTACTGACTACGCGCGTAAAGCAAGTGTGAGGAATTTAGACATCTTTCCCCTTTAATTCCTTGACTTGTGATCCATGACTTGTTAGTGTTTGCTCTACTAGTCGTTGCGTGTTATTTGCCGGGCAGTAACGGCGTTACCCCGGAAACTGGGTGACCTTCACTGAAGGTTCGTTGCCAAGGAACGTCTTGTGTATAAAACACTGCATAGAGATATTCTTTGGCATTTAACCCGCGTGGAGGCGGGTTCGAATACCTCCATCGTAGCCCTGCGAGTCGTAGGAGGCGACGAAAAGGGAAGTCTCAAATTCGAGACAGTAAAATATGGTCGCGATTTCCAAGGGACTCGGACCCGAAAAAGACTGCGCTGGCAAGGACCAGGAGCATATACAAAAGACAGACCCGTCCTCTCGTCAGAGAGGGCGCCCCACAGAAACAAGACCGCATCTGTCAAACAGTAATAAATATCTGGACATGAGCTCCAGATGACTCTCGGAACCAAGACTTCCTGACTGATTGACTGACTGGCCGTCAATCGCAATGTGACTTTGACTTTTGACTTCTTTGACATTCTAGTGAGAGTTATTAACACGAAAATACCGATTGTGAAACGACTTGTTCAACATTTTGTGTTATAGTTACGGCGTTGAGTAACAAATTGACGTCGCAGGAATACGCCTCAAAGTCTTATTTCACGACAGCAAGTATATGCCGTCAAAATATTACCTGACACAAGTTTTAATTAGTGGCTGTTCTTTTCGTTCACAAAGACGGATCTTTACGACAAACCTTTTGAAACGGTAGCGAATACAAATGATATATAACGCTTAAACTAACAAGAGAACGATATCCTCGAAGAAGAATATTTGAATTTCTCTCGTATATAACAATCGCGAAAAATACGAAGGAATATTTTATTAACTGAACAACAGAAAGATAGGTCAAAAGATACTAACGCGAACTGCGATTGTAACTGTAATTAGGATGAAGGACGCATTTTTACGTCACGATATCTGAACTTTCCATACAAATAAATTAACTTCTGTAGAGCTGAACACTGGGTACAGAGGCAGGCCATCGTCAGGCGTGGGGGCTATTATTACACCTCTGCTATAATTTATATCATACATTAAAGATGGAATATGGCAATCCGTTTGCGAAAAAACTAGACCGCAAATTTGACTAACTACTAACAGAATCCTGAAGCTTTAATACGCCTAATACCAACACGATCCGGGCAGTTGGCATTACCTCCAATCCCCACACATTAAATCACTAAGGAGCATTTCATTATTAAGCTTGTCTCAGGATTTGTCTGATTTAAGTTTCTTTCCTCGCGTGATTAGAAATCATTTAGAGAGCTATGCCGCGTGTACGTAAATTAGAATTAACTGGGTCACGAACAGACTCCAGTGATCGGTTTCCTGACCGATTTGTAAGTTATATAATGACGCTGTATCAAGTGTGAGGTTCTTTAGGAGAGAACGAGAAGAGGGACTGACTGTTAAGACAGTCGGTTAAGTCACAGACTTAGTCACTGCCTGCCAGTCACTGACTGACTGACACAGGGGAGTATTCAATGACAGGATTTTATGATGACAATAATAATATTACGGAGTATTTACGTTAATCGACCGTGAGTTAATGATAATGATAATAAAATTATTATTATTATTATTATTATTATTATTATTATTATTATTATTACATTTCAGAACCGTTTAGAAGATATCCCTGGTAAATATTCTAGCGCGAAATTACAGAAAACGGCCATTCTCCGTAACTATAAATAATTATAACAATGTTACTGATTTTCACACTACAAAGCACTCTACGCTAATCTCTTCAGTCTATCATCACTAGTCTTCACGGATTTACAACTCAGGAAATAGAAAAGCCTCACTAAATCACACACTTCAAGTATCACTGCACCATAGCACACATAAAGTCTTCAAATCACACGTTAAAACTTCACAGGCTGACTTCTTGTACTCTTTTGTACTCCTCAAGCTTACTGCTTGCTTGCTGTACTCCTCCAGGGTACTTTTTTAATTCGATTAGTGGGGGGTGGAGTCCAACTGGGTCCACTCGGCACGGCGGCCATTGATTGGCCTATTGTAGCCTGCCCCGGGTGATTATGATGGAGAATGTGGTGGAATGAAGATTGGCAGGGGAAACCGAAGTACTCGGAGAAAACCTGCCCCAGCGCCACTTTGTCCACCACAAATCCCACTTGACTAGACCCGGGATCGAACCCGGGCCGCACTCCTCCAGCGTACTGTACTATCCTTTTGTTTGCGTGCTTCTGCCTGTACTACTCATTCGTAACTGCTTTGAACCCTCCTGGACTCTTTACTTATATAGCCGCAGAACGTACATGCATCACAGGAAACAAATCACGTGATCACTACCTACTGTTGTGTGACGTCACCTGTTCATTCTAATACCGGTGAATTACTTAGGAACAGATGTTTCAGAAAAGGGATGGAAAAATATTAAAATACTTTCACCTCTGGCTCACGGTACTTAAACTCACGAAAAATCATAATAATCTGTACATTTAACATTGCAGACTATAATGATATCCTCTTTAAAACAAAATAATTTCAATCTAAAATAACAATAAAAGATCAAATTAAGCCAGTGAAGAAGAATAGAATCCAGAACAATGAAGTCCATTTTCTCTGCATTTCGAATGTACTTAAGCCAATCTTATTCTTCAGTAGGTATGTGTAATTTGTAATGTCTCTTGAGAGACTGTTTTTCGCTTCAGCGAGTGCGTAGCTGACTGGATAGCTCGGGGCAAAAACTCTCCTCGGAGGAGTGACACCGAATTGAGTTCCTTAAGGTGAAGGGAAGCTCTTAGTGAACCAGCCAACTTCAAGCAGTAGAAATAGGCTTCGCGCGAACTGCACAGAACGAATTCGGGTTTCTATCCGTCCGTTTTTAAATTTCGGTTCCCATAATTACTGAACACACTGCGACAAAATTTCGTATCGAGGATCCGCACTAAAACTAGGTAAGAAAAATCAATTTTAGGGCGTCCTGGTGAGAAGTTCTAGTTTATATGAAGATGAGGTATGGTAAAGGTAACTTTGTCCTTGTGCTAAATTAAACACCACGCCATGAAGACTATATGATATAAGGTGAGCGGTCAAGTTCATGCTCCGGCCGTTTTACCTCCGGGGGAAGAGCCCCTAGTAGCCATTGGACGGAAGGGGTGGGTACTGCGTGGGAAATTTCAGGTCGGAAATTTTTCTATCAGTTTCTCCTCGAAATTTGTCCACCATCAAATTTCTCTCTCTCTCTCTCTCTCTCTCACTTCCTATTCTTTGATACTTCAAATGATTAGTATCAAGATCAATGCAATATAAAAATAGCATATAACGTATTTTAAAAATGTTCCCGTTACACAAACTCACACGGCACCTAAGCAGTTGATACTTAAACAACATATTTTCCGTTGCAGTTAAATTTCTGTCGGAAAAGAAGAGGCGTCTTAGGGGGCCTATACACGTACGAATCTGGCTCGCGAGTCCGACTAGGCTCAGGTTCCAATGAGCCAAACTCATCCGTGTGTGGGTCGCAAAGTTGGGAGTCAGTTCATACGTTTGTGGTGAAATTAATCCGAGCCCGGCTCCCTAGTCAAACTCCACGCGGTCTGAGAAACTATAGAGTGACGGGTCCTACCGGTACTGCCTTCGCCACTAAAAATAGTTGTCGAAAGGGAGTCCTTATAAAGTTTTAGGACGCACAGAATTTCAATTTCCGCCCAACATACGTGTTTTCCATGAAGCCTTATGAGTAAACAAAAGCGAAATAATGAGCCATAAGTGTTACCCCAAGCCTACACTTCCTAACTTGTTAACCTCGGTAAGCCCAGTAACTAGACGGAGGTGAGTGGTCACCTTTATGCTGCTTCCGAGCTACACCCGGAGGAAGCGTCTGGAATAATTTTTGTCATTTAATTTCATGATGATTTCTCAACCGCATAGGTTGAAAGGATGAACTATTATTAATTTTGGATTTGAAAGGATTCGGAAGGAAGAGGTGCGACTAGGATTTTAAGATATCTTAGAATTTATATGGAGACACTAAGGGAAAAACTTGTTAGGACACCAGACATCAGGGGAGGGGAATCAAACAGGGTCTTCTCGAATACCAAGCATGACTCACCCACTAGGGGTTCGGCCCCATCTGTTAAATCTTTCACACTTTTTTTTTCACGCTCTCAGTACTGTAGACTTCTCACCTAAGAAAAGGTAAAGCTCTCCCTGTAACAGGCCGTGAAGGCCCATAGGGTTGTGAGACGTCGAGGCTCCCACATTATCTAGACAATCGGCTCACAGGTGGCGGTAAGGTTGTCAGCCTTGTTGGCCGGCCGCCCTTTACCCCTATCCCCCCCAGGAAGATTCCTGGTACTCATTTCTGTTAGAGTCTGAGTCGACCTCAGGGCCGTAATGCGGTTGGAAAGATTAGGTCAATTGAAAAAAATCCAATGACCTTATCGGGAATGGAACCTGCGACCTTCCGTCTTGTAGCATAGTGCCTCAACCAACTACGCTACCGTGTGCCTCGAGTTCTCAGCAAACCAGCTAATAAACTAAGTAACTTCAACCCTTATTTCTCAAAATTAACTTTAATATTATCCTCAAACCTATATAATATACCAAAAGTTATAACATCTCTTGAGGTTCTCGAATGAAACAAATGAGTAAAATGGACTCACGCAGAAATGCTTGTACGTTGTACATTCGTGGTGTCCGGTTCGAATATCGGCCATGACACCGACTATCTTGCTGAGGGGTTTCGCAGTTTTCCTCAATTTCTCCAGCATCATGCACTACCGCTTCCTTCCAGATCCTTAAGTTTCATTATTCATTTATTCTGTATAGTGTACGATATTGGCAGCGTCGTGAAATAAACAACAAATAAATAAACGAACAAATAAAAAATCTGTATGAATTTCTTGTATCATGCGCTCTACAAGTGTTGTCACTCTCATCCTCTCTGGCTCGTTAACCTGACAATGCGACTTCTCTAACTGGTGGGTCTATTCAATTCCGGCATTTGCAGGGCAACAGTTCACTTGCACTGGCGCGCTACGTCATCATTAAAATAAATGCAAAAGAGTTGGTTAATCCTGACGAAGACCTACACGCAGTGAATAGGAGTCATTGTTGCTTGTTATTACACCATTTCACACTCTGCGAACTTGCTGCAAAAGTGCAATAAGGTGCTTCAACTGCTTATCAGATAAAGTACAGTATGTGCGTCATCTCTCGTCGAACATAGTTCATTTAACTTTATTCATTCTGGTCCGTCACACCAGTTAAATATTATAGAAAGATCTGACACCACCGTCCAGTGTGACTCATATGTGTATTTATATGAATGACCACCTTCAGAAGCCATAACTACATGTTGAGGAAACTACTGTTATATTGATCATAGTACATCAAGCTGAATCGAAGTTTTATATAAAGATTTTAATTAAGATAAAACGTGTTTGGGGGGGCATGGTAACGTATTTCGTTGAGGCACTATGCTATAAGCCGGAAGGTCACGAGTTCAAGTCTCGATGAGGTCATTGGATTTCTTTCAATTGACCTAATCCTTCCAGCCGCATTATGGCCCTGTGGTCGACTCAGCCTCTAACAGAAATGAGTAAGTAAAGTAAAGCTGTCCCTGTACCAGGCCGTGAAGGCCCACAGGGTTGTGAGACTTGAGGGTCCCACACTATCTAGACAATCGGCTCAAAGATGGCCAGGAAAATTATTTAATTAATTCCTGGAACAGAAATGAGTACCAGGAATTAATTAAATAATTTTCCTGGGGAGTAAAGCGCGGCCGGCGCGTCTGGCTGACAACCTTACCGCCATCTTTGATCTGATTGTCTATATAGCGTGGGACCCTCAACGTCTCACAACCCTATGGGCCTTCACGGCCTGGTACAGGGATAACTTTACTTTTTTTAAATGTGGTTGAGTTAAAAATTATTAAAATTCTTAATATTTAAAATCTTAAACGGCTAAGGTTCGTGTCTTCGTGCCTCTTCTATCAAAGGGAGATTCAACTTGATATACTATGATCAACGTAACAGTAGTTTCCTCAACATGTTGTTATGCCTTCTGATCGAAACATTCATTCATTAGAAGATTACTTCGTTGGTAAGTAAGTTCATGTAGTCATTTACCGGGAAGCGCCAGCTACATAGCTTGCTTAGCGTCTAATAAATGATTAAGCATGATGAACTAGAAGGATGGTAGACAAATCAGTCGTAGCCTATTTTAAAGTATACATGACCGCCTCTGTGATCTAGAGGTCAGAGTTCCTGGCTAGAGATCCAGAGATCCCAGGCTCGATTGCCGACGGTACCAGATTTTTTTAGAAGTAGTGGGTATGAAAAAGGGTCCCCTCAGCCTCATGAGGATAATTGAAGAGCTGTTTCAAGGAAATAGCGGCTCCGGTCTAGAAAACCGAAATTAACGGCCGTGGGGATCCACTGCGTTGACCACGTGACACCATCTATCCGCAAAAGTTGGCACTAGCTTCGCCGACAAGTGGCTGTCGCTCGGTCGGTATAGTTCGCTTGTGGACTAAAGGCCACGGAGTTTTTTAACATATACACAGAGTCCGCCTGGACAGATTGAAAAAGAAGAAAAACCAACAACAATGAAAAGACCAATAGGCATAATTGGTGCCGATAGGGAAATTTGATTCTGATAAGAGTAAAATGTTCCTGCCCTTCCTCAGCAGCGTGCCATCGGGGCAGGAAGAGCGGACGCAAAGCTTCATTCAGTCTTAACCTTGATGGGAGAACCCACTGACAATTGGCCTCAGGGTCCGTCTAGACACAATGTTCGAGAAAAAAAAGAGAGATCCATTCCTTTCTCTGATCTACCCTGAGGTCACCAGCTTGTAGCTGTATTGAGGCTGTGAAAAGGAGTCTCACGGATTAAACCATTCCACATCTCTGTAAAGTTATGTTTCCCCCGCCAACCTATTTCCTTACGTTCCTCTCCTGTCATCAAAAGAAATCCGTTAATATGAATATTGGTAGCAATAACCACGTGATCGATTTCGCTATCGACAAGCGCTTAACACAGACCAGTACGGGGTGGAGGGAAAAGTATGACAGTGAACAGAAAGAAGCCTCGAGCGTTATCATCCTCCAGATCCACTGGCTGTCTTTTCGTGGTTTCATCATAGTGCCGCCACTGGCTCTGACATCGCTCTTCAAGCAAAATACAAACCAGAAGCGATAGCGGTGAGCTAACCTCATGGATGGTTGGTAACATGGCTACCTTGTTAACGGCACTTAATTTATACAGGCTACAACTAAGTCGGGAAGGGAACTCACAATATTGCCAAGAAACCGTCTTCCAGAAAATAGGACTGAAAGAAAAACTATAACTGGCTGTACGTTTTTATTCGTAGTCAGGGTTCCCTATCATATTTTGGGGCCTATAAACAGTTCACATTTGATGTGTGGAGGGGGCAGGTGTGCTTAGAAGGCCTGCGAACAACATCCTCATTATCAACGGTTTAACATTTTGGACGGTACAATAATCTTTTCCTACATAACGGGATTCAGCACAGTTTAAAGTGGGATATATTTTTCTCACGAATTGTTGCAATTTCAAAATAGGAAGTAGGCCCTCCTAGTTCCATTTTACTATGACAGAATAAAATATTTCTGAACAGAGGAATCACTCTGTATGAAATTGGGGAATTTACAGTGAAAAATAAGTGACCAAAAACCAAGATGGAGTTAAGAAAGGCAATGTTCCCATGGAGTTTGCAGGCGCAGGGTGACGTTTTCTTTGCCATACACAAGATACCTCGCTTGGAGGCACTGGTCCTTCTGGTTCCACCTTAGTGACGAAAAACTTTTCCGTTATATAAAAAAAAAGGCAAAGCTATCCCTGTAGCAGGTCATGGAGGCCCATAGGGTTGTGAGACAATTTCTAGACAATCGGCTCCCAGATGGCGGTGAGGCTATCAGCCTTACGCGTCGGGCGCCGTTCACCTTCCAGGAAGATTTCTGGTACTCATTTCTGTTAGAGGCTGAGTCGATCCCAGGGCCATAGTGTGGCTGGAAGGATCAGATCAATTGAAAAATCCTGTGATCTAATCGGGAATCGAGCCCGCGACCTGCCGGCTTGTATCATAGTGCCTCAACCAACTACGCTACCGCGTGCCCGTTTCCCATTATTTACCAACTACTAAAGATTATACATTGCTGACAGCATGAAAAGAACTAAACATTTTAAGGCTTCCGTGAAAAGTTCCAAGAGAAATAGTCCAATTTGTACATTTGCATAGGAATTTACAACAATAAGAAGCCATGGACAGACTGCAATATTGATTTCTTTCTAGCGACTTCAACACATCGAAGATAAAGACAAAAGAAAGAAACGGTGTTTCTAAGCGACACATCTCGATTGTAGAAATGAGAAAAATAATCAATTTTCTTGAGACGTTAAGCCATGTAATCTGGTGTAATTTTTATGTACGGTTTTAAACTTCTTATCAAACACAAATACGATATTATTCCTCATAGGTGGTAGCACTATAAATAACAGTAAATTTATTTTAGGGCAAAAATATACATTGTTCACTCAGTTAACACCGTCATCAAATTCATAACATGTAAATCGTATTTGGTGGTAGGAAAAGCGCTGGAAAAGACTGGCTGTAGATACATCTGAAATAATAAAAATAAAAGTGATTTTCAGTGACGTCAAGAAGCGAGCGGGAATGCGACAACCGTTGTTGTGTTTAGATACCGTTGTCATCTGACATAATGTGTGTTTTTCTTTCCGTATACAAACATTTATATTATACCTCGATGTTGTATTTTTACTAAAAACACTTGCACAATCAGCGTACTTGCGGCTAGCACATGCCTAATAGCCAATTTCGGATAGCTTATGATACCACCATGCTGTTTGTGTATGTGGGGGGTAGGTGCGGGGGTGGTGGTGGTGTATATGTGTCACCCGACTTCAGGTTTTGAAAAATTAATCGGTGTCCACGAAACTTGGTATTAATTTTATAACATTCGAGGATACCTCAACGTTATACTTTTTAATTTCATACAATCAAGGGCGAACTCGCAAACTTGTGACGTGGTAGCAACATCAGCGATGCTTAATTATGAAATTATGTATGGTAACAGATCTTCGAACTTTAACTTAGATTCTTTGTTAAGGCAAAATAACATGGAAGACATCACCCTCCGTCTGATGGTGATAATGGATAAAGCTTCGAAGCTAGGTATGCGAAATTTGGTACAGAGATAGACCATAAACAAACCTAACGTTATGTATAAACTGTTGTTTACATGTCAACTATTAATATATGGCAATTGTTACGATATATGTGTGGACAATTTAACACAGGACCTGTATACAGTCAGTATGCCTCCTTGGACGGGGGATCAGCCTATCGCAAGGCCGCTACCTACACACAAAACAACATAAATACAGCACAAACGCACACAGACATCCACACCTCGAGTGATATTCGAAACCAAGATCCCAGCATTCCAGAGGGCGAATACAGTTCATGTCTTAGACGGCGCCGTCACTGTGACCGAATTATTTTAAACATAAATGAGAATCAGAATATCTAAAAGGGAAACCTTGAGCACACAGGGACTTTTCTTCCGTAAAGTTACCCACTCAAGGTATGAGTGCTCGTGTAACTATACAGACTAACGAGAACTTCGCTCAAAATATGGAGACAGAGAAGTCAAGGTAAATACGTAAATAAAATTTGGGAAATTACAAACCGTGACAATTCTATGCGTCTTTCTGTCCCTCCAGCAGTTACATGAAACCACAAAAATATAGTCACTGTTACCAATGAATAAACATGAACAAAAATATGTAAACAAATAACTCGAAAATATAAAACACTGCAATCAAATTCACGACGGAATTAGGAGTCCCAGAGCCCAAGTTACACAATCAACTTCAACATTCTGAACATGGGGGGTCTCTCATTAAGACCAAGGATGGCCGAAAAGATAAATCGACTAATCATAAAATTGTAATAGTGGAACATTTGCTTCTGTCGATTATCCAATTATTATTAAACTTAGTCCAAAGTCAGTAAGGACTATTTTCCTACTACAACTATTTTCAATGGATATACACGTACATTTCCTAGTTTAAAATAAATTATTAATTTAAGTCATGTCAGAAGCGAAGAATTGAGCAGGTCAATAAATTAATGAGGTGTAGTTTAAAAAGAAACATTGTCTTTTAACTCTTTGAATTCTAAACTTGACTTAAATAATATTGTATTATATTTCTGATATCTTTTAGTTATTAGCCATGTCACATGTAACCTGCTTTTCAAAACCTTCAGAAGTTTCAAACGTCAAAACCTCTTCTACATCACTTGTGTATGCGTACTACACGGTTCGATCAACATTGGTCATCATCAGGTATTTAAAATTGCTGAAGAAACTACTGTGCATCCGCCCTAAGTTCAAGTTTGGCATATACCCTCGTCTATGAGCTCATGTGTGCTATAATGATGCGTAGTTCCTGTTGTTGTGTCGTGTGTAGCTGTTATGAACAAGAGAGCACAGACGAGGGCATAGCCCAAAAACTGAACTTACGGGCGGAAGCACACCAGTTTCATCAGCAAATTTAGAAACACCCGAAGATAACCAATATTGGCTGAAATATGTAGTGTGCATTCACCAGTGACGTAGAGGAGATTTTAACGTTTGAAACTTTTGAATGTTTGAGAAGCGAGTTGTTTTGAGACGGCTAATAACAGGAATAAATAAGGTTAATAATATAAAACTACAATCCGCTAATCCTGAGAACCGTTAAGACCCCTGTAAATATACTCTGTGGCAAAAGCGCAGAGCATTTAATGTTAAATCACGTGGTACACAAAATAACCAGAGTGGTTTAAAGGACTAACCAATCAACTTGTAATTATAACCAGAGTAGTTAAGCGTACTAGCCGATCACAGTGACCGCTCAGTCAAAGGCATCAACCGTCTTCGCCCGCTCGAACACTGGGATCGTGGATTCGAATCCAACTCAAGGCATGGATATCTGTGTTTTTATTATGTGTGTCTTGCCCTGTGTGTAGGCAGCGGCCTTGCGACGGGCTGATCCCCCGTCCAAGGAGTCCTACAGACTGTGTATAGGATTAAGAAACTGAAAAAGCGGCCAAGGTCCGAAGGGCTGCAGAGCCACATGGAGGAGAGCATTATGCGTGCTGCAGATCTCTGAACTGATTCGTCGCATGTACGACACACTCTCTGCTAGATGGAAGTTAGACTGCTCTTGGTGTGTACAGTGTTGATCCCAGCGCTCCATATGGCTGATGAGGCTCTGGTAACTTGATAAGAAGAGGAAATATGCTCCAGTGTAATGAGGGAACGACTCCTTTTTTTTGTGTGTCCCTGCATGTGATGTATGTAGTAACAGATATGTTCTTTGTGGAGTTGCTCAGTCCAGGCGCTCGCTTAAGTAACTGCATAATATAAATAAAAGTCAAACAAAAAAGGGAAAATCATAACGGCTACGTCCTTCTCCTTGCATATGTTAGCACTCCATGATGGAATTCCTCCTCGACTTCGGACAGTCGGGTTAAAACTCAGTGTGCTCAGTAATTGGCAAATTTATCTTAAAAAACTGAGAAAAACATCCCGAAGTGCGTTCCTTGGGGTACGTTAAGCTTATTTGAGCCTGTTAATAAAATCTGATTAACAGTTTATGATATAGATTGCGAAGTATAGAGCAATGCTAGGCAACGACTTGGTAAACACTTCCTGCGGGAGCCAACGCGCGAAAAATAGGACGTCTATTGCTAGGCAACGGATCAGTAAACAAACCTTAACGATAGAGAGGCTGTGTTTTCTGCGTCATCCGCACCGTGGGGTTATAAAGGAATAAAGACGGTCGTTTGAGTTAGCTGCTGTCAAAAGTTAAGAGAGTTCAGTTGAAGAAGAGTTCATTTGAGTGAGCTGTTATCAAGAACTGAATCGAGTTATGGAGACTGCAGTCCAAGATTATTAAGAAAAAAATGGCAAAGAAGGAATTGGGCGGTGAAAAGAAGACTTCATGTGTGATTTGAAGTGACAGTGAGTGTGTTGTAAATCCGTTGCCAGGATACGACTAGTGAAGACTGAGAATCCTAGTGTGTGTGCAATGGTGAACTATAAAGTGTATAGATCAGCGATAGTATCGAGTGTTACTACAGCAGGCAATCGAGAGGTCTCCTCTCGGCATTGAACTAAAACAATTCTATATTTCCACTATCCATAATTATCAGCATGATGAGAAAAATATTGTCACGTGAGTAGACATGGGGTTTGGATTGATAATTGGATTTACTGAACATGTATAACTCGTAACCAAAGGGAACTATAACACTTACACAGATCTACATACTCTACAAATCACTGTACTGTAGCACACATAAAATATCCGGTCTTCACTAGGAGTTGCTAGGTAACGGTTCACAACAATGGAGGTTCTTCTGCTCTCGCGATTACGTCGTTGCCGGGTGACTAACATCTTACAACTAACTCTCAGTTGCAACTAGCGACGGAAACTCGCTATCGCTGACCCCGAATGGCTCTAGCTATATTGCCTCGGCACGGATCGCATAGAAAACACCTCTCCCAACAGTCATTTCACTGTTGTCCCGGGCCGCTGCCTAGCGATGGACAGATTGCTTATCGAGCCGTTCCCACGTAACGGCCAATCTTAAGTAGTCGTGTAACAAGAAGTTTGAAGAAAGATCGAAATCAAGACATTGTTTAAAAATATAGCTGAATCAAGCGACCGAAAAATATAAACTCAAATTTATATTAATACAAACTGAAAGCAGAATACAGGTTTCGTGTGGGCATCATACTCTGTCACGTTCTATAAAAATATGGATTTGATCAAATCTGCATACCCCTTAGAACTTAACGTCGTTAAATAACCTGGATATTTGTTTTTTCTTGGTTGTCTCAAAGCCAAATTTGTGCACAAGTGTATATTTGGTAAGACCGAAATCGAAAGAAAAGTGGTACCAATATGTACTTACGGCTGTAACATTTGGAAGCTCTGAATTTTGTCCAAAGAACACAGAAATAGAATACACACGTTTCTAAGTCAATTTTAAACCAAATAAAGAGCACTTATAGAATTCCTATGATTTCAGAGTGAAGATAGATTATTTCTCTAAACAGACGTAACCGATTAGTCGATGTAGTGGAGCTGCGGAGTGTTTTTTACCAGACAGAAACTGATTTTTTTTAATATTATTTAAACGAGTTTGAGGCATCGAAAGGTTGAACTGAAAGCAGCCGTGGCAATTTATGCCGTATCGGAAGGCAGCTTTACAATTACGCCGGTCTCTTTGCAACTTCCTGGGTTACATTTCCAATATTTCAACTAATGAATTATGAATGAGAACTAATGAACTTCTACAGAGGAACTGCGTAGCAAAATCCTCCGGAGAATGAAAGCTATGCCGGGGGCAAAAGAATAGCATATATCGCAGCACATCTGACTCGTAAAACTGTGTTCTAATGGTATATCTAGATTACCATTTATTAAACAAATCCTTGTCAACTAAATAGGGTAGAAATGTAAAAGTAAGGTAAAGCTGTCCTTGTACTTAACGAATTAGGCATTACGCCATGAAGGCGTATGGGGGAGTGGATGCATAGATCCACGTTTTCTTGACCTAGCACTAGTTGGAGGTACGTGGTCAGCTTCACGCCACGGCCGCTTTACCCCGGAGAAAGATCCCATGGTACCCATTGGATAGGAGGTTGGGTGAACCGCAGAGCCAATCTGGACGATTTGGAGAAGAGAAAATTCTTGACCTTACCGGGACTCGAACTCCGACCCCTCGGTCGTCCACCCCGTAGCCAGTCGCTATACCGACTACGCAGGGCATGAATATATAAATAACAGGACAATCATGAATAATGAATTTAAGGGATATGTAAGGAAACTGTTGTGTCATATTTTACTGTTCTACATTGGGTTATATGAAAAATTTTGGTCAGGATAATCAGCCTGCATCTTGCCCCGGACGAGCTGCAGGTCCCGCCCGTTTAATCAGAATTGACTTAATCTGCTTAAGTAAAATGTTTTAATATTATCCTCTAAACCAGACATAGGACAAGCTCAGAATAGGGTGCAATGTTGGTTCTATGAACCCATGTGCTCTTTAAAAACAACGGATTTCCGCTCCAAATTTGAAATTGTTAAATTATCTACAAAACATATCCAACTTTGAATTAGTTATTTAGTTAAATGTTTAGTTGGTTATTCAGTCTGTAACTCATCTAAGTTTAGGGCTCAAAGTTCTACCTTCATCTGGTGTTTATGAACCCAAATTCTACATTATTCCTTGTTTTTCCGTGTTTTCTACGTGTTCTGTCCACGTCACCGTTCTTGTGTCAAATGTCCTATGTACATTAGACGACGAGTAGGCCCATAAACTGAGAAGTTCCTTATCATGTAATTTTCACTCTCATTCATCTGGTTTAGGCCCAAAAATTGTTTGAAACGCTTTGTTCACTCCAAATCTACGTTCTATCACAATGTAATTCATATAAAACGTGTTAAATTTTAGTTTCAAATGCATTTTTAATTTCAAACTTTTAAATGGAGCACGCAAAGATAAAATATTGCGAACGGAAAAGCTGTGCCTTAGGAGACATTTCCTGAAATCAAACTATTCTTAATTCTGTCGTGATCATCATTCGACTGTTAGAGCTCTTTCCTTGGCGTCTTCCAGCAAAAATTTGGCACGTATTTCTTGTTTCTTGATGTCTGTTACATGGCTCGTACGTTTCATTATGAAGTACATATGAGAAGGCATTGTGATGGTTAAAGAAAGGATCTCCAGATTTTAATGGATTTGCACGTTTTGAGCTCCCCACCCGGAATATTAAAAAGTTATTCTTTGTATGTCATCTGTCTGTGTGTGCCGAGGTCAAGAAAATGTGGATCTATACATCTACTCCCCTATACGTCTTCATGCCATGTTGCTTAATTAGTTAAGCACAGGGACAAATTTATTTATCATTTTACTTTTTATCTGCCTGTGTGTACATCTGCATTTCTGTGTATGTACGTCCGCCTCGCTAGCGCCTGAATGGGTGTAAGGATTTCATTCATATTCAAGATTCAAGAGTTTATTCGTCACAGATCGGTTCGGTATACCTTAACATTTTTTTTTCCCTGTGGCGCTACAGCCCCAATTTGGGCCTAGGACTACCTCCATGAAACTCTCCATTTCACTTCGGTTTACTAGATCTTACACATTCGGTAGGACTCCTTGGGCGAGTGATCAGCTCGTCGCAAGGCCTCTACATACCTTAACATACCAGGTCGAAAAATAAAGACCTACAAATGGAAAGCAAAACAAAATGGCGATGTTATCGAAAACGCCTCCAACGATTTTGATGAAATTTCAGAGATTTTATTTATTTATTTATTTATTTTTAAATCATCTCCCGAAATAAAATTACACAGGCGAAATGTTCAAGAAATTAATGGTGTGCATACTAGGCGCCCAAAATGAGAAATAACGATTGTTGTCTCAATGGACTTTACTTTCAGTTGTGATTTCACTGCTGTTCGGTTATCTGCAACCAGCAGTGGTTTACGGAGTAATAATCGATTTCCTTTCCAAAGTAAAAGTAGTCAAGGCCAAACGTATATAAGAAACTATGTGAGATGTCTTTACACCGACGTTTTACTTATTTAGCCTAACAATATTCGGTGATGAACAGAAACTGCAGAACACTTCATCGCGTAATTTCCCCCCACCACCGCCGTTCCATCTTTCGTCTTTGTCCAAACACACCTTCTACGTTCTTCCCCCAGTCTACAGAAACTTAAGCAATTCACCTCACGTAAAATGGCACAGGGAAAGAGATTCGGCCGAATATGAACTGCATCAGACGAATAATGTTCTTAATAAGCCTGACAAGGCAGAGAGACTGTATTATATTATCTTGTAGCGTCTCCTCTGCTTCCTTAGGGGGGTCTGTCCCCTCCGTTGTTATAAGCAAGAAGCTGTCCTTTCAAACCGCGAACCAAAGATAAATATTCCTCGACTGTCTCCATCCCTCCTTCCTCAGAGAGCTAACCATCCAAAACCTCTTATACACTGGAATTAATTTCAAAAACATTCATTCCCAAGAAAATCATATTACGACAGGCTTATGAATAACGAGCTTCTCAAAACACGGGACGGGAATTTGGCAGAACTTGCACAAAATGAAACATTTACCCCACAGTGCAGGGACTTTGTCAAGGCATTACAATTTTTTTATGGAACCAGAAGTTTCGTTACAGTGTTCACAAAGTCCTAACTCAGCCGAATGCAATTTTTGTGTCCTCATTATAGTTGTCCTAGATCCATTTTAACATTATTCATCCACCTAAGAACAGGCCAATCAAATAACACATTCCATGGGTTCCATCCGACAAAAATGCTGTATAAATTTATGACTCACACGTGCTATATGTCTCACCCATCTTACCGCGTTCGTTTAATTTTACCAAGAGTATTAGAAGAACAGCACAAATATAAACTTCTGCATTATGAATTTTTTACACATTCCCACTTAAATCCAAATATCCTAACAGACAGACAGACAGACATATAGAGAGATAGGTAGATAGATAGATTAGATTAGATAGACATATAGATATGGAAATACATATGTAGATACACAAGACAGAGATGCATATATATATATATATACTACGTATATAGGCGGACAGACAGATACAATGGTATATTGCATATAGATTACATACATACATACATACATACATACATAAGATGGAGAAGGACGGAGAGGCAGATATACAGATATGTGTATAAATATATAACAGAAAGAGAGACAGGCATCTACAGACATTCGCTGAGTTACAGATTAACATATATACATCACGCCACTTCATATTGCTTAAGTTTCAGTATTTAAGAGGCAAGTAATTTATTACCCGCTGCCCCGAGCCCTGTTATAATATATGCGCGGAATTATTTAATATCGTCGCAGTAGAAACTGTTGGGGTTTACTGGGGAGGAACACCCCAGTCTTGTGGTTACGAAGACGCGGTGACATAGAATGGATGTTGGACTCCCGTCATTGTACCGACCCACTTTTCATTAACCCTCGGGACGGAGTTTATTCCCTGTGAACACAACATGTTCAGCATTGGTCACACTCTCGTGGTGCGTGGTACCTCGCAGTCAGCATACAGGTCTAAGAAACCTGCCGGTTATTTTCCTAGTTTCAGCACGCATATCTGGGGAGCACAGGGAAACAGCTTCCTGGAGAAAGAGAACGAGAAAAGAGGTATACAAAGAAATAAATATGTATGGAAAAAAGACAGAAAGAATGAAAGAAATAAGGTAAAAAACAAAGAATAAAAAGCAACTACCAAAACCAAAAAGAAAACACAGCAAAAGGACAAAATAGAGAAAGAGGAAGGAAGGAAGGAAGGAAGAGTAAAAAAGGAGGCAGAATGTAACAAGCAGGAAAAGACAAGAGACAAACAAAGAAACCAAGAGGACAAATGTAAAAAGACAGAAGGATAGAACACAGAAATAGAACAAAGAAAGACAGAAGGAACAAATATATAATGAAATAAACAAGTAAAGGTAAAAAGAAACAAAGAAATCGAGAGACATAAATGTGTAACAAACTATCAAAGACAGAAACAAACGAAAGAACCAAAGAGAAACATAGAAAAGGAAAGAGAGGACAAGAAACAAAAATAGAATGAAATAAAAAAGGTAGAAAGAAACAGAAAATAGAAGACACGGATATTATGGAGAAACAAAGAAGCAAAGCCAGAAAGAAAATAAAACAACAGTGATGGGATACGTGCGTGTGTGTGTGTGTGTGTGTGTGTGTGTGTGTGTGTGTATATATATATATATATCAGTAGAACAGAGGAGATGAGGTGATGGGAACACATTTTGAGGTACTACCCCGAAACTCGCCGAAAGCGACTGAGTAAAACCACAATACAGATGGAGATGCTCGAGACACTGTGCGTACTACCGGCACATGTCAAACGTTGCACCGCCATGCTAACCATTTCGGAGACGAACGGAAGGAACATGGCTATAAGGAGACCGGTGTTACTACAGAATATGTGAGTGAATGTAATTTCCTTTGTTCGGCAGGTGGGAATACCTGTGTAACAAGGAGTTCAAGCTGAGGTGTTGCGACGAAAGTGTGCTGTCATGTTTACGTGATGAAGGCAGAATCACGTGTTCTAGCTTACTGAACATGACATTAACGGTAGATGAAATGAAAATTTGTGACTAAAATTATTCTTTTTTAAATTCGCTTAGTGGGGGGTGGAGTCCAGCTGGGGCCACTCGGCACGGCGGCCACTGATTGGCCTATTGTACCTGCCCCGGGTGATTATGATGATGGAGAATTTGGTATGAATGAATGAAGGTTGGCAGGGGAAACCGAAGTACTCGGAGAAAACCCGCTTCAGCGCCACTTCGTCCACCACAAATCCCACTTGACCAGACCAGGGATCGAACCCGGGCCGCTGCGGTTGGAAGCCAGCGACTAACCGCTTGAGCTATGGCGCGGCCAAGATTTCTGATTAAGAGAAACAACTAACATCCTTACACCAAGCTGTCTACGGGAATCCTTACGCAATTACTAGTTACATATTTGACAGGTATAGAAATTCCTTGTGGTAACTAAAGACTCGCACTGAATTCTGCCCTGATCAAGTCTAGGTATGCTGCTTATCCCAGTCCTAGTCCAGTATTATCCTACTCTCTACGCCGAATCTGACCACGAAGACCCTTCACTCGCGGGTTCACTGATTATTGCCTTATTTAATGGCGCCTTTTAAGCTGTTTACATCGCACAGAATCGAAAGGTTCCGGTCTAGAAAGCCGAGATTAACGGCCGTGGGGACCGTTGCGCTCACCACGCGACACCCTCTATCCGCTAAAGTTGGCACTAACTCCGCCGACAAGCGGCGGTCGCTCGGACGGTTAAGTTCGCTTGCGGAGTCAAGTTAAGAAACGAAAGGTAACATAATAAGTGGAAGATTACTCACAGAGAATGTGGACACAGTAAAAAAAAAACTATCCCTGTGACAGGCGATGAAGAGCCATAGGGTTGTGAGAAGTTGAGGCTCCCACATTTTCTAGACAATCGGCTCACAGATGGCGGTGAGGTTGTCAGCCTTAAGCGCTGGCCGCTCTTTACCCACCAGGAAGATTCCTGGTACTCATATCTGTCAGAGGCTGAGTTGACCCCGGATGTGGGAGTGACCTATCTAAGGTAAAGTCCTGGTATTTGCTTAGACATCTTACATTTTAAACAATATAACATAAAAAGGCATTTTAGTTTTATAAATCTATTTTAACGATCCACAGAAAATGTGGTGTAAAAAGTTATGAATGACTTATTTTAAGCCGTTTTGTCCTGTATGACAATGTATTAAACCTATCTCATCTGCCCCTTATGAGGCTTCAGACAAGTCCTACCCTCGGTTCAGAACCGAGTGTTCTAAACACAAGCTACATAAACATTTTCGTTTTAAAGATGTTTTTAGCATCGCACAATTACAGTGGCACAAAAACGTTGTCAAGGCATTTATTAGCCCTTTAGACTTGTTTTTTCTTTACCAAGTATGATATAGTTTCCAGGGGTCCTCTTCTAAGTTTCACGTACCATGGGTTCAGAACCGCTATGACAATCCCTTAGGCATTGGATAGGTACACTGTACAGAATCTACCTTCACAGGACAACACAGAAAAACGCAGATCTGTATCCTCGCGCTAAGAGAAACCGGGTGTTGCTGGCCAAAGATCGGTTGTATCATAAACAGAATTAAATACGCATGCAAACAGAGGACCCAAATGTTGACGAGATAATGGCCCGTTCGAGCACTGGGATTTGGAGTTCGAACCTCAGTCCACGTTGCCCTGGGGCAGTAACGGCTTTCCCATTCTTTAATCTACCGTCAAGGCTGCCCCTTCGGCTTTCCTATATAATGACCTGGAAAACCTCTACTATAGAAGAGAGCTTGGCGTGGGTCAAACTGTAGCGTGAAGGTCTTGCAAAGCAGCGCCAAGCTCTGATACACAGATTGACGGAAGAATGCATCATTTGATAGGTATCTTTAATCAAAAGCATCATATAAAACTTAATTACAAATAGTACATGGTGAGGAGATCCACAATTTGTATTTCACTTCATGTTACAAAACAAGTGACTTGCATAAACTTGTCAGGAAAACTCAAGAAAGTGAACAACTGAAAGACATAAGAGTAAATGGAAGAAAACTAATACAAAGTAGCTGAGAGGAATATCTAGAATATGTAAAGTGAAAATAGACAAGACGTATTTTCATATAGAGGTCACTTCTGAACAACTTCACGAAACTTCGTGTTGAATAATAGCTTGGAATTTTCTAACATCTGAAGAACTGTCATCTTCTCAAGAAACACGGTGCAATGTGAAGCTGGTTAACTTGTAACAGAGTGGTACGAAAAATGTGAAATCATATCCTTGCTGGAAATGAAACGCGGACTATGGGTCCCAAGGAAGGAAAGAAGAAGAAGATGATTATCAGCATTTGCTGCATCAGCCTGCACATGGACTCTCCACTTTGAGAACCACACGTACAGAACCTGCCTTATACCCCCAAAACTTAACAAAACATGTGCTGCATAAGTTATTAGCTTTTCATATAACCACTATTATGAATTCCAGTCGACTTCAAAAGCTCTGCGGACACCACACAACAAAAACGTAGACAAGCAGAATTTCATACACAGTTCGTGCGAGGAAAAAGCAGGGAGTTAGGGGTGTTAGGCTGGTTAAAAGTTGTGGACCCAAAGTCCCAAAGGAGCAATATAACATTCATAGCCAACCAGTTCCCCTGCCGGTCAAGCAGCCTGCTGACCTGCACAGCAACCACGTAACATGTGTGGCATAGATGTAAGGGGTCAGATGGTCGCACACAAGCCACAAACTAGGGGAAGATTTCCTTTCGTAACACGAAGGACGTAGATGGGAAGTTTAGAATTCAGAGCCAATGCATTAAATATAGAAGGGACGAGGTACTAACAAGTTCAACAACGTGACTTAATGAAACGAAAAAAAAAGAGATAAAGATAATGATGGTGCTGATAATTCAATTCGACTCTTTGTTTAGTTACGTGCTTACTCAACAGACAAGACACAATTATAAAGACAGCATAGGTTAAAGAAAGAAAAAAAAAGGAAAACACATATACACTTAAACAAAGGAAAAAGCAAGGTAACTTACATCATTTAGGTAATAATAAGAATTCAACACATGCAACAGCGCTACGGCGAGAAAATTATATATACATTCCTTCATACTGAAACTCCGCGGCCTGTAGTCCGCAAGCGAAATATACCAACCGAGCGACCGCCGCTTGTCGGTGAAGTTAGTGCCAACTTTTGCGGATAGAGGTTGTCACGTGGTCAGCGCAACGGATCCCCACAGCCGTTAATCTCAATTTTCTAGACCGGAGCCGCTTTTTCCTTGAAATATCTCCTCAATTATCCCCGCGAGGCTGAGTGGACCCCGTTCCAGACCCACTACTTCTCAGAAAATCGAACCCGGGACCTCTGATCTGTAGCCAGGCGGTCCATTCATATTGAATACAATTCATATTTTAATAAATGAGAAAAATCATTACAAAATATAATCAAGAGAAACAGTCTGGTTCCAAATACATCAAGGTTCCTACAAACACCATTAGTAGTAGAGAGAAAGTTGAAATCAAGTTACAAGGCTTTACAAGCCAACATGAAACATCTTTTCGCAAATTTGGATCTACATTTAAAGTAGATGCCGATGATTTTTTTTAATTACCCAAATCAAAATTGAGGGAAAAACTAACAGACAAATATTTTCACACTCACTAAGAGTTCTACGTTGTGGGATATATCGCCGTGTACTCCGTTGGAAGTCAACCGATGTTTCGGAAGAACGTGTCGCCTCCATCTTCATGTCAAATGATACGTCAAGGAAGAAACCAGCGCGAAGCAAGCAGCGAGTAGAGGTCTGCTTGCTACCTTTTGAAGATGATCCTGAAGACGGAGGCGATATTTTCCTCCGATATGACGGATACCTTTCAACAGACTACACGACATTATAACCCAGAAAACAGAACTCTTCATAATCACGACTCTTGAGAATCTGAAATCCTACATTTGCAAAATTAAACAACAGTCTCCTCTTCAAATATCAAAGTGACGGGAGCCGGGATAACGCAGTCGGTATAGCGACTACCTACGGGCTGGACGATCGAGATGTCAGAGTTCGAGTCCCGATATGGCCAGAATTTTCTCTTCTCCACATCGTCCAGACCGGCTTTGGGGCCCACCCAACCCCTTATCTGATGGCTACCGGGGGCTATTTCTCAGGGGTTAAAGCGGCACGGGCGCGCAGCTGACCACTCACCTCCAGCTAGTGCCGAGGTCAAGAAAATGTGGATCTATACATCCACTCCCCCATAAGCTTTCATGGCGTAGTGCTTAATTAGTTAAGCACAGGGACAAGTTTACTTACCTTTTATATCAAAGTGACAATCTGTAGTCTGACGAAAGAGAAGCAATGTCTAGTATCGCATTAAGTGGGAAATCAGTAGCAAATACTATGAGCATAACAGCGGTTTACACGCATGCGCGCCAAAGCTTCACACTGACCGGAAATGAGATATGTATTTTCCGATTCGTCCCGCTCTCTCAGAAGCTTGCATGATCCTAATTTAGGTAATCATTATACAAGATATTCGAGCATGGCCTTCACTGGATTTCAATGAAGGCATTAGTAATATTACATAAGAAAACTGAAATCATCTCGGTATAAGCTGTTCGACATTCGGTATCGAGTTAAAGAAAGATTAAATACAACATCAAGAAAAAGTATTAAGTGCGTAACTTCCTTTCACATTCAAATCAACAGCAAAATGCGTCACGAAGTTTTAATACAGAGTATGAATTTTTTTTCCTTGGCACTAGAGCCCCAGTGGGCCTAGGCCTACCTCCACGAACTTCTCCGTTCACTTCGGTTTTTCTAGATCTTACACATTCGGTAGGACTCCTTGGGCGGGTGATCAGCTCGTCGCAAGGCCTCTACCTGTACACAAACACAGAAAAACGCACACACACAAACTAAACATCCATGCCCTGAGTGGGATTCGAACCCACGATCCAGGTTTCCAAGCGAGCGAAGACAGTACATGCCTTAGACCGCTCAGCTACCGTGACCGGCAGAGAGTATGAACATCTTCTTCTAATCCCTTTTTCATAATTTATCTAATATTGAATGTCAAAGATTTTCATATCCCCTCCTCACCTCATTTAGCGGCATCCCCTAGTTGTAAGCAGCTTGTTTATCGCTTTTCATTGCACCCATTTCAGTTCCAATTTCATTATTTCCATATATTCTTTCTTTTTCATTTTAATACCTCCCTGTGTAAACAGGCCTCTCCGTCTCTTTCTCTGTCTTCAAAATCAAACCTTTAAGCGAAAAGGCGACGTAAGGCAATTTTAATAAAATTTTGTGCAAATGGTTCATTACATCGTAAATGCTGCGCATTTTACATTATTCCAGACGAATGACGTTTCGGGAGTTAATGCTACTCTACTCTCAAAACGACTGGTTATCAGGCCGATACGAATTTATGCCTGTTTTCGATCAAATCATTTTTGACATGTAGGACTATTTAACCTGGCTACAATTCCAGAGTTCCCGGTGCTTCCAGATTTTCTGAGAAGTAGCGGGTCTGGAACGGGGTCCACTCAGCCTCACGAGGATAACTGAGGAGCCATTTCAAGGAAATAGCGCCTCCGGTCTAGAAAACCAAGATTAACGGCCGTTGGAATCCGTTACGCTGACCACGTGACACCCTCTATTCGAAAAAGTTGGCACTAAGTAACAAACGGCGGTCGCTTCGTCGGTATAGTTTGCTTGCGGACTACAGGCCACGGAGTTAAGTTTATGAATATTAACCCAGGAGGGAAAGAGATCATCAGCAGCAAATTTAGTACATACCCGTTATCCTGGGGAGCCGGGATAGCGCAGACGGTATAGCGACTTGCTACGGACTGGACGACCGGAGGGTCAGAGTTCGAGTCCCTGTATGGTCAAGAATTTTCTCTTCTCCACGTCGTCCAGACCGGCTCTAGGGCCCACCCAACCTCTTATTCAATGGGTACCATGGGCTCTTTTCCCGGAGATAACGCGGCAAGTGCGTGAAGCTGACCACTCACCTCCAGCTAGTGTCGAGGTCAAGGAAATGTGGATCTATATACACATTCCACCATACGCCTTCGTGGCATTAGTTAAGCACAGGGACAACTTTACCCCTTTACACCTCTTCTCCTGAACTAAGCATATGCAAACGCGCAGGCAGACAGCAGCTGATCACAACTGGAAAACATACTTCAAACCAATGAACCACTTTACTTTTATCTTGGGACTCCCATTGGTATCGTGCTCTTCACCGAAGATTGCAATGGGCTGGACATGTAACTCGGGTGGGAAGAGTAATACTCATAGAAGATTTGCATTGACACTTTTAAAGCGACTGCTGGGAGATATACATGGAGATCTATGGCTCACTTTAAAATATTCTTAGGGAAACAGACTGACTGACTAACTAACCAACTAGGTGACTCCATGGAGCCGAGTCCTCCTCGACAATCCAACGGTTGGTCAGCTTCTAAAGAATTTATCAACATTTTGTGGAACCCGAAATTTCATTACTGTGTGTTCAAAAAAGGGACCCCTGGTCCTTATCCTCAGTACGAAAATTCCAGCGCTCACTACCCCTTCCTATTTCTCTTAGGTACATTTTAATCTTGTCTTCGTATTGGTCTCTTCACTTCTGCTTTTCTCATCCAAACATTTCCCTTCCCCCCATTCTTGTTACACGCCCTGCCCATCTCATCCTCCTTGACTTCATCATTCTAATTATACTTGACGAAGAGTACAAGTTATGAAGTTCCCCATTATGCAACTGTCTCCACCCCGTAACTTCATCCCTCTTGGTTCCAAACATTTTTCTCAGAACCCTGTTCTCAAACACCCTCAGTTTACATGCTTACCTTGTCAGAGACCCAGTTTCTCATACATACAAAACTCTACATTTCGGTTTTTAAGTTTTTAGACAAGAAGACAGAAGGAGCTGAACCAAACGGCGGCAAACATTACCCGAATTTAATCTACTCTTAATTTCCTCACGAACGAAATTTTAACTTGTTACTTTCGTCCCCAAATATTAAAACTTCGCCACGTTTTCAAAGGACATATTACCTAGTTTTATGTTACGGTTTCCCCTGTATTCTAGTACCAAGACATCAGAACACACTTAGAAATATTACATCGTAGCGTCCCATTTTATTATACTTATAATATATCATATTACATCAACATGTACTTAGTTTTCTCTGCGTTTACTTTTAGACCGACTTACTAGAGTCAATTAGGGTATCTGTGTTTTTCATTTACCTTTCAATAGATTTAAATCACCAGCATAAACGTGAAGCTGATGTGTCCAATTCAATTTCAGTCCCACCTGGTTTTCTTGTGTCGTCCTACTGGCGTATTTCAAAGTAAAGTTGAAAAGCAATGGTGTTAAAGCATCTCCTGGTTTTAAATAATTTAGAATAGAAAAAGTATCAGATAAATGTTTATCTATACGGACTTTACTACAGGCTTCATTTAAATTCAGTTATCGGCCTTACTACTTTCATGCGTACCTCTAGCTCAATGATAAAACTGTACAATTCTTCCAGCCTAACTAAATTATAGGCTTCCTTGAAGTCTACGAATGGTTCATGCACTGTCTCATTGTACGTATTTAAGGAAATGTGTAATAAAATATAAATCAGGTTGAACACGAACTGAAATATGTACGGTGAGAGGCAAAGTTAAAGCCCAGGATCTAATAACAGAGTCTCGATGAATGAAACAAGCATTCTCAGAACCGAATTCCGAAAGATAAAACCTGTTTTAAGATACGAAAGAATAGGGCAAATGCAGCAAATTATCTGTTGACTACACACAACAAACCTCCCGGGGAGTGAGAACAATTGCTGCAGACAAAAGAAATAACAGCGGCGTAAACGTAATGTCTTAATTGTAAAACCAAACCAGAGAACCAAAAAAAAAGCCAAACGATTAATAAACACAGGCCTCGTATTCGTACAGATGACGACAAAATATGCTCAGATTTTAAAACAAATTCACTGGGGAATAAGCAAACTTCAGGAATAACAAAAGAGAAATATTATTTCAGGGAAAAACAGCGTTGCCTTCAAGAATATTTCAGCCTTTCACAGAAGGTAAATTGTTTCAATTCTTGGGAGCTGTATGTTGTAGTGGGTTGGTTATCAACAGTTCGCTAAAACTGGCTGTCTCCATTTCCAAGGTGCAGCTACCAAGTAATTCCTTGTGGCCCAGGATTAAGTAGACCTAAGTTCAGAATAAACAAAGTGTCACCACCCAACAAGATTAAACGTTGGTTTAGGCCTATTTCGTCAGTCGAAACATTATTCTTCAGATGCCTGGGTCACTAACTAATTCTTCCGTATTCCAAAGAGACACTAATACGCGTTTACGTCTCGCAGCGTCTACTTTGATTACTTATCGGAGCTGAACTAGTAACGTTTCACTTCACTTCACTTCACTTCTGAGCCTTGACTGCCACCTCTGGAGAGTGCTCCTACGCGGCACGCACGCACGCACGCGCGCACACACACACACATTTTTAAAGTAGTGATAAAATCTGTCGTTATCTCGTGCCATCAAGAATAATTTATATATTCAGAGAAAAAATAACACCGACGGTGTTTGAGAACAGGACGCTGATGAGAATATTTGGTCCAAAGAGAGATGAAGTGACAGGAGGTTGGAGAAAACTGCATAATGAAGAGCTTCGACTAGCTTAATTATATTAATGATCAAGTCAAGGAGGATGAGATGGGTAGGACATGTAGCATGAATGGGAGAGAAGAGGAATACATATAAGATATTGGTGGGAAAGCCAAAGAGACCACTGGGAAGACCAAGGCGTAGGTGGGCGGATAATATTAAAATGGATCTCAGAGAGACAGGATGGGATGGTATGGATTGGATTTATCTGGCTCAAGATAGGGACCGGTGAAGGGCTCTTGTCAACACGGTAATGAACTTTCGGGTTCCATAAAATGATGAGAAATTCTTGAGTAGCGGCACTATTGGCGGCTTCTCAAGAAGGGCTCACCTCCATGAGTGAGTGAGTGAGAAAAAATAACTGTTTATAACAGCAATTAACTCAACAGCGCTGGATAGTCCTAGAAGAATTGTTAGCTGCCAATATAGTACACATTTTTATCGGAACCGAACTTTTACCACTCTGTTCACAAAAGTAGGCCAGTAAACCCTACTATGAACTGAATAAAATCCACCCCTGACAAATCCGCACCACCTTACACTATTTTAATATCATCCTGCAATCCAAGCCTTCATCTTCCAAGTGGTCCCTGCAGTGGCACCTAACAATTTTCCAACGAAATTTTACATCTTTCCTATGCGCATTAAACGTCTCCCCATCCCTCATCTTGGATCTAATCACCTTAATAACAGCAGGTAGTATTCACAGGAATAGGAACACAGGCACCAATAAACTACAGTATAACCATTAGCATGGCGACAATTTCCATTGTAGGACACATTTTATTCTGAGGAAACTATTAACATTTAAAAGTACCTAGTGTTGATGTACAACAACCAAACCCCTCCCCCCCCCAAAAGGGCCCATTATTGTATGTAGTGGCCACAAGGAAAAGCATGGCAAGGAAATTAACAATTCTGTTGTGTGAGGTTCCGGTCTAAAAAAAACGAGATTAACTGCCGTGGGGATCCGTTGCGCTGACCACGCGACACCCTCTATCCGCAAAAGTTGCCACTAACTTCGCCGACAAGTGGCGGTCGCTCGGTCGGTATAGTTCGCTTGCGGACTACAGGCCACGGGGTGTGAGTTGTATGACGCTGACATGCAACGCATTGTGACGATAAGACGTTTCGGTCACCTGAGCCTCTTATGGTTCCTCTGCTACATCTACAGAAAGACCAGTATAAAACGTGGTATTCAGAATCAGAAAAGAGGTAAAGGTAGCACTGAGCAAAAATTCAGAACTATTCAAAATATATTGAAGAATAGGGCATCAATTCATCAATTGCAATCAATCCTTCACTGGTCGGTAAATGTTATATGCAACTGAGAAGGCTTTGCTAAAGGAAGAGAAAATATTATCCTCAGCACTTGGATCTCCAGCCATTAGGACTTGGACCTAAAATAAATGAACTTACACCGATCATGCACTGACATAAATGTAAGAGATCCCGCCTTAGCAATGGACATCACAATGATAGAAATTACACGCACAGGAAGAAAACAAAAGAAAACAACAGAAAAACGAAGCAGTTCGAATAAAAACAAAGATATATGTGGATTATACTGAAGTGACACCATCTTAAACTGACTCTCTCATACAGGCGGTTCCCCGTAAATGTTTACTTCAAAGTAAACACATAACAACAGCAACTTGTGCCCATTCTTCCACACACAAATATAGGACTGTCTGTCCGATAAGTTTAGCAAAATCAGTGGAATATATCAATATCTTTATTCCAAGGTCATGTCTTTCAAACTACTACTAATAACAAACTCGATCACAAAGCAACATTACAAGCTATACAGGGTATCGAAGTGAGCTAACAGACCTCCGAAATGGACGAGGTCACTGTACGACACAAAACTACTCTTCTACATGTATAATTTTAGATTCTCTTAGAGGTGGTTACATAGACTATTATCTTCTAGGATATACGCCGTGTAGTCCGTTGACAGTCAACTGACATTTCACAGGAACACATCGCCTCCATCTTCAGGGTCGACTTGGTTTGCGACCTGCTTTCACGCTATCTTGCTCGGCTTATTCGACCCTGAAGAAGGAGGGGATAGACTTTCAACGGCGTTATATCCCAGAAGACAGTACTGTGAGACACTTACATCGTAGGATGAGGTCTTCATCCCCTGTTCCACACTAAGTCATTGGGTTTGGCCTGCCAAATGTTGTATTAGCTCTGGAAACATGTGGAAGGACATCGATTTCAGCCTCACAACACAGGGACAAAAGTGAAATGATATATGTAATAACAGGTTAACGGCTTCTATGGGCAGGAGATTCAAAATAAGAGAAAAGTTGAGGTAGCAGTTTCGTCCTAAACGGTGATTTTGATAATTGGTGTGAATTACCGGCGGTTTTTATGTTCAATTTAGGAATTAATTAGGAAAACTACGCAGGGGCACACGGTAGCATAGTTCGTTAAGGTACTATGCTACAAGCCGGAAGGTCGCGGGATCGAATCTCGATGAGGTCATTGGATTTTTTTTCAATTTACCTAATCCTTCCAGCCGCACTATGGCCCTGGGTCTGACTCAGCCTCTAACAGAATGAGTACCAGGAATATTCTTGGGGGGTAAAGGGCAGCCGGCGCGTAGGGCTGACAACCTTACCGCCATCTATGAGCCGATTGTATAGAAAATGTGGGAACCTCAACATCTCACAACCCTACGGGCCTCCACGGCCCATTACAGGGATACCTTTACTTTACTTTTAACTTTAAGGAAAACTACGCACTGTAACTACAATATATCCTCTTATATTCCTAGTTTGATGTCATGTTCGCGGAACGTCCTGTGTGTGAATTGTATGTCACTTATCTACACAAGAGGACATCCTATTAACACAGATCATACATTGGAGGAGTGGAGACATAATCACCCATTGCTTACTACAGATGATATTATATTATACGACATTAAAAACGCATCAACTAAATTACACCTCACTGCTCTCTTATTAACGGTCACAGGGAATTAGGCAACGTTGCACAGCCGCCTAACATAAAGCTTGAACAATACACACGACCTCTGACAACCTCTGCGTCCAGGCGCGGAATGGACTTCAACGAAACTGAAGTCAGAATCCGGGAAGACAGCTGGTATGTGATGGTTTGTTGAGCAGAGAGAACCATAGGATTGCGATGTTGATAAGTATGGTTCCTCTCTGAACTTCGCATGCACTATTGTATTGTATTGTATTGTGGTTCCATGCCACGCCGGGTTATGAAGGGGATAGGCCTGTGTCATCACTATTTGCTGTTCCGATAACATTCGCATTATCTTCAACCACTAGCCTGAGATCATTTAAAGAGCATTAGCCAACGAAGGTTATGTTTTCTCCTTGCTTTACGTGACAACACCGTAACCTGCATGTACTCACTGCTGCCAGTTTACCATACAGATAGTAGCAGGAGGCGCACACTATCGCTCTTGTTACACTGTCTCTAGTTAATGTGTCGGTATTGTGCCAAAGAACGGTATGACCAATTGGGAACGCGTAAACCACCTTGGCAAAATGGTGTAATCGAGTAGGAGAAGATAAAAAGTAGTTTATGCGACCCAGCAGAAACTTCTGGGACTTGCTATAATGCAAAGAATATCGTGCAGCCAATCAAGTGACATTTTAAATATTGTCATCATTTTTGTTATTACCGTGAACTAATTCCAGTCATAGTTTCTGTCACTAACACATTTCACTGTCTCGAAGGTTCAACACCACATACCTCGACAGTGCGACATGGTATAACTTTAGGAGCGCGTGAAAGGCGGCAAACCCGACAGTCGCTGATTGGTTTAACTTTCACCACGTGACACACAGTACTGATTTTCTGAGTAATATTCTTGGACGACAGGGACAAAGTTGACTCTGTATTTAAACTTATATTGATAGTCATTTTGAAATTACAATATTGTCAAAGTGGAGACAGAAGATCCTACGTAAAGTAATGTTCCGAAAATTTGAGGTTATGTATACTGGTCACTATACTGAATATAAACAGATCGTTACGTGTATAGTTATTATTTAATATTTCCTGCAAATATACGTATAGTCCATTCGCGGAGACGAGACAGCGTAAACAAAGCAGGCCCCGAGTCGCCACAGCTGACAGCAAGGAGTGGACAAATCGCACAGTTACTCAGTGTACTCACTGCATTCAGACTGAAGAGTGAACTTTGGACGCCCCTGCAACGATACACGCATCACGTGATCGCTGCATGATTTCATTCAAAGAGCGAAGGAGACACCGCGTGCATTTGTTTACGAGGACTCTCTCGTCTCCGCGAATGGACTGTAGGTATCTCGAAGGAACATATTACGGCAAAGAATTCACAATAACGCTTCTCGTTCTTCCCTTTCCTAGAACACATGCATAACACCAGAAGAGGAAGACCAAGGTAGCAGGCTCTCCGAAACGGCGGTACATATCTATCACACAACAGCGGGTCACGTTGCTAAAGATCGTAACCTTAAAACCTATACAGTAGTTCCTGTATTTGCGGATCACAGTGGCTGCGCGGTCTAAGGCATGAAATGTCTTTGCCCGCTGGAATGCCAGGATCGTGGGTTCCTATCCCACTTGAGGTATAGATGTCTGTGTGCGTTTATTCTGTTTGTGCTGTCCTGTGTGTAGGTAGCGGCCTTGCGACGGGCCGATCCCCCGTTCAAGGAGTCCTAGCGACTGTGTACAAGATCAAGAAAACGAAAAAGCGGCCAACGTCCAACCAAGGACTGTAGAGTCACAGATAGATAGACATATAGACAGAAGGTTCGTGCATTTAATTAAGCATCACACGCTATCATTCCAATCACTGGACAGAGGTAAGGGGTTAAATTTAAGCCCGGCCTCTTCACCCTCGAGGACAAAGCCCCAAGTACACGTTGCACAAGAAGTTGGGTGGGCACCGGAGCCGGTCCAGTGACTAGGGGAAATAAGTAAGCCCCTGCCGGGTATCGGACCTTTAGCCAGCCACTACACTGACTCACCTACCTTGGTTATACATAAAACGGACGGTGAAAAATATTTCAAAGTACGTTCACAGTAACCGATGCATGTAATTCTAGGTTACAATCGAAGTGACACTTTCCCCTAGCATCGCATAAATGTAGGGAAGAGACGGATACACTTTACTGATTCAGATGATGATGCCATTATGTGACATAATCGCTCTTCACACCAAACCTAATGCTTATATGTGTAGAGAGACCGTGGGGGAATTGCACGTGCAATTACAGTAGGAAACTACCGAAACTCCAAGGGCGTGGTTTGAATTTTTAAATATATCGTCATGTCATTAACGGCCAGAAGTGAAGTTGAAAGCGTTAGGAGGACGTACATGTTGGCTCTCAGGCTGTGTGAATTGAATAATACCAGCGGCATTCATGGCCCGCTGATTTCGATTAAATGCCATTTCTACAACGCTGAATATTTTATATTCTTCAACCATCGTGTTGGCAGCTTAATGCGCTCCTCCAATACTGACCGGGTGACAAGGAACATTTTTTACTCAGGTGTACACGCTTACATACAGAGTGGCCCAAGAGGAAAGGTCTCTACTTTGGGAGGTCATAGTATCGGTCATTCTAAGCAATATATACACGTAGTTACTATAGGATTCTGACGATGGTGTATAACACACAGAGATATTGGGTTTTCGGACTTTATCCATCGTTCTGGCGTTCTGGTTTTAAGATAACTAAGACCAGTGATTGAGGCTAGCTCTTTCTAAGGGACCCAACAGAATAGGTGTTTTCCCTCACCTGAGGACGGAAACAGATCCAGTTTCCGAAACGTCGTGTTTTTCTTAGTTATCTTACAAATCAGGACGATGGATAAAGTCAGAAAACCCAATATCTCTGTGGGAATATATACACGTATATATTCCTGGGGGTAAAAGGCGGTCGGCGCGTAGGGCTGACAATCTTAGTCATTGGAGTTAGTGCAGTAGTAGCTTATTATACAATCTGATAGCAAAACACTTATGGAATATTAACCAGGCACCTTATTGATGCGTTAGGTTATCACGTCCGTTATGTTATGGTCCAACTCTGAACTTGGGGTCTCATTTTCCCGATATAAATGAGATTAAATGGTAAGGGCTGTAAGATTAGACATCATCTCGTATGTATTCAAGGCACGCGCCCACTTTATATCACCTAGCGACACAAACTTATTTAGTAACGGCCAGTGTCATTGGAAAAGTTCACAAAGGTGANCGAGTTCGGCCTCTACCGGCTCAGCGGTATCTATATGCTTCTCCCATCTACCAGAGGCGTTAGAGACTATTGTTGGGCGGGAAATGTCCTTACAAATTTGGCTCAGTGGTCTCCTTGAGACATGAGGTTCTTTTACGTGCCGTAAAGCAACGACACGGGACCCACGGCTTAAAGTTCCTCCCGGAGGAATGTTACACGTAACTACCCGAATAAGTATCGTATTCCCTGGAATTTCCTCCTCTTCCTCATCCTCTTCTTCTTCGTCTTTTTCTTCTATTTCTGCTGTTCATACTTGGAGCACAGGGCATCCGTGAAACACTTCAGTTTTTTAATCTAAGACAAACGGCGGAACTTCTTGGCCGGGGGATCAGCCCGACGAAAGGTCGCTACTTAGCACAAACAAATATCCATGCCTTGAGTGGGATTCGAACCCACGATCAGTGTTCTAGCGGGAGAAGACATTTCATGCCTTAGATCGTGCGGCCATTGTGATCGGTTCCTGGAATATACCAGTAATGCTTCCTTTTTATAACAAGATCCCTTATATGCCTCAGAAAATATAGGTAACGTTTACTTAAGCCCGCGTAAGCGATGTTTATAAAGAACCGAACTGAGTAGAAATCAAAATGGCTCGACAAATTTCAGTATTTCACGGAAATCAGCCAAATAGTTCGGGTCTTGCTTGGTCTACTTATGAACAGACGACGGACATGATGGATATTTTAAACATAAGTTCTTACCACGAAACATTTTAATTTCTCAATGAAACCCTAATGTGACGGAAGAATGGTGACGTATACTAGGAGAGGAGAAGAGAGGAGAGTACCATTAAAGCGTCTATTTAGCATTCACTACCTGAAGGCGCAGAGAAAGGCCAGAGAAACACGTCACGACAGCCGACCTATGGGCAGATATGAACCGGGGCCTCCCGACATCGAAGCAGGAGCGCAACCCCCTTGACCGCGATGTTTTGAATTACCGTGGTGTTGGGTAAAGCTTATTTGAATAAAATATAAAAATACGGCTTCTACTGAAGAGAAAATACATCGCACCTGCATTACAAGTGTCAGATGTTTAGGGAAACAGCTGATATGCACTCTGACTACAAGACGAAGTCCATAAACACGCGGACACTCCAAATACACATCGCGGTACAGCGGCTAGCAGCTCTGATTCCAGACCAGCTATTGCGATTGATATCTTTCGCTGCTTTCTTCAGTCATTCCGTGAAAATGCTGCGGCAGAAGCTCCAAACATTCCAGGTCCGCTTCCTTCATTGTCCTGTCAAGTCAAACACTCAGAATGACCCCACAAATTTAAGCTGCATAATCTAAGAAGCTAAACATGTGCCGTTGTATAACATAATGTAACCGATTTGATCGTTGCCAAGCAATAGCTCTGTAAACAAGGTCCAACATGCTACAATAAAGGAAGTTATGGTTTCCGTGTCAGCGGTAAAGTCATAACAGTGGATAGTGATCATGTGACATGCGTTTTCTGTAGATCCGATCGACGCACCAATAAGCTGGATGAATAGTGATCACGTGATACGTGTTTACTGCAGGCCCATGTCCGTTCCGCGGCTATATAACGAGAGCCGTGAGCTGTGAGTTCAGAGAGAATAGGAACTAGGAGTACAGAAGAAGCAGAAGTCGGCCTGTGATCACTTAACATGTGATTAGATTTTATTTATGTGTAATATTTGCAGTGTGTAATTCAGTGAGACTGTTATAGTTTGTGTTATAGATCTGTGAAGACTAGTGTAGACAGACTGAAAAGATTAGCGTGGAGTGTTTATAAATTGTGTAAAGCAGCAACAGTGTAATAATTAATTGTACTTACGACCTGGTAGGTTGTTAATACATCCAGTTATCAATCCGAACTCCGTCTTTAGTCATTGTGTAACACGTGACAGTAACAACTGTGGGCACTCTGTCGGTTCACTGAATGCTAGAACAGGCGATGAGTGTGGACGGACAGAGCAGGCGTGTGACGCGACAGAAGACGGTGCAGCGAGCGACGTACAGTGAAGTAGAAGTGAACAAGAAAGAACTGACAGCGATATCAGAGACGTCTGCTGACAGGGAGGCAGTAACAGTTCCAGAAAATTATAACGTCGCAGTACTAAACTAGTCACTGCAGTTGAAAGTGGCCAAAATGACTTACCTTAAGAAGAATCACGGAATGTGGATAAACCTGGAGGGATCCAAGAGTGGCGTTGTTATCCACCAGATCTCGTCCATCAATAGACAAATGCTGATCGAAGGGCGCAACGTGGAAAAGTTTCATCACCTGCAACAGTAAGCATTAATGTTTGTGCCTCAGAAATACGAGCAAGAACTTTGAATACCACAGCTCATCTTCGGAAGCGATTCAATCTGCGGCCCGTTCTTACAACCTAAAGTCCTGCACATTTACTTCGTCTTTCTTAAGTATAAATACGTACGTTTCTGAGCACTCTGTTTCCATGTGAGCCGGGATACCGCAGTCGATACAGCTACTGGCTACGAGCTGGACCGAGGGGTCAGAGTTCGAGTCCCGGAAGGATCATGAATTTTCTCTTCTTCATATCGTCCAGACGGGCTCTGGGGTCCACCCAGCCTCCTACCCAATGGGTACCGGGACCTGTTCCCCCGGGGGGGATTAAAGCGGTTGGGGCGTGAAGCCGAGGTCAAGAAAATGTGGATGTATACATCCACTCCCCCTTGCGCCTTCATGGTGTAGTGCTTAATTCGTTAAGCACAAGGACTTTATCTCTGTTTCCATCGAAACTGTGTTTTCCATTCCGAGTAAGAGACCACATTCCACAGCTATTCCGAACAACAGGTAGAATTGCCCTTGGTCCTGTGGAAAGAAGACGAAACTGGAAAATGGGGGATAAAAGTGGTCGATAAGTGACAATCTGAAAAGGGACTAACAACAGGACAGAGACCCTTTTCGTGGAAAAGGGCAACGAAAAAAGAATTACAAGAATTCAGAACTTAGTCTTTACAAGAAAATGTTCACGAGGACAGAAATAAGACTTGGCTTCAACACATCCATCCAACGGAGGACAACGGGCTCCCCATACACATAATGAACTCACGCAAGAGTGGAGCGGACACTGAACGGTGTGACCCAGAAGATCAAAACAGGGCATTTTGTAGTTCAACTTCGCAACGATGTATAATTATGATGATGGTGATGCATGAAGCAATGAAAACACATCTTAAAAGGTAAGAACAGGCCAGCGGCAATCTCGGTCACAAATCTGTCGAGGGTATGAACGGCCTTGAACCATCAGAAGAGTGCGTACTACGTTGTATCTCGTTAGGGGCTTGGAAATCGGTCTGTGTTTCTTCGTGTTGTCTTGTTAAGGTGAAGGCCTTGCGATGTGCCGGTCCCCGGTTGCACGTCCTTAATGCCTGAGGACCACTTTAAGTCGTGGACTAACTCGTTAGGGGCTTAGAAGTTGATTCGTGTTTCTTTCCGCTGTCTTGTGAAGCCAGAGGTCTTAGGGTGGGCTGCTCCCATGTCAGAAGTACTGTGTAGTGTGAAACATAATTATACAGCACACAAATATCTACATTGATCAAAAGAAGCAAAAATGAAGTTAATAGGAAATAAAAAATAAACAAACAAAGGAGTGGTCTCGTGATCAGAGTTCCTGCTTACAGATCCAGAGGTTCTGGGTTCGATTCCCGACGCCACTAGATTTTCTGAGAAATTGTGGGTCTGGAACGGGGTCCACTCAGCCTCGTGAGGATAACCGAGGAATTATCAAGGAAATAGCGGCTCCAGTTGAGATTAACGGCCGTGGGGATCCGTTGCGCTGGACACGTGACACCTTCTATCGGCAAAAGTTGGCACTAACTTCGCCGACAAGCGGCGGTCGCTCGATCGGTATAGTTCGCTTGCGGACTACAGGAATCGGAGTTTTTACGGTGACAAAATGAAGGAATGAATGCAGATAGAAACAAAGAAAAGGCTGTATACGAATAAGAAAAAAGAAAGATTAAACAAATAAATGGAGTGAAACGGACAGAGAGAGAAAGAGAGGAAGAAAGAAGTAACGATAGAAGAAAATGGAGGGGATAGATTATATAAAGAAGGAAAGGACAGGAGGAAAATAAAGCTTGCATCATGACTTACAACCCAATATTCCCTCCGGACAACAAATCCATGTAAGTTCAGTTCAGTTTTGATTTAATTATGAAAGTGGATTAACTTTGGTCGTTATCTAGCAACGTCTTTTAAACACAAGGGCGAAGCAGTACAGAAGGAAATTATATAGTACGACGGCAGTCCTATCCCATTCCACTTATCACTATCAGTTCTCATACATTCGTGTAGATGCCCATTTGTTAGAAGTTGACCACGCCACTTTGATTTTCCGGGTTTACAAGCTCAAGTGCCAGTGGTGGGTGGAGAGGGGGCACGTACATTTAAAGTGATTAGCCCTTAAGGCACACAACTCAGATTAAATCAGAACCCACCCTTAAAGCTGAACAAAAAAAAAAGGCATATGCTACAAAAACAGTGTTACGTTTCTGCATGTCCAGTTCAGAGAAATGACTTGTGACATATTACCCCACGAACCACCCTTACAAACTCTTCTGGTTCTCCTCTCCTTCATATCCATAATTTGCTGCATCCCCCACCCCCTTCGCGGCAACGGACTTAAGAGGAAAACACTATGATTAACAACGGAACATTAGTTTAAAATCTCCAAAGGCCAACACTGGACATTTTAGACACCAGGGCTCCACTACTGCCTCGGGGCACAGAAGGAGAAACGCGTTTCAAGGAAAAGGGGAATAACTCGTTTCTTGTCTTATTCATCGGCGCTTAGTCAACTATATACCTCCTATGTTATTTGGCGCACGGACTGAGAATGGTTATTTTGAAAAAGTAAAACGAAATGTCCGTCTTCGCCATCTCGAACACTAGAATCATGGGTTCGAATCCCACCCATAGGCGTGTTTCTTTATTCTGTTTGTGTTGTTCTGCGTAGGTAGCGACCTTGCGAAGGGCTGATCCCCCGTCCAAGGAATCCTACCGACTGTCTTAGGGGTAAGAAACTGAAGTGAGACAAAGCGTTTCACTGATTCCCCATGCTCCAAAGCGTGTTTATTCTGTGTTGATCTGCGTAGGTAGCGGCCTTGCGTAACAGGCCGTAGAGGTCCATAGGGTTTTGAGACGTCGAGGCTCCCATAGTTTCTAGACAGTTGGCCCACATATGGCGGTGAACTTGTCGGCCTTAAGCGCCGGCCGCCCTTTACACCACAGGAAGATAGCTGGTACTGATTTCTGTTAGGCGCTGAGTTGACCCCAGGGCTATATTGAGGCTGGAAAGATTAGGTAAATTAAAAAAAAATCAAATGACATCGGGAATCGAACCCGGGACTTTCCGGTTTGTAGAATAATGCGCCAACCAACTATGCTACCGCGTTCCCCCTCCCCCCAAAAAAATATTGGAGATAAAATTTCCGCCTGCATCATATTTCCACAAGAGTTTCGTTTAAATCAATCACAGACGCGATGGGGATACTTGAACACTATGGACGTATTATACAGACGAAAAAGAGTCGACCTTTGGGCCAATTTTTAAAGTTGATTATGATGTAACGAACTACATAGAGCACGGTCTTCTTTCGTGAGAAGTTAATAGTTTCTCGGCTTCTCAATGAATTCGTGTATTAATTTTACTCTGTTGAGTTACCTCACACTGAATTTTTCAAGTCTACTTTAATGAGATCCCCCCATCTACACCTAGGTCTCTCAAATGTTCTCCTTAGACTTTACCGACCACAACTGTGTATGCATTTTTCATCTTATCCATATGTGCTACATATACAGCCCATGCAATCCTCCTGGACATATTCACCCTCACAGAGTTTGGCGAAAAGTATTCTGACACCCATCACTACATAATTTTCGCTTTGCTCGTGTCGCTAAGGTCCAGATATTCTTGTCAGTAAGTTCACAAAAAAAAAAAAACAAAAACAAAAAACAACTCCGTGGTCAGTAGCCCGCAAGCGAACAATACCGACCGAGCCACCGCCGCTTGCCGGTGAAGTTACTGCCAACTTTTGCGTATAGAGGGTGTCACGTGGTCAGCGCAACGGATCCCCATGGTCGTTAATCTCGGGTTTCTAGAACAGAGCCGCTATTTCCTTGAAAGAGCTCCTCAGTTATCCTCACGAGGCTGAGTGGACGTCGTAACAGACCCACTATCTCTCCGAAAATCTGGTAGCGCCGGGAATCGAGCCCGGGACCTCTGGATCTCTAGCCAGAAACTCTGACCACTACACCACAGAGGCGGTCCGTCAGTAGGTTCACAGTTTTCTTAAACACAATCAACCAATATTCTTCTTTCAGAATAGAAAAAAGTTTCACATGAATTCAGACAACATACAGGCCTACTTACACCTGCTGCGGTAACACAGGATCATATGCCAAAAAGCGGTGGGAAATGTTGAACTGCTCATTGGCGCAGCGAATGCCACTTAGGTCATTTATAAACTGAAGTTTAAGGCGATGAAGGGGGAGGCCAGTGGATAGGACAGGAGGCGTTTCGGCTTGAATTTTTAAGATGTGGCGAGAACTACAGTTAGAGGAAGTTACTCGAAGGGGTTAGGGACTTCCGATGGTAGGTGAGCATTAAATCATCCGTTAAAAGGGCGATGGAGGGACACAAGGCATTAAACGGGTTCTTGGGAGTTAGTTCAATTTGACTGAGAGGACGAGATTAAACACATTCTGTTCTGGTATAATGAAATACTGCGCTAGTCTTTTGCTGTTCAACCTATCCTATGTGGCGGCACGCGATATCCCGCAACAGACATAACAGTTGCAGAAACAGAAACCTTCAACTGGCTACGCCATGAAGGCGTATTTGAGAGTGGATGTTTAGTTGGAGGTAACTGGTCAGCTTCAGGCCTCGACGGCTTTACCCCCGGGGAAAGAATCCCGGTACCCAATGGATAAGAGGCTGGATGGGCCCCAGGACTGGGCTGAACCACACTATGTAGTGAAGGAAAATTCTTGCTCCTACGGTGACTCAAACTTCGACCCCTCAGCCTTCCAGCCCTTAGCCGGTTGCTATACCGACTGAGCTATTCCGGCTCCCGAATATTTCAGATACGAGGAATAAATGGCAAAAAAAAAAAAACTAATATTTTAGACGGCGATATTGACAAATCCCAGTGGGCAACAGTTTTAGTGGAATATGAAAAAAAGAGATGCGGCAGGAATTTAACAAAGAAACCACGGTACGGACCGATCAGTTAATAAAATACGGTGGCACAAGATACAAATGTCATTATTACACTATGTGAATTATTGTTAAGTGGGGGGGGGGAGTCAACGCATCTGACTTCAGATGCCCCTCCACAACGGCCGATTAAGCCGATTTACTCCAAAGCCATCTGTCCCAAATCTTCAGCTGTCCGAGTTCCAAGCTTTATTTCGTCTATTTTTATGAGTTATTTGCATAAAATGATGCCTGAAAATGGTCGAGCTCGAGATGGATGGTCAGCTTCACGATTCGGCCGCTTTATTCCCAGGAAAAGGGCCAAGATAACTCGTTCGATGGGAGCTCATGGTCGCTATGGACATCAGGGCGAAGGGAAGATTACTTCACTGTGCCAGGAACCGAACCACGATTGTCAAGCTCGTAACAAGTCACATTTTTTTTATTGCTAGTGGGGTGGGACTAAGTCCCTTGTACTGCGGCCACTTCTGGCCTATTGTACCAGCCCCAGATGATAGGTGAGGGTGATTGTGGAGCAATTGGTGGAATGAAGATTGGCAGGGGAAAACGAAGTACTAGGAGAAAACCTGCCCTAGCGCCGCTTTGTCCACCAGAAATCCCACTTGGCCAGACCCCGGAATCGAACCCGGGTCGCCGCGGTGGGAAGCCAGCGGCTAACCGCTTGAGCTATGGCGCGGCCCTGACAAGTCACCTTACCCAAGCCCGACTGTAGTCCTCTGGGTTGTGACACCGAGTATTCTTGTACGTTGATATCAATGTTTCGGAGTGACATGCTGTCAGGACTTAACGCTTGCGTTAACGGTTTTCCTTACCCAGACGGATTTAGCATCCTACTGGCCAATATTAACATTATCTGCGTTAAGAGAGTGGCAAAGCGAATAAAGAAGAATATACAGAAAGTACTTTTGAGGCATAAGCACTAAAGGAGGCCGCACACCATCAAGACAAGCATCAAGACATGAGACAAAAGACGCAGTCTTGTTTCATTCGTGATTCGTCAGCATGAAGACCGGTGTGCGGCGGTTTTCATAATCTCATTCGTTTCAACTGTGCTCCTTTCTTTGCGTCATGTCGCAGACATCGGGTCTTGACTGTTACATGTGTTGACGCATGCCGGTATGCGGCCTACCTAACAGTTCAAGGAGCATATGGAGTGGATCAATTCAAGGGTCTTCTTTCTGTAGCCTTAGCATAGACTGTGAAGAAAGCAGTCTTCTGTGATGCGGCACCGTGCAGCTATTGTGTTAACCGACGTTTCGGAGGAACGTATCGCCTCCATCTTCAGGATAGAAGACAAGAAGAAATCCGCGAGCGAACCAGCGAGAGCAGGTGCAACATAGTCACCGCCGTGAAAACCTCAAATCTTACTTGGTATTGACTGCTACGAGAAACAAACTGCACGAAATGTTCTTTGGTTGAGATCTGAGGCCAGCCGCTAGGAGGCCAAAATTTCATAGCTACCTGCTCAGCTTGTGTTTATGTCTAGTCAATAATTATTCCAAACAGAGTACAGTAAGATTTTCAGTTACTAAATACGTAGTTTATGTTCAAAATTACTACTTACATACAATTCTCATTCGCTGTGATTATTATTGTTTTCATTACGCAACGACCGGATATTCCTCGAGATCTATAACTTCAATTATTTTGTATAAATTCGTGAATCTTTTTCGATGTTAATATCATATAAAGGTGATATTCTTATAGAGGTACCATAAATAAACTTATATAAACGTGACAGTAGGTCTAATAATTACATACGTGGGCTATTATTTGTACTGTACAGTGGCAGATAGGGTACTGGTTCTTGGAAAACCCACCACAGATTCAGCGATCCGTGAATCAGGGAAGGTTCTCGAATAATAACATTGAACTGACCCAGCAAAGCGCTGCTCGAATGTTACAAGCTTTGCTTGTGTAAGCAAGTGTAAGCAATGGCAGTAGGTGACTGAAGGCCGAAGACTGAATATTTTACACGCGATAAAGGGGATGGAATTATGGTAAAATCCAATATGCAACGCGTTTCAGCTCGCAAACAAGCCAAAACACTGGAACTACCGTTATAAGGAAAGCTGAATTAATAATGACTGACCTTTCGGCTGAGATGGGATTAAGGGTTTAAGCAGAGTCTAATATCTTCTTACTAGCCTTACTGATGAAGTTAGTGTAAAATAATTATATGTTAAGCAGGAACGTAAGAACCGAATTCTGAACGGAATCAACAGGTATAAAATGGGGCTCACTTTTTGGGAGAAATATTAAACATATAAAAAAGTAAAGCTATCCCTGTAACAGGCCATGAAGGGCCGTAGGGTTGTGAGACGTTGAGGGTCCCACATTATCTAGACAGTCGGCTCAAAGATGGCGGTAAGGTTGTCAGCCTTTAGCGCCGGCCGCGCTTTACTCCCTAGGAAAATTATATAACGCGGTAGCGTAGTTGGTTGAGGCACTATGCTACAAGCGGGATGGTTGCGGGTTCAAGTCCCGATGAGGACACTGGGTGTTTTTCAATTGACCTAATCCTTCCAGCCGCACTATGACCCTGGGGTCGACTCAGCCTCTAACAGATATGAGTACTAGGAATTAATTAATACTAAACATATAATCTCCAAAATACTGCATATTATTATTATGGGGGCGCACGGTAGCGTAGTTAGTTGAGACACTAAGCTACAGTAGAAAGGTCGAGTCCAGATGAGGTGGATCTTTTAATTGATTTAACCCTTCCAGCCGCACTATGTCCCTGGGGTCGACTCAGCCTTTAACATACATGAGTACCAGGAAGATCCCTAGAGGGGTAAAGGACGGCCGGCGTCTAAGGCTTACCTCACCACCAATTATGAGCCGAATGTCTAGGGAAAATATGGGAGCCTCGACGTCTCACAACCCTATGGGCCTCCACGGCCTGTTACAGGGATAGATTTATTATTATTATTATATTTTCAGTGCTCGCCTGTTATAGGCCATTCGCTGTTGGCAAGCATTTAAATAAAGGAACTTAATGGAACTATAGCTGTGACTGGGTAGCCAAGGTTCCATTCCCACAACGGACAAAAATTTCTTCTTTCCAAACCTGACTCTGGGGCAACCCAGCATCCTATGCAGCACAATTTATGGCTTATTCTCAGGGGGAAACGTAGCCAAAGCACAAAGCCGATTGCCAGTGTCCAAGTGCAGATTTCGGGGAGCTTCATTCGCACGATGTTTAGGCAAACGGTCTCGCTTGTGAGAAGGTGAATCTGAAGAAGACGGTGAAGCTATCGTTAACACAGTTACGGACTCTTGTTGCGCAGCCAATTCCTTTCACTTGGTTATATGCGGATAAGAAGACAATATTAAAATGGACTCCACAGAAACGATCTGTGAAGATGTGAACTGAATTGAATTAGGACAGCCTCCAATTCCAGAGCTCGTACGTTGGGGTGCTGCTTCTTATCTTACAGAGCAACGAAGTACCGTATAATATTTCAGCAGACTTATACATTATGCACGATAGGGTAATAATAACTTACCATCACCTTGAGTTCCAGCAAGGTGAGTTTCGAAGAGACGCTGAGCTGCTTCTCTCCACGCATGCGCCGATGACGCGTACTCTTGCGTACCCTCGTATCTCCAGCAGAGGCCGATACTCCAGAAGTCGAGGAACTGCAGGACGGAACTGCGAGTTTTTGCCGTTTCGCAGTACATCCCTAAAAAAAGATGGATCACTTAAGGTTTTCAGGTAATGCTTGTTTTAGGTATGTAAAAGTAGAGTAAAGGTATCCCTGTAACAGGCCGTGGAGGCCCATAGGGTTGTGAGATGTCGAGGTTCCCACATTTTCTAGACAATCGGCTCATAGATGGCGGTAAGGTTGTCAGCCTTACGCGCCGACCGCCCTTTAACCCCAAGAACATTCCTGGTACTCATTTCTATTAGAGGCTGAGTCGACCCAAGGGCCATAGTGCGCCTGGAAGGATTAGGTAAATTGAAAAAAAAATCCAATGACCTCATCAGAATTCGATCCCGCGACCTTCAGACTTGTAGCATAGTGCCTCAACCAACTACGCTACCGCGTGCCCCCTGTTCAAGTACGCGGAATTTCTTTATATAACGCCCCTCGCTTAATCTTTAGGACTTTTTAAGAAGGAAGTATCTTCTGTGAAACCTTAATTCTGAGCTAGAGTTTAGAATCAGTTTGAGCTTCGTGCCGCTAGAGGGCAACACATATTTATGACTTATAACTCCCTGCCATCAAAAACACAAATATGGCAACAGTATGGACTTCTGACGCGGGTACAATACAAGCGCAATTCATAGTGGCTTCCTGAAGTTCCATCTTTACTAAGCTGAGCTGGGTCGCTCTAAATACTGCATGGAACAATCGGAGTTCCCAATCATTCATTCAGACAATCATCCTACAATTCGGTTCTACAAAAGTACGCAATTGAAAAAGACTCATTAAATAGTCCAAGAATTATTATATACAATGTATCATTCTTCCAAACACAAAAAAATGCGAGTAAACATTTAGGTCCCGAGCAGAATTCGAAGCTGCGATCACATTTTCTAGCGGTCCCGTGGCCTTTAGTCCGCAAACAAGCTATACCGACCGAGCGACCGCCGCTTGTCGGCGGTGCCAACTTTTGCGGATAGAGGGTGTCGCGTGGTCAGCGCAACGGATTCCTACGGCCGTTAATCTCGGTTTTCTAGACTGAAGCCGCTACTTTTCCATTGAAGTAGCTCCTCAATTGTCCTCACGAAGCTGAGTGTACCCTGTACCAGACCCACTACTTCTCAGAAAATCTGGTAGCACCGGGAATCGAACCCGGAACCTCTCGATCTGTAGCCAGGAATTCTGACCACTAGACCACAGAGGCGGTTGTACAATCGGTAAATAATCGGAAAGAAAAGGTAAAGGTATCCCTGTAACAGGCCATGGAGGCCCATAGGGTTGTGAGATGTCGAGGCTCCCACATTTTCTAGACAGTCGGCTCATACATGGCGGTGATGTTGTCAGCCTTACGCGCCGGCCGTTCTTTAACCCCAGGAAGATTCCTCATCTCATTTCTGTTAGAGGCTGAGTCGAACCCAAGTCCATAGTGCGACTGGAAGGATTAGCCAAATTGAAAAATTCAGTGACCGCGTTGGGAATTGAACCCGCGACCTTCCGCTTTGTAGAATAGTGCCTCAACCAAATACGCTTCCGCGTGCCCCCGTGGAAATTTGAAGTATGAAGAGCAACTGGGAAAGTGGAAAATGGTGAAAAAAAATAAAATAATAAAACGGAAAAATCAGATATCCCTAAGAAGAGTTCTCCAGACTCATTTCAGAGTGTTCTGTACTCCACCTACTAGACATCCTCAACATTCAACTTCTATTCCCTATATCCTATCAACACCCTTACTTGGCGCCCTGGAGCTTCCCACTCCACCCCTAACATCCCTTTCTTAGGGTCGGATTCTATAGGACTCAGGTCACCAAGAATAACACATGAATGTTCAGAACAGCTGCGGATGTCCACACAGTGTCGGTAAATAACACATAAACCAACAGAAAGGAGTAATACAACCTACTGCACCGCATGAAATAATACAGTGTTTTGTCCTATTGATTAGGGGTAAAATGTAAAGGTGTCCCTGTACTTAACTAATTAAGACCTATGCCACGAAGTCGTATGGGGGAGTTGATGTATAGATACACATATTCTTGACCTAGGCACTAATTGGAGGTGAGTGGTCAGCTTCACGCCCCGGCCGCTTTACTTCCGGTACCCATTGGATAGGAGGCTGGGTGGGCCAAGAGCCGGTCTGGACGACGTGGAGAACAGAAAATTCTTGACCCTACCAGGACTCCAACTCTGACCCCTCTGTCGTCCAGCCCGTATCCAGTCGCTATACCGACTCAAAATGATTAGGGGTAGGAGACGAAACTGTTTGTAATATACGCCCAGAAATGCTCCGTTAGGGAAGTAAAATTATATCAGTTTCCAACTATATTTCGACATGCGGGCTGAAAACTTGAACAGTTTAATAAGAAACGTCATCTATTGCTGCCATGTTAGGGTGGGTCCCTTGTCACCACGGCATGGCGCGTCCTCAGCTTGCGGATGAAGAAGACGGCCTCGAGATACGAAGAACAGCTAAGAATATACTCAGTAAGCAGTCCCGGACAGTCCACAAGGAGTGGTCTTCCAGCTTGGGTTTTGGGTGTGGGGCTAAAAACTACTGACCTTATACAATAAGCTTATTACGATATGTCACAAAGCTCCTCGGATTTGGACAGATTCTTTGGATAAACAAGTTAAGCGAAGAAAACTGGACATGAGATTTGGTACGTGAAATGTATGAAGTCTATATAAGGCAGGTTAGCTCATGACAATTGCGAAAGAAATATCAGAATATATACTCCGTGGCCTGTAGTCCGCAAGCAAACTATACTGACCGAGCGACCACAGCTTGTCGGCGAAGTTAGTGCCAACTTTAGCGGATAGAGGGTGCTGCGTGGTCAGCGCAACGAATCCCCAAGGCCGTCAATTTCTGTTTTCAACACCGGAGTTTCTATTTCCTTGAAATAGCTCCTCTATTATCTTTATGAGGCTGAGTGAACCCCGTTCCAGACTCATTACTTCTCGGAAAATCTGGTAGCGCCGGGAATCGAACCCGGACCTCTGGATCTGTAGACAGATATTACACCGCCTCTGTAGACCACAGAGGCGGTGTAATATAAAAATATAAGTTAGATTTAGTGGGAGTATAGGAGGTCAGGTGGGACAGGGGAATGAGAATCCTGAATTAGGTACATGTTTTTTTATTTTTTCGTATATAAGAGAATCACATCAGCAGTTAGGAGGACACAGTTTGTCAGTGATAGGATAGAGGGTGCAGAGATTCAACCGATCGACGGACCAAGCTCAGTTTCGGCGGCGGTCAATCTTACGACCGTTCACGTGACTAATCTGCCGCTGCAACATAAGATAAGTAAAACAGGGATGATCTGTTTCCAAAGCCTGTACTGACAGAGGACTTGCGCACAGTACAAAAGAAAGACTTTTCAATAACATGTTACATGTGCGATATGTGAATTTGACAAAGGCCAAGCATATTCATAAGAGACAGCCCCATCTTCTCATCAGAGAGGATATTACATAAGGACTGTAACATAAAGGATTCAGTTGCAAAACGAATCACGTTGTCAGCCTCAAGGGGCTTGGGGCCCAGACGAATTGATTGACGATAAATCGCCAGTCGTAAAGCGACTCTCACTCTGACTCAGTTTCCGAGTGGTGGTAACCTGCTGCACGAGCCTGCATTGACAGAAAACCTCTGTATGTATAGTCTAAATGTTACTTAGAATAGTGCAGTGACAAAGAGCGCAGAGTCCATAGCGACATGGAAGCCGTGACAGCGCGGATATCCTGAAATCTACGGTGCAACAAATGTAGCGCCTACACAGAAAGACCGACCTCTCCCCTCGTCGAAGAGGATCCTCATTTCTCAATCACGGACATGTCTAGGACAAAAACAGAATCTTGTTCAAAAGTCTAGAATGATTATGCTGATGAGGACCAGCAGCAATCTAACCGACAGTCGACCAGAGTGAGAGCCGGGGATAGCCAGTGAATGGACAGTGGTGGCTCAGCAAATGTACTCGTAAAAACATTTGGAGCCATGGGTTATGTGCGAGATAGTCCCCAAGAGGGCACTATTAGGAGCTGTTACCAGGCAACCACTAGGGCAGAGGAACTGAGAAGACTTAGTGCGTGTTATAGTGAGTTATAAAGTGAGCGAATTAGCGATAGCCCCAAAATTCTTTGTAGTCACGAGTTGTAAGAATTCAATATATCCAATTATCAATTCAAACCCCGTGTCTAGTCATTAAAATCGTGTAAATATTTTGTATGTACTTTTCAGTTATTCAACGTGTGCTCCACGGCCGATCCGTTTCTTGATTTATGAGCAAATATTATATTTTTGGACATCATCCATCGTTGTCTTTATCTAAAAACACCGCCCTGTTTATTTTTCAAAGCACAACGTTTCGGAGACTGGATTCTATTTCTGGAGGTAGGGACGAGCTGGTCTAGAAAACCGAGATTAACGGCCGTGGGAATCCGCTGCGCTGACCACGTGACACCCTCTATCTGCAAAAAGTTATCACTAACTTCGCCGACAAGCGAAAATTAAAAATCCAATCATCATTTGTATATAAAATTATCGAAATGATTGGAAACGATAATAAAATTAACACAGGCCTATAACAAAACATTACAACATAAGTGACCAGGGAGAAGAGACATTTACGATGTTCGTGAAGAGATTGCATAGCTAACAGGATGATAATGACTAGGTTCGGTTAGTGGACTATGTCAATGTTAGGCCACACAGAGCGCTACGTACGCTATGTACGCTATACGAACAGAAAAATATCTCCCTTTATTGCCAATGTGACTGGCCACACAGACTTCCGTACGCTACGCACGCTATGTTCCCTATGTTACCAGCGTCGCAGAGTGTACACAGCGTACGTAGCGAACATAGCGTAGCGCTGTGTGGCGGAACGTTTACGCAGCCGTCAGTACGTATAATACATAGTGTCGAGTAGTACATTGCGTTCAGTTAAGGAAGAAACTTCGCAACACCGCTGATCCGGCACAACATTCCTCACAGATTGCTACTGTAACTGTTGATAGCAGAATGAGTCATTAGCGCTGATAAACGCTCTCCGTTACAGTTACAGCAGCAATCTGTTACGAATATTGGGCCCGGTCAACGATGTTGCGAAGTTTCCTCCTTGACTGAACGCTCTGTAAAATAATAAACTGGAAAGCATCTGGAAGGAAGCGGTCATGACCTAATCTTGACATCTGCCTGGAGGAACTGAGAAAGAACTACGAAAGCCTGTCAGGATAACCGGCGTCCTGTCTGAGATTCGAAGCGAGTAACTCCAGACTACGAGCCTGAGGCGTCACTGCTACAACAAGCCTCTCAGTAGCATTACTGTTGTGATGCGCATTTTGCAGTTGCCAGCTCCGGCGGAAAGGTGCGAGACGGAGCCGTCTGCTGCCGCGCCGCCGCCGCCGGCGTGCCAGGCTCAATAGCCGGTTATAGGAAACGAGCAAGCAAACCCGTCTCGTGAATAGACTGCGTCGGAGCGAGAGGATGGGTTCTGCTTCTCTCGCTATTTCCTGGCGACACTACCGACACCCGCGATTCAACCGGCGTCTTTCCAGTCAGCTTTGCCGCCGGCACCGGGACGCCGACGAGCTTCCGATTCACAGCCGAAAAATAAAGGAGAGAAAGAGGAATAACTGGGGGAAAGGAGACTACAGAGAAATGTAGGTTAAAAGAGAACAGCACAATGTTTCTCTTTGTGCCTACAAATTCTTGAGTGTATGTTATTTAACGATGCCGTTTCAATTCAAGAGGTTATATACTGATAAATGAGATGAGGTATCCATAAACGTGATGAGACAGGGATGTGGAAGGAGACTATGATAATATTAAAGGACTCTTATCTGCATTCGCCGAAAGATACCATGTGCCTCCTTAGATAAAAGTCTAAAATTTTATCGCTAGACAAACCTGTTCCGACTCTATTTATTTCGTCAGGCCATGTCTTCTTAGGTGTACCAACATATCTTCTTCCTAGGGGCAGTAGCTAAAGGCACGTTTCGAGATTCTGCAGTGTTATTTTCTCCAGATATTCTATCTATAGTCAATAACTTTATCGTCTAGATATCTTAACCAAAATACAAGCAAAGACACAGTAAATGGTAATACTCCTATATAAATTAACAAAGGAGTTCGACAAGGTTGCCCTTTAACATCGGTACTGTTTAAGATTTACGGTGACGAAGTCATAAAAAATAGGCTGCAGATGATCAAACAAAATATTTTAGCAAACGACTTAATTCTAAATACTCACACAATCTTATTCAAGGATGTCAAGGAAATCTTGGCGAGTGCCGAAGATGAAATTCAAATAATATAAATGTAAAATAAATTTGAAGATTTCAGTAAATGAGACCAAGGCAATGGCTGTGACAGGAAAGCTGAACATGAGAACTAAAATAGTGATGAATGATCACATGAACAACTTCAGCCGATCAACTGACGATGAGGGAGAGGGAGACGGCCCATGAAACTGACATGGCTGATAGCCCGAGAAGATTTTATAAACCTCAGCCACCGCGAAAGCTTCAGATCTTATGTCATAACAAGCAAATCGCTGTAAACACTTAGAATATACAGTTTCGGTGACAAACAACAGAGATTTCGAAACAAAATAAATAGATTTAACCAAATGTGCAACACAATAAGATCACTGAACAAGATACACAGATACAACTTTATAAAGCTATGGCGCTACCTGGGGGAGAGGGGTAGGCGGTAGCGTAGCTGGTTCAGGCACTATGCTACAAGCCGGACGGTCGCGGGTTCGAATCCCGACGAGGTGGATTTTTTCAGTTGTCCTAATCCTTCCACCTGCAATATGGCCCTGGGATCGACTCAGCCTCTAACAGAAATGAGTACCAGGAATTTCCCTGGGGGCTAAAGGGCGGCCGGCGCGTAACGCTGGAAACCTCACCGCCATCTGTGGACCGACTGTCTACAGAATGTGAGAGCCTCGACGTCTCACAACCCTACGGACCTCCATGGCTTGCTACAAGGATAGCTCTACCTTCTTTTACCTAATATGGCGGTACCTGTATTTATAAGATACTTTGAGGTTACACACGACAAGCTTGAGATACGGTAGTCTGTATTTAAGTAATAAGTTCTTCATTAAAATAAAATAACAACAATAATAGTATGATAGTGCATTCTATATGACTGCGAATCTATTCAGTAATACAACAACAGCTTTTACGAGTCCAGCTGCAACTGCTGCTTTACATCTTACATCAACGTGAACTGAAACTCTCAACCAGGATGTAGCGAAACGTATCCGCCTAAGGAAACAATCCGGAGGGATAGTCTTTCACACGAGGATACAAACTTTCATTTTATCTTCTCTTTAATGTATACTGCTGCGGATATCAGTTCAATGTGAACAAAGCTTTCAACTTGTGTATTCCTCAACAGTACTTACGCGCACTCCACGGTTACTGTGAGTGGCGTATACAATTGGAGTCTGAGGAAGACAAATCTAGCAATCACTGCTAAGTGCATTCATAACAATGCTTAATAATATTCAATAGATGTTACGTCTCATGACATAAACTATACGAGGGAACCAAACATTTCCTGAGGGTATGACAATGCTCATATTACAAGTTGATCGATAAAAAGGTGCACATATGTACCTAAAATTTGAGGATTCATATTGTGTTCCTCTATGTTTAGTCACTACGTTGCACATGAGGGGGCGATGCCCGAAGATAAAGGCAGTATCGTCTCTTGGAATGTTTGCAGCTCTCAGACTACAACATGGTACCAACATACGAGTATCAATCAATACAATGTACGAGCAGGTTGACAGTGAGTCGGGAGCTATCCAGTTGGGGTCTAAGACACACTATCTCCTAGGATTTTCACTGCTCTTCTCCGTCTTTCCAAACGAATTCCGGGACAGTAAAATATCCCTTTGTAGAAGAGGGTAGAGCGGCCCCCGTAGTCTAGAGGTAACGTTCCCACCTCATGACTCGTAGTACGTGGGTTCAAATACCCGGCGGAGGTCGTCGAATTTTTAAGGGCGGAAAAAAATCAGGGAACAAGTCCTCCGGGAGGGACTTTAAGCCGTGGGTCCCGTGTCGTAGCTTTACGGCACGTAAAAGAACCTCATATCTCCAAACGAGGTCACTGAGCCAAATTAACGGACGTTTCCCGCCCAACAGCAGTCTCTAATACCTCTGGTAGATGGGGGAAGCATTATAGATACCTCTCAGCTAGTAGAGCCGGTCTCGCTGGCTGGGCGGGACTGATGGTAAGCACCAGTACCGGTAGGATATAGAGACTGGTAGAAATCATAGAGGGAAGCACAATGGACCAATACAGGTCTCAGTGCATGGGGAAATCCACCCTCTCCAATAACTAACTAGAAGAGGGTATAAAAAGTAAACTTGTCCCTGTGCTTAACCAATTAAGCGCCACGCCATGGAGGCGTATGGGGGAGTGCATGTTTAGATCCATATTTTCTTGACCTCGGCACTCGCTGGAGGTGAGTGATCAGCTTCAAGCCCCGACCGCTTTACCTCCGGGGAAAGAACCCCGATACCCACTGGATAGGAGGCTGGGTGGACCCCAGATCCGGTCTGGACGAAGTGGAGAAAAGAAAATTCTTAATCCTACCGGAATACGAAAATTAGGTAAATTGAAAAATGAAATCGATGACCACATTGGGAATCGAACCCCCGACCTTCCAGCTTGTAGCACAGTGAATCAACCAACTTCGCTACCGCGTGCCCCCCCCCCCAAGATAATTGAGGGGTGATTTCACAGTGAAACCACTAACTAAACTATTCTGGTTCCACCCTAAAGTCTAAACGAATAAGCTAATATAGTAATACCACCGCGAACTGTAAGATAGAGCCGACAAGACTTCATGAGATATCAAAATCCTGTTTTCTAAGAGCCGAGACAGACCAGTTATTCCTAACACTTGTAAAGGTCATTAAAGATTTATGCTTGGATTAGTCAACCCCGCCCTTAAAACTTGCCCAGTTATCAGAAGAGAATGTTAGGGTAATTAACATTCTATTCTGTATAATTGAGCTAGTTATAAAGAAAGGTTTAATTAGTCAAAGCATAAATAATTATAGTGTGAAACTTTGTCCCTGACACTAAGGGAAGAACACAGACAGAGGGTATTTGCGAACAGGGTGCTGAGAAGAATATTTTGACCGAATACGGATGAAATAATATGAGGTTTGAGAAAACTGCATAATGAGGAGCCCCATAATTTACACTATTCGCTAAATATAATTTTTTTTCCTTGGCACTACAGCCCCAGTGGGCCGAGGCCTACCTCCATGAACTTCTCCGTTCACTTCGGTTTTTCTAGGTCTTACACATTCGGTAGGTCTCCTTGGGCGGGTGATCAGCTCGTCGCAAAGCCTCTACCTGTACACAAAACACAGAAAAGCTAAATATAATTAGAACAGTCAATTCATGGAGAACTGGATGTGTAAAGAATGTAGTGCGCATGAGAAGAATAACGTTGGATACTTAAGAGTGTTAGGGTGATCGCAAAAGACTATTTTGAAAGCACTTTTTGGGTACCATACATTTTCTGGAGGGACAGGAAAATAATGGAAAACTCAGCCACCATCAGAACACGGCACCTACCGCGTAGAAAGCACGAGCGCTAGCCGCCTAAGAGCGACGTTCAGTAGCAAAGTTCATGATGGTTATACAAAGAATGTTCTAATTCATATACAATCAGTTCTACAGCACAAATTAACCACCTCTTTTTAACTAATTAATAATAGTGTGGCGTGCCGCCTAAAAGCCAGAATATCTGAGTCACAGCGGGTGTCCATTGGTAGGCAACGGCTCGGTATCAACGGTTCTGTTTCGTTGTCGGGGTGAGAATGAAAGAGGTTCACGTGACAACGCATACATAACAGACGTTACCACGGAAGTGAAAGCCAGAACTAGTGTAGTTACCGTGGCAACGAATACGCTATCCACGTGAAACGAAATCCTTGAAGGTGTCCTCTAGTCCGTCCGACTGTAGAATATAAGAGACCAGACCAGAACAGAGCGGAGAACGAGACCCGTATGGAGGCGGGTTCGAACACCTGAACCGTAACCCTGCGAGTCATAGGAGGTGACGAGAAGGGAAGTCTCAAATCCGAGACAGTAAAATATGGTCGCGATTCCTAAGGGACTCGGACACAAGAAAGACTGCGCTTGCAAGGGCCAGCAGCATATACAAAAGTCAAGACCCGTCCTCTCGTCAGAGAGGTCGCCACACAAAAACAAGACCGTAACTGTCAAACAGTAATAAATATCTGGTCATGAGCCGTAAGTCGCAATGTGACTTTGATGTGACTTGAGAGGAGAACGGAGCAAAGCTGAGAACAAAAGAAACCAGCTCAGCTAAGAACCATAAGACGACGGACTAGCCAGATGGCACAGCATGGAAGACGTTATTTTTGGGTGATTGTAATTGCAATTGCAAACAACTTATCGAATAAACAGCTTAGTCTAACCCAGAACCCATTCATTTCTTGTCGCGTTACCAGGATACGTGACAATAGCAACAACAGATGAAACCAGACTATGCCGACAGGTCTTGTGTCACTTTCAGCACCTACAGAAAAGTCCGTACATAGTACAATATCGTGCGGTACTAGCCGTTGCATTCGCGTCGGCCTCAGCTCCTCAGATGCTACCATCCCATCTCCCTACAGGACACAGTTCACGCACTGCAAGATGTATCCTAACCCCTAGCAAGGCTGCGCCATAGCTCAAGCGGTTAGACGCTGGCTTCCCACCGCGGCGGCCAGGGTTCGATCCCGGATCTCGTCAAGTGGGGTTTGTGGTGGACAAAGTGGCGCTGGGGCAGGTTTTCTCCGAGTACTTCGGTTTCCCCCGCCAATCTTCATTCCACCAAATTCTCCATCATCATCATCATCATCATCACCCGGGGCAGGCTACAATAGGCCAATCAGTGGCCGCCGTGCCGAATGGACCCAGTTGGACTCCAACCCCAGCAATGTTAAAAATTTGTTAGAAAACATTCTTCCTTCTCCTTGCATATTTCAGTATAAATGTTAACTTGGGCATAATGTTAATTAACGCATCACCACAAACAGCTCCTATACCATCGAACAGAAAGTACACGGGACATTCCTATTTTAACAAACTTTCATAACTCTGTGCAACCTGAAGCCTACACGGTAACTACAAGTGATCAGATCAATTCTGGATGGACATCCAAGTTTTCCAAGACATTATTTAATTCCACCATCAAGGAATCGATTCCAAATTAACGGAACTGGTCGCCAGAGATAATTTTATCACGTTTTTAAAGTTACACAAAACTGGTACAGAATTTGATTATGATTCCGGTCGACATAACCTAAACAGTTTGAATCAAGGAAATTATTAAATGAATCAAGTCATAACTAGAACTAGGAGATACCTCCTGAAGTATCACCCTATACCACAAGAAATAGTTACCAGGTACTCATAAAAAGGAAATCAACAATCATCATCATCGTCTTTCTAAATTACAGAACAGTAGACATAACCGGCTCCAGGGTTAAAAGCATTTAGATTCGAGAGAAGGAAGAAAGACGCCAAGATTATTAATAGGGTGTTTAATGATAATAATTATCTATTCTTAATAATTTTAGAACTGAAAAATGTGTTGATAAGAGCCATCATTGTGTTCGTAGTGGCCTGCAGCATTCTAATAGATACGATCGCTGTAGAAGAGGCTGCCGAATCTAAGAGCATCTGCGATGTAGGATCACGTCACCGTGCAAAAGAGAAGGATGGATCCAGGTCCATGATGCAGGATTTCACTTAACTCTTTAACACATAACATTATACGTACCTACCTGCTTCGACATCAAAAAGCCCTTCCTTTTTGCCACACACACACACACACACACTCCAGTCATAAGACTCCATAAGTTGTATTAACTGATTGGCCTTTGTTATCAAGACACAGTGTATTTCCATGAGGTACACACTGATTTTTTTTAATATTAATTAAATTAATTTCAAGCTTCAAACGGCGAAACATCTGACAGTTATTCTCCCTAACGTTCATCAACATGTACATGAAATGGAGCCGTTGAAATGAAATCCCGCTAATATCCTTATAACATATCGTTTTAAACCCAATTTTAATATTATCCGATATCTACGTCTAGGTTTACCACGTCAACTTGCTACCTCACTTTAGATCTTTAAGCGTTTGACAGAAATTCCGTATATTTTGGAAACCATGAGGCGTCTCATTGTAGTGTTTGCAGTTGATACAAGATCTGAGGTCATTACATCGGTTGTCTGGGATGTTACTCTGTATAGTTAGATAGTTGGGTACCAAAGTTTCAGAGGAATCTACTGCCTTCATCTTCAGGTTAGATGAATGTGGAGATAGTTGATTTCTCCGAAACGACCGTACCTGCATACTGGGTTACACGGTATTATATTCCAGAATATCATACTGATGGCACACTGACATCAATACGCACTTTCATCTTTTTTTTTTTGTTTCCTTGGCACTACAGCCCCAGTGGGCCTAGGCCTACCTCCATGAACTCCGTTCACTTCGGTTTTTCTAGATCTTACACATTCGGTAGGACTCCTTGGGCGGGTGATCAGCTCGTCGCAAGGCCTCTACCTGTACACAAACACAGAAAAACGCACACAAACATCCATGCCCTGAGTGGGATTCGAACCCACGATCCCGGCTTCCGAGCGAGCGAAGACAGTGCACGCCTTTGACCGCTCGGCTACCGTGACCAGCAAAAGAACAAACTCAGGTACTAATATTTTCTCGGGATCTTTCTTTTGAACATAACAACATAACACGTATTGCCCGAGGAATGTTTTCAATTATAAAACACAAATATATTATCTGTTATGCAATGTTTCATATAACCTAACTCCAAACGTTATTATTATGAACAGTGTCCTTTTAGGTTGTCAAATATACATGTCTGTTTTCATTATCAGAATCAAGATGTCTCAGACACAGCACACAGATAAAACGGTCCTTCTGCAATTTAATGTGATAAATCAGCAGCAGTATTTAAATCTAAGCCCACTATTCATATTCATGAGAATCTGAAGATTAGATATACTTAGCATCCGGACTACATGCGGAATATGAATGTGTTGATATCTTATCAAATTTATCATTCTCAACGATACGTAAAAAGAATAGCTATAAATCTCAGAGAGAGGGCATTATGAGGTGGGGACGGGAGTTCAAATGCAGGCGCGAAGAGGGGATAGATTTACAGAAGAACTTCGATGGCTGTGTCTATGGAAAAATCACGAACGGGTACGCAAGATTGTCATCTTAAAAAGGTAAAAAAGGTTAAGTTGTCCCTGTGCTTAACTAATTAAACACTACACTATGAAGGCGTGTGGGGAGCGGGTGTATATATCCACATTTTCTTGACCTCGACAATAGTTGGAGGTGAGTGGTCAGATTCACGGCCCGGCCGCTTTACCCCCGGTACCCATTGGATAGGAGGTTGGACGGACCCCAGAGCAGGTCTGGGAAACGCGGAAAAGAGAAAATTCCTGACCCTACCGGGATTCGAACTCCGATCTCTTGGTCGTCCACCCCGTCGCTAGTCGCTATACCGACTAAACTATCCCGGCTCACCAGATTACCATTGTAAATGGTGATTATTTCTTTTTTTTTCCTGATTTAGTGATAAGTTAATTTCAAGATGACAACAAGATTTGAAGATCGGAAGCACCCGCCATTGCCAGAAATCTTCGTATTTCCACCAGTACAGATCAATACTGAATACTGAATATTCAGATCTAACTAACTAACTAACTAACTAACTAACTCCGTGGAGCTAGGTACTTCTTGAGAATCCGCCAGTTGTGAAATTACTCAAGAATTTCCCAACATTTTATCGAATCCGAAGGTTCATCATCGTGCCCGCAAGAGCCCGTCACTGATCCCTATCCTGAGCCAGATCAATCCAGTCCATATCACCCCATCCTATATCTCTAAGATCCATCATATTATTATTATCCCACCTACATCTAGGTCTTCCCAGTGGTCTCTCTCCTTCTAGCTCCCCCCCCCTTGGCACTACAGCCCCAGTGGGCCTAGGCCTACCTCCATGAACTCCGTTCACTTCGGTTTTTTCTAGATCTTACACATTCGGTAGGACTCCTTGGGCGAGTGATCAGGTCGTCGCAAGGCCTCTACCTGTAGACAAACACAGAAAAACGGACACAAACATCCATGCCCTGAGTGGGATTCGAACCCACGATCCCGGCTTCCGAGCGAGCGAAGAGAGTGCATGCCTTAGGCCGTTCGGCTACCGTGACCGGCCTCCTTCTAGCTTGCCCACCAAAAGCTTACATGCGTTCCTCTTCTCCCCATGCGTTCTACATTCTCCGGCCATCTCATCCTCTTTGATTTGATCATTCTAATTGCACTTGGTGAATGAAGTTCCTATTTATTCAAGCATAATCTGTAAACATTATTTTGAAGAAATTCTGTCTTTAAGGGGTTAAGTCGCTACAGAACTGGGTCACTATACCACAATCGCGTTAGCGGTTGGATCGACAGATGTTTCATAATTTTCCACACTTTCACTGAGTGAATGCCGAGATAGTTCCTGCAGAAGGCCACGAGTGCCTGCTACTTCCAAATCCTTCTTTCACTCTTTCATATACGGCGTAAACGAGAAACAGGCCTTCATAAAAAAATCTGGTCGGAAAACCTGATGGGGAAGACATTTTTATGAATACATATAGGATAGAAGGATAACATTAAAATTGGATTTTAAAAAGAATGTAGAATGTGAAGTGTATTTAATTGGCATTGGACTAAGTCAAATTATGGGTTTTGTCAAGACAGTTATAAACCTTCGGCTTTCATAACAAAGAATTTCTTGACCAACTAATTAACTCTCAAGAGATGACTCATGTACTATGCAGTTAGATAAGCCGAAACGTCCACTAACCTGGTACTCAGGATCGTCTTTGTGCTCCGACAGTGGAGCGCTAGTGCTCTTCCCAGAATCTTGCATCTGATCATTGCTGGCGCCAGTGACTGCAACCTTGCGGACAAAAATCGTGGCTTTTTCATACTGCAGAAGTTCCATTTCCTCCACTCTGATGCGTGCCAATACACACTCTTCGCATATACCTGCCAAACAAAGAGACTAATGCGACAACAAGTTCTGGAAAGAGCTAATTATGCTGATATCTCTAAAATGGCGAACTCGGTACAGGAACTACAAGTTGGTAATTATACTCATGTAATTTAACTGGCCATACAGACAGTACCACTAGGAAGATCAAGACGTAGGTGCGTGAACAATATTAAAATGGACCTTAGAGAGATAAGATGGGAGGTTATGGATTGGATTTATCTGGCTCAGGATAGGGAACAGTGGAGGGCTCTTGTAAACACGGTAATGAATCTTCGAGCTCTATAAAATGCTGGGAAGTTCTTGAGTAGCTGCACAACTGGCGACTTGTCAAGATGGGCTCAGCTCCATGAATGAGTGAGACAGACAGACAATATAAATCATTAAGTTAGGCGGACATTTACTCAGTTACTTCGTTAATTGGTCAGTTTGATACTCATTTCTTAGTTAGTTTTTCCATTTGCCATACATTTTCTCTTATACTTAGCTGATNACCAGACCCGGGATCGAACCCGGGCCGCCGCGGTGGGAAGCCAGCGACTAACCGCTTGAGCTATGGCGCGTCCTGGTCAGTCAGTTATTTCAGTCAGTCAACTGAATGTATGATAGGTCAGTTAGCCAGTCAAGAGTCAGCAAGCGTAGTCACTCACTCATCGCTTCTTGGACTTCTTCATCGGATCGGAAAGACTTTCCACCAGGCGCCTCCTTGAGTGGCCCAAGGACATGACAGTCACAAGGAGCAAAGTGACGCGAGAACAGTGGAAGAGGGGGACACTCGAATGTGCCTGATCGTCTCTGGCGTTGTCATGCAGCAATAAGACACCAGCACTGAACGGTCCACGACGTTTCGATCTGATGGCTCGTCTCACATGATTCGTTAGGAGGTTGTAATACGAGGCATTTGTGATTGTGGTTTTCTTGGAAGTGTTCTGTTCTACAAGTGAAACCTGGTGATCCCAGAATAGCGCCAGCATCAATTTACCCTCAGATGCCGGCGTGCGGAAACTTTCGGGTTTCGGTAAGTTGGGATGGCGCCATTCTTTGCTGTTTCGCACTCGTAGAAGTGGACCCAGTTTTCTTCTCCAGTGGCTATGTACTTCAACAAGCACCACTTTCTGTTTCGTATCGTCGCAGAAGTTGCTTTGCATGCAGTCAAAGGATTTCTTTTTCTCTACGAAACTATTTTCACTATATTAGTTAGTAAAAAAATAATATTTTCATTTGACTCGACCTCACAATCGGCAAGTATAGTTTTATAGCATCGTGTTTTCACTGTTAAAGGAAAAATATTAGTGGAATATGGGAGAAGTTTCTAGTCTTAAACAGGACATCAAAACTTTCATTATATCCACCTACACCGCCTCTGTGGTCTAGTGGTCAGAATTCCTGGGTACAGATTCAGAGATCCGGGTTCGATTCCGGGCGCTACCAGATTTTCCGAGGACTAGTGTGTCTGGAACGGGGTCCATTCAGCCTCGTGAGGATAATTGAGGAATAGCGGCTCCGGTCTAGAAAACCGAGATTAACGGCCGTGGGGATCCATTGCACTGGCCACGCAACACCCTCTATCCGCAAAAGTTGGCACTAACTTCGCCTACAAGCGGCGGTCGATCGATCGGTACAGTTCGCTTGCGGAGTACAGGCCACGGAGTCTTTTTAGACGTTCAATAGTTACAGTCGTACCAATGGATAAAGATTCCTTCCATTCATCGAGGGACATTCTTAGCAGACTGGAATAATACACGGATCTTATTGTAATTATTCATATATTATCGTATGAATGAAACTCATACAAGGCAATTACCCATGAATCAAGGCGTCAAAGAATAAAACAACAATTTCATATCCTTTCAGAGTGTACACAAAGACTCAAAAGAGAAACAGGCTACGAAACAGATTAACAATGAGTTACTGCCTTGAACGTATAGGAAGATTGTGACAAAGTGAATGCCCGAACATATTTCAATCGTTTCTCTGCATTAAATTCATCATTAGACAAAGCGATTCGCTAAAAACAAGAGGTTCGTGCGAGCTTATGGAGTAGAAATCGGAGGAGAAAATGTTAACAAGACCGCAACAGAGCCTTCCTTGAGTTACGTGATGTTCGCTAAGTAGCAGTAAGAGGATTTAAGTAAGCTTATCTTTAACAAAATAATATAACTACCTCTCGATTTCATCTTCTCGAATCTCTCCGTCTCGAACTTTCGATAATACAACACTATTATATTTGTCACATTTGTTAAATTAGCGAAATAAAGTACACTTTAAACACTGACAACACTAACAATAAGCCCCAAGTTGGAAGGTAGAGGAAAGGAAGACAATTTTAAACTTCGTACTTACTTATATATGAGGGTGATCCCTTCTGTATGAGCCGCCAATTCTGCAGCTACTCAAGAATTTACCAGCATTTTATGGAACCCGAAGGTTCATTACCGTGTTCACAAGAGCCCGCCACTAGTCCCTATCCTGAGCCAGATCAATCAAATCCATCCCATCCTATCTCTCTAAGATCCATTTTAATATTGTCCACCCACCTACGCCTTGGTCTTCCCAGTGGTATCTTTCTTTCTGGCTTTTCCCACCAATATCCTATATGCATTCACCTTCTCCCCCATTAGTGCTACATGTTCTTCCCACCTCATCTCCTTGCCTTGCTCATTCTAATTATAATTTTAAATTTTGTATAGAAGAATATTTTAAAATTTTTCTTCGGTAAATAGTGTAACGTTTAGAGAAGTCAATGTTGTGTCACATGTATAAATTAAATGCAAAATGAGGAGATAAAGTCAATCTGTTCGTATGTTTCGTCCCTGAAACTAATGATTGCATCTCGATTAGATGTCATATTTGAAGGTCTCTCAGAAAATTGCGTCAGCCAATTTCAATTCTTGTCAGTATCCGTCCACGTAATAACTCTTTTTATGGATTTTTTCCTCTGGCGCTACAGCCCCAACTTTGGCCATGGCCTACCTTCATGAAACACTTTGTTTCACTTCGGTTTACTAGATCTTAGACATTCGGTAGGACTCCTTGAGTATGTGATCAGCTCGTGGCAAGGCCTCTACTTGTACATAAACACTGAAAAACGCACATACATACACACACACACACACACATGTTCTTTGGTGTGTTGCGAGATGCTGAACCATACTGAGGCGTAGCGCGTCGTGGAAGAGGCTGAGCACTGCTGATCTGGACTACTGTGTAGACAAGGAAAGTAGTCATGAAGACTACGGCAGATTTCGATCTCTTTGGCACTGGCTTACATACAAGCCTAAAAGCCCGGCCACAGAAGACTACACTTAACATACACAGATCAGCATCTCATTTGCAATGCTAAGTTGCATCCAGATTCCGTATCCCCTGAGTAAGACCCAAACTAGCAGTTTAAACCATAAACGAACTAAACGGAACGCAGGATTTGTGAGATATAAGGTTCTCACAGCAGTTATTATGACAGCTGTTCTCAGGAACGCGACGCTGTAGAGTTTGATGGAGGTACAAACGTTTCGGAGAGAAGTGCTGATTACTGCCTCAGGGTATATGTGTGAAGGCGGGGGTACCACATTTCTCGGAAACCAATGTGTTAATTTTTTTCTCATAGGTTTGTTTATGTGTTTCGTATGACTCTCATAATAAACAGCGATTATTTTCCTGAACAGTATGAACTAACCGATCTTCATAATGGAAGCGTAATATATCTTCTGGAAGGTAGGAAGTGAATTCTCAAATATGAATTTTATAAACTTCAGGTTTATGATGTTTAATAAAGAGTTAGCACAAAACTATAGAAGAATATAAGATAATCCGTTTCAGGTTCACTGCAAAATACAATTTGAGCCTTAAATTTCAATTTAATTTGAAACATGTGCCACTCATCTATGTTTTAATCGAGGTTAAAATTCTAGTGCTTTACTTCCCCTTTCCTCCAACATGCGTTTCCGGTGTGGCATTTCCTATAAGGAAAATGGAGATAATATGCTCCCCTTGAAAATACGTGTATGATACATAACTCATATGCACGCTACAGCCTGCTGTCTATTCTGCCGAAAACCACTGTACATAATACTCGTAATATGGTTTTAAATGGTCAATAAGAATCACATAAATACAGTGCGTACAATCAAGTGCGCGCCGCGGCTGCAATTTGCCGTGAGTCATACCACCGCAGAACGGATGCAGTCGCGGGGAGTGTTGCAACTCCTCCCCGCGACTGCA
>NW_019731221.1:1229149-1315120 GCF_002891405.2 Cryptotermes secundus | reverse complement strand
ATGCAGTCGCGGGGAGTGTTGCAACTCCTCCCCGCGACTGCATCCGTTCTGCGGTGGTATGACTCACGGCAAATTGCAGCCGCGGCGCGCACTTGATTGTATGCACTGTATTTTAAAGCATAAACACATTACTGCTTGTTTCTTGGCTTATTTAACGATGTTTTATCAGCTGTGTATGTAATATAATGTCGAATATCAAGGTGATTATTAATCATGAACTGCGAGAACGTGGAGACGGTCGTGGCCCATTTACGGTGTTTTTAAGCATGTGATATAACAGACAGAGGTAACGAAATATTGGTCAAAAAATGTCCAGATTCACGAGAACTAACCAGTATATCGCCATGTTTGACTCAGTGGCGAAGAATCAAGGATAGGACATTAATGGAAGGCAGAAATTTATTTCAGAAAAATAACAAAACATATATGCCTAGTCACCGAATGTTACACCATGGCAGAATATATACAGTTGGAAAGACGATATGAATTGTAGAATAAAAAAAAAACTTTGGACGTGTGAAACATGTAGCACGGATGAGTGAAATATTATTGCATACACAAATTTGTTGGTAAATCTCAAAATTAAAAGCCACTTGGAAAACTTAAGTATATACAGAAGAATAATGTTATATAAACAATTTTAAAGGCTCTTCAGAATGGAAATAGGAACTAGAATGAACTCCTGCATGCTGATCTCCCAAATATGCCCTAATTTGGTGCGGTTATTGTAAAAGACGAATAAAAGATTAATTCTAAGGGTTACATATTGAGTAGGTTCGTGCAGTGATAAGGCGTTAGACACGTTTACGCGAGGAACAAGGCTGCATTCTTCCCCTTTTCATCGGCACGAAAGATATCTCTCCGACTTTCTCGTCTCACCGTGCGAACTGATGGATAGTACCTTCAAATACTAAGACTAACCCCATCCAAATCCATATATGCTGAACATTCACGACCCTCCTCCTATATCACAACCTCCGTAATTCAAACACGACTCTTAAATACATAAAGATCACTCCAGAGGCCGCGCCATAGCCCAAGCGGTTAGTCGCTGGCTTCCCACCGCGGCGGCCCGGGTTCGATCCCGGGTCTGGTTAAGTGGGATTTGTGGTGGACAAAGTGGCGCTGGGGCAGGTTTTTTCCGAGTACTTCAGTTTCCCCTGCCAATCTTCATTCCAGCAACTGCTCCACAATCACCCTCACCTATCATCTGGGACTGATACAATAAGCCAGAAGTGGCCGCAGTACAAGGGACTTAGTCGCACCCCACTAGCAATAAAAAAAAAGATTACTCCAGACCATCATATACAAAAAAGTTCTTAGAAGAAATAAATACCTACCGGGTAGAAAAATAAAAAAATGGGGGAGAGAAACGCAGACACACAGTAACGTGGTCTGTTGGTTGGTAAACTGGAGTTGGTTCTAGCCAGCACAGTCATTCTTGGATCAGAGTCCGGGAGGACGGGACCCATATTTCCTGTCTCAAGACCCTGGGAGTCGTGCAACCCTCGTCTCACAGCAAAGTGATCTCATACGCCTCCTTGATACGACACAGACCTTATAGAAAACGAACAAATTTAGGAAGGATACAGACAGCAAGATGATCTCATAATCCTCCTTTATTTCTTCAGAACGAGAGTCGGCTAAACAACGACAATTTGAAGACGAAAGACACAATTCTTTAAGACTTTATACAAGGCATTGGATTCATTTCGGGATATATGCCACTGCTGCTGTAAACGAACAGGTTACAGACGGTAGCAACAACAGCCGTACACGGATAACGTGTATGTATGTGTGACCACAGTGACAAATCTTCATTCCTTCCTCCAGCGGTATCTTTTAGTCTTCAAATCCGTGTTTTGGAAAATTTATTGCTGCAGGTAAATGGCAGATAGGCTTACGTTCGCACCGAACCCTTCTAAGCACTCAATGGTTGCAAGTCACACATCTAGTTGCAAGATTTAAATAAGGGCGACTCATTAGGCCTAGCAAACGTTCTGGAGATTACAGGTGATACTTTATCTGTTCCACTTCTCTGCGCGTATCTTTATGTCTCCATAACTTGTACTCTTCTCCAAGTATAATTAGAATGATCAAGTCAGGGAGGATGAGGTGGGCAGGGCATGTAGCACGAATGGGGGAGACGAGGAATGCGTATAGGATATTGGTGGCAATGCCATAAGGAAAGAGACCACTGGGAATACCAAGTCGTAGGTGAGTGGACAATATTTGAGGGATGCTTTGGCATGATTGTAAGCGCTGGAGAAAGAAAATGGCATTTAGAACTCTAAAGACCGGAGCCGTTGCCTAGCAACCGGCCCGTCGCTTAGCAACAACACAGACGATACACATAGAGACACAAATACACACAAGTAAAGTATGCTAACAACAGAGGAACTGCTGGAGGCGGTGTCTTCCCTACGATCCGACCCGAAGTATTATAAAGTGGACAACAACGTGCTCATGAATTAGGACGTGTAAAAAAAGTAAAGGTATCCGTGTAACAGGCCGTGGAGGCCCATAGGGTTGTGAGATGTTGAGGCTCCCACATTTCGTAGACAATCGGCTCATAGATGGCGGTAAGGTTGTCAACCTTATGCGCCGGCCGCCCTTTACCTCCAGGAATATTCTTGGTACTCATTTCTGTTAGAGACTGAGTCGACCCCACGGCCATAGTGCGTCTGGAAGGATTAGGTCAATGGAAAAAAATCCACCTCATCGGGATTCGATCCCGCGACCTTCCGGCTTGTAGCATAGTGCCTCAACCAACTACGCTACCGCGTTCCCCCCAATTAGGATGTGTATGATTACATAATACATTTATATAGGAAACAGGCAGAAGTCATCCAAAATCATCTATATCCAAATGTACGTGCAATTGGCGCCGGTCACGGTACCCGAGAGGTCTAAGGCATGTACTGTCTTAGTTCAATTGGAAACCAGGATCGTGGGTTCGAATCCCACTCAGGGAATGAATGTTTAGTTTGTGTGTGTGCGTTTTTCTGTGTTTGTGTACAGGTAGAGGTCTTGCGACGAGCTGATCACCGTCCAAAGAATCATACCGAATGTGTAAGATCTAGACAAAACCGAAGTGAATGGAGAAGTTCATGGAGGTAGGCCTAGTCCCACTGGGGCTGTAGTGCCAAGGAAAAAAAAATTATGATCTCATGGCGGTCTTCTGAGATGTGATGCCGTGTGGTCTGACAGATATATACTAACGTTTCGGAGGAGTACACACCCAGAAGATGGAGGCGCCAAGTTCCTCTGGAACTCTGACACACGCCTAACCAAAATACACGGCGTTACATCCTCCAAGACCATATTCTTAATGTATTATTGATGTATGGAGAGGCCTAGCGCGAGATGCAAAAAAAAAACCGCAGAAGGGGACATTTCTCGGGGTCCACTCTGCGATATGACGGCGCACAAGAGCCACATCATACCACGACAAAGGAACAATAGCGCACAGGAAACAATGACCAGAGCCTCTTCCTATTTTATTGGGAAAGTAATTAAGGACATCCCCTTCAACATCTCTCTTGCTCTCTTCATCCCCTCTGTCGGTCCCTAAACGAGATTTTCACACGGGGAATGAGAGAAACGGTAGTGAAGGGAAACGTAGAAGCAAAGACGGAAAAAAAAAAAATAGAAGGTGGGTGGAGGGCTGATAACATCCTTGCAGTAATTGGTACAAGGAGGTGGGGGTATCGGAAGGGGGATAGGGTTGCAACTCCCTAACTAGCCCCCCTTTCTCCTGCTTTCATTTCGCCATAAGCGTCCTGAATGTTACTTTCCTGAACATTTCGCTGGAAAAGTGCATGGAAGAAGCTAAGACAAAAATTGACTTGATACTGTCAGGCTGGGAGTCTTATCAGCATTAAGTACTCAGTATTACCTTATTCATCTGAATTTGATGCGACGCCGAATATTATGGCCAACTTTTGTCTTGAAACATTGAACTTAAGGGGGAAAATTCACATAGGTTATACATAATGTATTGAGAAGTTTGTTAAGTGATAATAAGAACATGCATTTATGGATGCTAATGCTTGAATATAATAAGCATGGAATTTTTCTGGAAGTACTTAGAAGATATCAAAGTGCAAATTATTTGCGGGGGGCCAATGGCCTGACTACATCTCGGCATTCGCCTATAGGCCTATATTTAATTCCTTCTTAAATAATTAAGAATGGTATATTCTAATGGGTTCTGACGATGGTGTATAACACAATTACTGGGATTTTAAACTTTGTCCATCGTCCGGTATTCTAGAAAATAAAAAACACGACATTTCGGTAACTGGATCTGGTTCCGTCCTCAGGTGATGGGGGANCCTATTGTACCAGCCCCAGATGATAGGTGAGGGTGATTGTGGAGCAATTGGTGGAATGAAGATTGTGAGGGGAAACCGAAGTACTTGGAGAAAACCTGCCCCAGCGCCACTTTGTCCACCACAAATCCCACTTGACCAGACCCGGGATCGAACCCGGGCCGCCGCGGTGGGAAGCTAGCGACTAACCGCTTGAGCTATGGCGCGGCCTTTATTCAAGAGCCTTTCACCGAGTTCCAGTTCCGTCTATATATAAGCATACCACAATCAACTATACAAAACACCGCCCGCGAACGTCCGTCTCCTTCGACACTAACACTGGGCTGAAACACTGACCCAGACAAAAGATAGACAATCTATATACAACACATCCCGTGTTTAGCAATCGCCACATGCGCTAGTCTCTATAGCAAGCCAGTTGATCTTAAATCGAATTCTGTAGATGTAAGTTATCGGACTTTTTTTCCTTCTGACGCAGAAGCGCCATAAAAAAGAGCTTATCGCTGTAGAGGACGTGTTTCCAGCACGATAGCCTGGATTTTCTTATTCCCTTTGTGTTTGCATATTACCGTATATGTGGAATGCCTATTACATCTGTGATGCTGGTGTGATTTCATTACCGAGCACCTAAGATAAGATTAATGTCTGCAAAAACGAACTTCACGTCAGGGTATTTCGGTGCAAAAGTGTACTATGGTTCATCGACTCCGATGTGTAACAAATGCACACTCTCTCCATGTTCAGGCAACATACGTAACCCAAGTAAGCAAGCTACTCTTCTTGCTGCTTGCTTCCATGGCTTCTTACTTTTCGATCCTGAAGATGGAGGCAGTACATTTATCTGAAAGTCTGAGAAAAGTTTCTTTTGAGAAGCCAACAGTCGCTCAGCTAATCAAAATATTTCTTTTTATGGCACCTAAAGTCTTATTATCACGTTCACGAGACCCCACCACTGGACCCAACCATGTGAACATCCTCCAATCCTATTTCTTTAAGAGCCCTTTCAATATTATCCTCTTATCTCCGCCCAGTAGCGTCCGGGATAGCTCAGTCCGTATAGCGACTGGCTACGGGCTGGATGACCGAGAGGTCGGAGTTCGACTCCCAGTAGGGTCAAGAATTTTCACTTCTCCACTTCGTTCAGACCGGCTCTGGAGCCCACCCAGCCTCCTATCCAATGGGAACCGGAGGCTCTTTCCCCGGGGGTAAAGCGGCAGGGACGTGAAGCTGACCACTCACCTCCAACTAGTGCTGAAGTCAAGAAAATGTGGACCTATACATCCACTCCCCCATACACCATCATGGCGTGGTGCTTAATTAGTTAAGCACAGGGAGAACTTTACCATACCTATGCCTATTTCCTCCATGAGGCGTCTTTCCTTCAGATTATCTCTGCTACGCGTGCTACATGCCCCGTTCATCCTATCCTCCTTGATGTGGCCATTCTGACGATGTCTGCTGCATATTACAAACTATGGAGCCCCTCATTACGCAGTTTTTGTTCCAATCTTTTGTCACTTTTTCCCTCGCAAGTTCAAATACTCTTTTCAGCACCCCTTTCTCAAAATAAAACTCCGTGGCTTTAGTCCGCAAACGCACTATACCGACAGAGCAACCGTCGCTTTTCGGCGAAGTTAGTGCCAACTTCAGCGGATACAGAGTGTCACGTGGTCAGCGCAACGGATCCCCACAGCCGTTAATTTCGGTTTTATAGACCGGACCGTCCCTTTCTCAGACGGTATGTATTATGAACAACTGCCCTGCACCATCAGACAGTTTTCAGTCTGTTTATTCGGTGTCTCGCAAAGCAACGTGCATTTAACAAACTATAAAGCCAAGTTAATTCAAACGCACATTTGAATTCAATTCGCAAATGGATTAAAGTTTCTTGCTAACGTCAGATATAGCAGATTAATTTTATAATAATTGAGATTTGTTGTACAGGAGATGCCTCGTTTTTGTTTCTGAGTGCCCGGCCATGTCTAGTTTATAGTTTGTTGCGTACGTGCATAACTCTCTGTAATTGAATTTCCTACGGATAATATACGGCCATACCGAACATTGAAAATACGGTACTCACGTAACGGCAGGAGGTGAAATTACCGTCGGTACAATATACAAGTAAATCAATGAGTAAATAGTGGAACAACTGCATTCAAATTTTGTGACTTATGTACCTGTTCTGTCTGTTTAGACTGTTATCTTACGTGTAATGAATTAATTTAATTTAAAAATATTGTATTCCTGATTTACTATGAGACACTAAACATAGTTAAACAGCCCAAGATGTCCCTTCTCAGAGTGTCTTAGGAACCGGATGCAGACCAACACGCCATCTGCCTCAGCAGTTGGCCATTTCTATTACAATCATGTGTAAGTTATCTCTCCCCTCTTATCTTACCTCACCCTGAACACCCCGTTATATAGTACTGTGTAAGATGACCCCAGCATTCCTCCTCCAGCTCTTAATTATACAAATCTGGTGGAAGCCTTCCCTCTCTCAGCATACCTCTGTTCCTAAGATCCCTGTGAACAGCCACGATCTCATACACGTATATAAGGAGTAGGAAGGTTCCCAACAAGGGGTTTTCCAGAATCTTATTTTATGAATATCAGACTAGAGGGTCTGAAACATTAATACACTCTTGGGAAGCAGAACCCGAAAGCCCACCAATGAACACGATCTTGAGTCAGTTCAAATCCCTCCTAAACTGATATCCTTTTCACTAAAGATCCATTTTAATGATATCCTTCCATCTCCATGTCAGTCTCTGAAGTGGACGCTTTCCATTTGGTTTCTCTGCCAGAGTTCTACAAGCTTACATTCCTTGTCTGCCCCATCCAAGCCACATTACCAGCCCACAGTAACCTCGGTCGTTTCTCTACCCTAACAGTGCTGATGTCAATTTATATCCTCATTATATAACCTGTTCAGTTTATTAAACTCTGTTATGTTTAAACAGTACAGACAGAGCGGTCAAAACGAGGTTTCTATGGGCTGGATACGCGACTCACGTGAGGAAGGTAAGCACTTTGTTCCTTTCGAATCCTTCTTCAATACTCATTCACAACCATCCTACTTTCTGACGTCATCTAGCCTACTTCTAATTTTTTTCCTTGGCACTACAGCCCCACTGGGCCTAGGCCTACCTCCATGAACTCCGTTCACTTCGGTTTTTCTAGATCTTACACATTCGGTAGGACTCCTTGGGCGAGTGATCAGCTCGTCGCAAGGCCTCTACCTGTAGATAAACACAGAAAAACGCACACAAACATCCATGCCCTGAGTGAGATTCGAACCCACGATCCCAGCTTCCGAGCGAGCGAAGACAGTGCATGTATTAGACCGCTCGGCTACCGTGACCGGCTACATACTTCTAATACTCTAGTAATATAATCAAAAGGTCAACACCGTTTAGTACCAAAATTCGCCACCGACCGCTGTTCTCACAATATACACGTATTTTATTAAGATCCTCTGTAATATTAACCTTGTAACACCTTCTCGGTTCTCCAAGCAGTCCTTCTTCAAGAGATTTCGAAACCAAAGTTTCTGCAAACATTTCTTGTCCCTGTATATAATAATAACCTTGATTTTATCAAGCAGAATGTCAGTTCTATATGTTACAAAACGGAATCTTCACGACAGTCTGATGACGGATAATTCAGACAATTATGAAAAGAAGACGGGACAAATGCCGACTGCACTGCCCTGCCGGAGAGCTCAGTGTACTACAATTACATTCAGAGCAGTGGCTTCTTGTAATACAAACCCAAATTACTGTGTGACACCGAACCCCACCACACAGCGGCACTGTATTTATTCTCGGACAGAATTCAGTCCATTTAAAGTACAGTCACAGTAAACTTCAAATGGATGCTGCAATTTTATCAAAACATAAACTGGTTTCGAAAACGTTGAGATCTAACAGGGGTGAAGTTTGTGGGCAAAGCACAGGGCAGTGAAATCAACAAGCCGAGATGCTTCGGACAATCAATTTGGCTGTTCAGAGAAGATATTTTGGCGCGGAAACCCCTTGCAAAGCAGCCACTTGGAAGAACAGGAGTAAATGGAAAGATTATTATTAATCCTAGGGAGGCTGGGTGTAACAATGAAAGCTGGATGGAAACGGCCCAGTGCTACATCCACTGATGGTCTTTAGTAATAGGAGTGTCGAATTTCTGGTTGTAACAGCGAGGTATCAGTTAATTAGTTAGTCCTGGGGAAAAAATCATTCTATTCTATAAAGAGTTTAGTTCCATTAATAACCGAAGTTTCAATATGTTTCCGTTCCCAATTCCATGGATTGCGGAAATCAAGGTGATGCATCTGGAACGCAAAACAGCAGCTATAAGAATACATTAAAGGTTTAATTCAGAGAGTAAACTGGTACTGCTATCGCAAAACAAACATCATGCATCAATTTATGGTATGTATATGTGTGTGTGTCTATATATATATAAAACCATCAACACAACATACAGGTATGAAGAATGCCGTCTTGTGGGATGTGGATGTTCCTCCGAAACGTCGGTTAACACAATAGCTACACGGTGCCACATCCCAGAAGACGGCATTCCACATAGTCACAGACGTGAAGACCTCAAAGCTTATAGCAAATAAGTAATCGACTCATCACCACATTCGTGCCAATTGAGTTTATCAACTATGTTAAAAATCCACTACATGTTTCGGCTGACTTGGGGCCATCATCAGGGGATACACTATTTAAAGCTGAAATATTGAATTTTTATTATAATTACTATGGATCCATATTACAAATTATTTTATAAAATTGTTTATAATTCGATTTATATTGTTATATGCATCGGTCAACTCAGTATTTTATTTTATTTGTATTGAAATGTGGCAACCTTCGTGCAATCAGGTCAGATACGATTTTTAGTATGATTTTTGTTTGTGTTAATATAATTTTATATTATCGAAACAGTGCGCCATCATATTTATCAATATTAAATAAACTGTGTTGAATTATTCTTAGGTAGTGTCTTGTAGTCTGATACCGTTATGCTGTTTTCTTGTCTTCGCTACCTGAAACGTAGTTAACTTTTATGCAGTTATACACTTATTATTTCAATGTTTAGATATCTCCTCATTTTCTATTTTATTATTTGCTACTAATATAGTTTAACCATACCTGATTTCATACTATATCCCTTTTATCCACGAATTATATATTTGATGGGTTGATTCCTCTGCCACAAATAAATGAATTACTATCTATGAATTAAATTTGATGCTTATTAGACATTTCTTATATTGCTATTATTATTATTATTATTATTATTATTATTAGTAGTAGTAGAGTAGTAGTAGTAGTAGTAGTAGTAGTATTATTAGCATATTACTTTTACTAAATTTTAAGTTTTCCATTATACCTCACACACAATTAATTTACTGTTGTCTACAGCACTCTCTTCTTCCGTTGTTTATATTTATATTTATTTTATATTTACATAGACAACAGGAGGCATTCCTTGACAATTTATGGCATTCGCTTTGACCACTACAGAAGCTGAAACGGAAGCCACTTTCTTTTGAAGATGACTGTGCAGCCTCCGCCAAGGGTCTGTTTTAGAAGAGGGAGAATTTATTTCAGTTTAAGACGACAAGAATATGGTGCAAGGAATTTCTTCCCCAGTTAAAAGACGAGGGAAAACACAAAAGGTTCCCCCCTGATCTCCTTGTACAGACTCCGAGAATTTCTCTAATTTCACTACTATATTTACTAAGCTCTGAATTTCTTGTTACATTGAATTTGTACAATTACTATAACAAATTATATGAGAATACAAGAAATTTTAATCCTACACAAAATAACAAACATGCTACTTGGTTTAACGAGTTTCAAACCTATATTAATTTAAATTTGAGGTACTCAGGGTGGTGATTATGAAGATTACAGTCTTCTGGAGTCTGACACAGTGAAGTCTGGTAGACCTTTAACAGTGTTTATGAGATTTCCTGTCCCCTTCTTCAGGGTTCTCTAAGCATTATGACAGGACAGCGTATGGGGGAAACGACGGCAAAGGTCCACTTATCCATAATCTTGGGACTAGTGTGACCTGAGTGTCAGATTCGGGCTGAACTCGATTTAGTTACAGGGGAAAAGGCTCCCCGCAACCAGTAAAGCGGGGCTGGATTGACCCCAGAACCAGTCGGGACACAGAGACGGAGAAGATTCTAGATAAGTAAAAAAAAAGTAAAGGTATCCCTCTAACAGGCCGTGGAGGCCCACAGGGTTGTGTGATGTTGAGGTTTCCACATTTTCTAGACAATCGGCTCATAGATGGCGGTAAGGTTGTCAGCCTTACGCTCCGGCCGCCCTTTACCCCAAAGAATATTCCTGGTACTCATTTCTGTTAGAGACTGAGTGGACCCCAGGGCCATAGTGCGGCTGGAAGGATTTCGTAAATTGAAAAAATACATCTCATCGGTCCCGCGACGTTCCGGCTTGTAGGATACTGCCTCAACCAACTACGCTACCGCGTGCCCCTTAGATGCTAGGTAAACACCACAATTTATACAGATACTTGTAATGTAATTCTCTTTATCTGTTTCTTAAGTATGAATATTCTCCTTGGCACTTCCTTTTGAATGAACCTCAGCAGAAGCACAAGATATACAGTTTAAACTACCAGCTACTTAACAAAATTCACCTAAACTCCTGAATATGCTTTATTTAAATATTTCTAAGTGGATACACCTATTTAAAAAGTCAGTGTCACACTTTACGATACGGGGACAAAGGAAATGCATTCTTTACATGCCCTTTTATGAATTGTTAGAACACGACAATATTAAAATGGATCTTAGAGAGATAGGATGGGATGATATTGATTGGATTGATCTGGCTCAGGATAGGGACCAGTGGAGGGCTCTTATAAACATGGCAATGAACCTTGGGGTTCCATAAAATGCTGGGAAATTCTTGAGTAGCTGCAGAATTGGCGGCTCCTCCAGAAGGACTCAGCTCCATAAGTAAGTAAGTAAGTACGTAGAATACTAGACCGATGCTTGAACTACTCGTCGTGTGTCTCCTCTGTCGCTCAAGGCAAGCAGGTGAGAGAGTACCACTGGAGCGGGTCTTCAAAAATACAGATCGTGGGTTCTTGTCCCGCGCCTTTATCCATACAGAGCTGTACGGCGCTGTTGATTTCAGTTTGACAACAGCAATCAGACCAGCAAGGAACGTTAAACCTTAGCCTCTACAGACAGAAAGACGGTGCAAATGTTTTTTTAGAGGATAGCTGAGACTGTTTACAACATGCTTCATCTTAATGGGGGAAGGGGGTTGGGGGCGGTTGGGATGGCAAAGGCGTCAATGTTAGATGAAGGGTAGCTAGACAGATACAAGGGTCTAGGATCAAGACTGATCCATGACCGTACGAAGCTGACCTGGCTATTTAAGCACCTAAATCAAGTACGAACATATCCGGAAAGTAAAGATACAAAGTCCAGAAAATATTTATAAAGCATTTTTTGGAGGGATTCACTAGTAAAATTTTTATAATATACGTTTATTTAATTTTCAACATAGTCACCACGGATCGCAATGCACTTAGTGAGCAGGGAAAGGAGTTTTTTTTTTATTTCACGCCGTAGAAATCTCCCGCCTGCTCTCTTAGCCATGGAGATCAGTTCTTGACACTTCTGGACACTGTTGATGAAGTTCATCGATGGTTAAACGTCTGTCTGCACTTTTCATCAGTGACAACGGATGGCTTTCCATTCCTTATTTCATCATAAACATCGCTTCTTCCCGCTTCAAATTCACGACGCCATTTTTCCACGTTTTGGCTGTTTATAACATCTTGCCCGTTGGCGATGTCAGCAGCAGTTTCTCCTTTTACGCGAAGAAATCGAATTACTGCACGAACCTCACATTTGGCGTGATTTTGAACCGACACGGCCTTTTTAAACACACACTGCGAGCACGACGTTGCCGTGACTGTGACCGGTGAACTCTGCCCTGTCATAAGGTTCCTATATCACACAGCGGCACTGCCATTCTGAAGAAGAAAATCCCTTGCATTTTTACTGGACTTGCATCTTTCCTTTCCGTATATCCCTCGTGTGTGAACCTTTTCCACATCACTCCACAGCAGCACTTACATGCACGCCGAATAGCGTAACGCTGTAAAACTGCGTGCGTGCAAATGCAACAGGCATGCTACACATTTGCAGGAATTTCATTAACGTACACTGCAAAATTTATCAGGCTGAACAAAATATACGAGTCGCCGATAAATATAGCAAGAAGTTCTGGGAAGAACTAATCACCTACTTTCAGTTTCTTAATCCTATATGCAGTCGGTCGGACTCTTTGGAAGGAAAATCAGCCCGATGCAAGGCCTTTACCTATACACAGAACAAGACAAAATAAATGAGACAGACATCCATGCCTTGGGTGGAATTCGAACCCACAATCCCAGTGTTCGAGCGAGCGGAGACAATTCATGTGTTACACCGCGCGGTCACTATGATTGGCACGCTGTTATATACTGAATATAAATCTGAACTAGTGTTGCGTGTAAGTGAGAAATCAAGTTCAAAACGAGTCGACGGTTCTAACAAAGTATTACAAATATTTTGAATGAAAATGTCATAGCTAAATATTATTTTATATTTTATTTAAACAGTATCGATGTAGGTGCATTTTTGATTTACTGAATGTGCCATAAAACAAATGCAACACGCGAAGCTCGCTTATTTGACCATCACCAGCTGAGGCTCAAAGGGAGACCACAATGCATTGCTACCTGCTCCTGTAATAATACCATGAACTAACTCTCTGGCATATGTGCCATACGCCTTGTCAACTTCATGTACATTTCATGGCGATTACATTTTCCATTTAAAATCCAAGATAGTGATGCTTAACTTTAAATATTTCAATATGTTCACTTCTGAAGGTCGATCATCTGTCTGGATTGGCCACATTTTCAGGCGTCAGATACAGTGATTCTATTTCATATATCACTTTTTAGTCATTATCCCCTTAACCTGACCATCTGTTTAACTTGAATACTGACCACCCAGAAGGTACAAACTGTATATATGATACTGCCCACCAAAAATCTCTGTATCCTGACAAATGCTATATTTTTTTATAGCTTAACGAAAATAAAAACTAGTGGAACAGAACCGTGGAAAATTCAACGAGAAGTCTCATATAAACTTCAGTACCTTTATCTCCTTCCCTCCTTTCTCCTATGTTCCTCACACAACACTATTAATTGTTCTGTACGTGAACCTGTTGAGGCCGTCTGACGATTAACGACATCTGTCAGACACTGAGAGTAACTACATCTTATGTGAACTTAAAACATACATATAAATCGCATCATGAAACGTATATAAAAATTTCAGTTTCTCAGTGTAATTAATGAATAGAACATAACACATACTAAAACCGAAAAGAAATTATTCTTACTGTTTTCACTGAAACGGTGCAGAAGACGTTTCGGATATCCCTGCTGTCTTCATGTTCACGGCGGCAATAAAGTCCATTTCTACATGATATCACGCCCCAAAACAAGATCAACATCAGCAAACGAACCGCCGTAAGAGCCTAAAATCACGAGGCAATTAGCGCAGAGGCTACCAAGACGTCTTATAAGTCACTCATGCCGGAATGCATTGGAGAGGGTGGCAGAAGAGGAAGGAGAATGTGTGTAAGGGTCAGTCCTAATTAATTTCCACCGTTAATCATAGTGTGCCAAAAACCCGCTCCTGACATGTTACTACGGACGTGAGGATATTACTAGTCAGCGAGCGGGGTGAGGAGCATGGCGACTTGAGAGCCTGTGCTAACGATACTTCCACGTCCTTGCATCCATTTCTGAGGTACCCCACACGGCTCAATTATCACGCTGTTCTGATGTATCCTTCGCAAGTCAGTGCTGAATTCAATATGGTTCATCGTCATCGGCGACTTCTTCTCCCCTTCATTTTCTTCTTTCTCTTCTCCTCCTCCTACTCCGTCAGCTTCTATACCTCTCTCATTCCCTACTTCGCCTTCATCATCGCTTCATTCTTTCCATTCACTTTCTTTCTCTTCCCTTTTCGTCTTCTCTTCTACAGCTCTCAAGTCCACTATATCTCAACTACCTTCCTTCTTTATAGCTCAGTCGGTATAGTGACTGGCTACGGGCTGGACGACAGAAGGGTCGGAGTTCAAGTCCCGGTAGGGTTAAAAATTTTCTCTTCTCCACGTCGTCCAGACCGGCTCTGGGGTCCACCCAACCTCATATCGAATGGGTACCGGGGGCTTTTTCCCCGAGGGTAAAGCGACAGGGACGTGAAGCTGACCACTCACCTCCATCTAGTGCCGAAGTCAAGAAAATGTGGATCTATACATCCACTCCCCCATACACCTTCATTGCATAGTGCTTAATTAGTTAAGCACAGGGATAACTTTACCTCACCTTCCTTCCTTATCTTTCATATTCTCCAGTTTCTTCTACTTCGTCTCATATTCTTCCGTTTTTCTCTTCTCCTTTTCCTTTGTTCCGATACTTCTTACCTTATAATTCTCCACCTTGTCTTCTCCTCCTATCCTTCGTCTTCTGCTTCTAAAGGCACGTTTTCAGACTTCAGTCCAATTTACGGGGTATAAGGTATCTTCCTCTTCATAGACAGTGAGTTAGAAAAGTATCTAAAGATCTCTCTTTTAGCGCTTTACCTTATGTTATATCCACACTCTCTCCAAACAAATTAATTTTATCTCTTACCGTGTGCCGATCTGTTCCAGCATCATTATTCTTTATTCTCTTCAAATGACTGTACCTACTTTCATCTCTGCGTATTACTTCCTAAGTCTGTCTCCCTCTATTAATTACTAACTTCGTTCTCATCTTTCGCTTTAATTTCAGACCCAACTACGCAGGATGAGGTACATCTTCCGTACCACGGTCACAGTCCGAACCACAGAGTACTCGTATATTACAGCCACAGCACATGCTACGTAACACGCCACAGCCACAATCGAAACAAAGACCCACGCATACAAACATATATAAGACGTATATCATTTCTTCGAGGAGGGACGTGAATTATACTACCAGAAAATTTTCTTTTTTAACAATAAGAAGTTCTGGAAAGAATTAATCGCCTGCTTTCTTTTGATACGACACAAACGGCACAGAAAACGACGAGTACAACGATTCTTCTACTGCTGCGAATTCGTTGCGGCGGTAACATTTTCAGCGAGCCGTTTCCTAGCAAGGGAAAACACAGAGTTATGGAAGGGATTTATGAAGTACGCTGCTAAGATGGGCTCAGGTGCCAAGATAGACATAACACGTTTCATATACGGATTGGTTCAAGCATTCAGAAGTTAACATGGACGGGGTACACAGACAGCACAGTGATCTCATAAGACTACTTTCATTTTCTTATAATAAGGAAAGGCTAAAAACTGTCAGTGCACGTCCGCATATTAATCAGTCTAATTGCTCGGATAGGTCAGAATTTATACATTATTAACTGTGTCGCCTATTGACCGATTCCTAGGATACTTAAATTGTGTTTTTTATCTCCCATTTTCAGTGGTTATACTGGGCTACATGAGATAAAACAACATAATGAATGGAGACTAGGCAGCGATCGTGGCTTACAAGAAGGCACTATACTCGGCATTCACATGAGGAGAAAAAAATCCGTGGCCTTTAGTCCGCAAGCGAACAATACCGACCGAGAGACCGCCACTTGTCGCGAAGTTAGTGCCAACTTTAGCGGATAGAGTGTCGCGTGGTCAGCGCAACGAACCCCACCACGGTCGTTAATTTCGGTTTTCTAGACCGGAGCCGCAATTTCCTTGAAATAGCCCCTGAATTATCCTCACGAGGCTGAGTGGACACCGTTCCAGACACATTAATGGTAGCTCCAGGAATCTCTGGATCTGTAGCCAGGAACTCTGACCACTAGACCACAGAGGCGGTCATTGACATGAGGACAGAGAAGAAATAAAGACGTAAACAGTCAGGCAGAGTAGTCGTAATTTGAAAAAGGTACCTCCGGAAAGCAGATCATGAGGCTTACCTCCACACTAAGCTGCTCGGTCAGTCAGCTACTACTGAGCCTACTTTCTTGTCAGCAAAAAGGAGAATGTTCAACTGTCTCTTTCGTCTTGTTCGTACCCCCTTATTTATTTATATTTATTTATATTTTAACGTTTCTATCAGACCGAAGCAATAAAAGAAACCGCCCTGCTGATAATACGATATCTCTGTGCTGACACTGGCCCCCTGCCTTGCAGAGGTGACAGAACTAAAAGAAGACTCAAGACAATCACAACCACTGAAGTTCGATTACTCTGTTGCTATGGGAGACATCCAAAGTGTCGTCACACTGTATAGCACTTTAGGGATGTTCCTTTATAGTCGATTTTGTATGATGCAGGGAGAAAATTTGATACCAGAGGGAGGCGGTAAAGCGTTGGAATGATGATTCCGTTACTGCACTTTGAAACTAAGTTAATCCAACGAAGAAAGCAAAAGACTTCACAGTAAAAGTTTGGTCAAGTTCTTAAGGGTCAACAAAGCAATTCAGTGAACATGGTAAACCGTATTTATTGAACACACGTTTCGGGGATTCGTTATAGGCATCACATACGTAACCTAGGTACAATAACGATAAGCTGGGAATGTAGTATACATGGTGGAAACAATAAATTCACATGTAAGATTTGAGGCTTTCACGGCGGTGACTATGAAGAAAGCAGTCTTCTGGGATTTGGCACCGTGTATATGTGGTGTTAACGGTCTCTTCGCTTGCAGATTTCTTATATTTTTTCTCCTACCCTGAAGATGGAGGCGATACGTTCCTCCGAAACGTCGGTTAACACCACATATACACGGTGCCAAATCCGAGAAGACTGCTTTCTTGAATAAATTCACAGACTAAAATCTTCATGGGCTTTGTTTCTAACTTACGCAGCTGTATAAATAAATAGAATATCCCATGCTGTTCGAGATAGCTTCCTCAAATGACAGGCTATATTATTCGTCAAACCTGCATAAGGCTATTATTCGTCAAGACTGCATAATTTATCAAGAGCAGCTGCAGACACACGTCTCCATACCTGCAAATTACATTTCTTTTTCTTAAATCCAGTGCACATTCCGTTTCAAAAAGTTCGTACCATGTTAAGTCCAGATTTCTGCAAGGCGGGTTGTTCTCATTCTGCAGTTCTTCAACTGGCTAAGAAATACACTGATTTACGGCACCAAAAACTTCACAACAGTGTTCAAGACGTCTCGTAACTGAACCATAACTGAGCCGCCTGAATCCCATCCACACCACCACATTCTGTTTATCGAAGATCATTGAAGACCGCGCCATAGCTCAAGCGGTTAGTTGCTGGCTTCCCACCGCGGTGGTCAGGGTTCTAGCCCGGGTCTGGTCAAGTGGGATTCGTGATGGACAAAGTTGCGGTGGGGCGGGTTTCTCCGCGTACTTCGGTTTCCCTGCCAATCTTCAATCCACCAAATTCTCCATCACCATAATCACCAGGGGCAGGTACAATAGGCCGCTGAGTGGACGACGTGCCGAGTGGACCCAGCTGGACTCCAGCCCCCACTATGCTAATTAAAAAAAATCGATCGTTTCCCTTTTCCGTTACTTGGTTCGCGTCAAAGAATCTTATCAAGTTGGAGGCTTTTGTGGCATTTCTACTTATTACGGTGGTGTGTCAACCCCATGTCCAACCCCGAAGATGTCCCTTGTCGGCTCTCCGAGGTTGCTTATTCAGTATATTCATAATATAGAGCAGTCGGTATAGTGACTGGCTACAGGCTGAACGACCATGGGGTCCGAATTCGAGTCACGTTGGGGTCAAGAATTTCACTTCCCCATGTAGTCCAGACCGGCGTTTGGGTCCTCCAAACCTCCTATCCAATGGGTAACAGGGGGCTCTATCCCTGGGGGTAAGGCGGCAGGGACGTGAAGCTGACCACTCACCTCAAACTAGTGCCGGGGTCAGGAAAATGTGGACCTATACATCCACTCCCCCATACGCCTTCATGGCGTAATGCGTAATTAGTTAAGCACAGATACAGCTTTACCTTTTTACCCTCAATAACTGCAGGCAGTCTCTTCCTTCCTCGTTACAAGACCGCATTATTCCTTGGTGACAAGGGACCCAGTTAAGATGGACCAGACATAAAATATTAATAGCATACAGAACCAATCAGATACTAATCTTCCAGATTCGATTCATAACAACACTTCTAGAGCGGAACTGACGATGATGATGAATAGTGGTTATTTCAAAAGACGACGGGGTGCGAGAGAACTACATAAAGGTTCCGGGCACCTGTACCGGTTTTAGACTGTTCCGGAAGGCAATTACTCAAGTAAGTCAAATAAGCACACTCACTATACACGAACAACAGACCTCGACCACCTCCAGTGAGACGTAACGACTCACTTATTTAATCCTGGGGCCGTCTCTTATACAAAGAGTGTCACTTTAAAGTAGTAAACAGGAGATTGGAATCTTGCCTTCAGACTGATTGTCCTGACACAGGTATCTCCACTCAAACGCTGGCACATAACTTTAAAACAGGTCAGAACCGCGTCCTTCCTTCCTTACACATCTTTTCCAATTTACCTTTCACTATCACTATGTGAAATGTTTTAAATATTTGGGTAGCTTGTTAACAGATAATGGAAGGTGTACTAGTGAAATTAAATCCAGGACTGCCATGGCAAAAGCTGCATTTAGCAAGAAGATGAATCTTTTTACCAGCAAATTGGACTTAAATTTGAGGAAGAAACTAGTGAAATGCTACATTTGGAGCATAGCTCTGTATGGGGCTGAAACATGGACACTTAGGGCAGTAGATCAGAAACATCTGGAAAGTTTCGAAATGTGGTGTTGGAGAAGAATGGAGAAGATCAGTTGGACCGATTATGTGAGAAATGAAGAAGTGTTAATTAGAGTCAGTGAGCAGAGGAATATCCTACATGAAATAAGAAAATGGAAGGCTAATTGGATTGGTCATGTTTTACGCAGAAACTGCCTTCTAAAAGAAGCTATCGAAGGAAAGATAGATGGGCGGATAGAAGTGACAAGAAGACGAGGAAGAAGACGTAAGAAGATGCTGGATGACCTTGGGGACAGAAGAGGATACTGTCATTTGAAGGAGAAAGCTCTAGATCGCATTAAGTGGAGGAATTGTTTTGGAAGAGACTCTGGACCTGTCGTCTTGACAGATTACTGATGATGATGATCATCATCCGACTGCAGAGATTATCAAATTGTCCTTAGATAAACTAAGAATCAATCAGAATGTTATGTTAATCTGAGACGTGTTGGTTTTATTCCCCCCCCAATAATTTTCATCCCCTTTGTTTTGCTGCCTATTATCATATACATGTTTATCAGTTTCAATCAAAAATCACTTGCAATAACTCTGTTTATATTAGCATTATCATTGATACAAATTCGATCATATTTTCTTTATTCCATAATCGAAACCCGGGGCTTATTCTTTTTCTCCTATTTCTTTCTAATCCTTTCTCATCTTCTGGTTTCTTACTTCTTTTGTTTGAAATCTGAGGTTCTCACGGTGGCGCGCATTAACATGTCTTCTGGGATGTAGCGCCGTGAAATACAAAAGACAGGTACAGTTTCGGGGGAACCCGCACCGTGAAGATGGATATAATATGTTCCTTCGATATGTTGGTATCTACAAGTATCTACCAGCTTCCAGAATGTCACTTCCCAGAAGGCCCAAACATTTTCTTCCTCTTCTTCGCCTCCTCTGCCTCCTCTTTCATTTTTAACATTCATCTGCTTCTAATCGTCCTATTCTTCTTATTCTATTTATTCTTCTCTTCTTGTTCCCCCATTCTACCCAGTATTCTGAGTCTTCTTTTCTTCTACTTTCTCATCTCTTTCAACTTTCAATGATTACGCTAAGAACGCTTCCCAAATTTCATATATTCACTGTGTTTGTTTTTGTGGTTGGAACAGATTCCATTCAGCCTCGTGAGGATAACTGAGGAGCTATTTCAAGCATATAGCAGCTCTGGTCTAGAAAACCGAGATTAACGGCTGTGGGGATCCGTTGCGCTGACCACGAGACACCCTCTATCCGCTAAAGTTGGCACTAACTTCGCCGAAAAGCGGCGGTCGCTCCGTCGGTATAGTTCGCTCGCGGACTACAGGCCAGGGAGTTTTTGTATTGTTTTTGTGGTGGGAACGCTACTGTAGAATAGGATGCAGGAAGTAAAACGGCAATGAAGAAAATTACATAATCTAGAGCCCCTTGTCAGGAAGTTTATGTTTAAGAACCGTGGAACCTTAACTTAAAATTGGCCGATTCTTCTGTTTATAACGACAGCTCATTAACAGGACAGAGCATTTACTTCTGATTTCGATAATAGGATAGTTATACACTATGAACTGGAAATAGTAAGGAATCGACTATGGCGTGCGGAAGAAACATGCACCGATACAACACTTTGGAAACTACCTCCTCAAACCGGACCATTTTGACAATTCAATAAGTGCTCTGGGGTCCATTTTACGATGTTTTCAAAATACAGAGACAGTATAGCATGAATGGTAGGGTGAACGAGAAATGATGAAGTAGAAGCCTTTGGAAGGAAAGGTGGCCACTAATTGAGGGACTATCCCTATACTCCCCTGGAGGGACTGAGAAAATCAGGAAAAACTTCGGCCAGGACAGCCAGTGTCTCTGTTGAGATAAAAACTAGGACCTCTAGAGTAGATGTTTATGGCGACACGGCAACCTCATTCGGCTCGGTGAATTCAAGGAGCCCAGATGAAAGAATAGGCCTAACTGTAAAATGGGTATTAACAAGTACACTGTGAGGATGTGAACTGGATTATACTGGCTCATGACAGGGCACACTGATAGGTCTCTGTGGTAATGGAAGAGAATATTCTGGTTGCAAAACAACAGACACCGCTCTGGATGACCGTGAGGATGGGAAAATAATATTAAAACGGTGTATCTTTACTGTTTGCATCTATTTGTGTATCACGATTTGTGGTATTCTGGTCGCCAACACAACAATGAAAAAAAAACAATAGAACTGTTTATATTGGTTTCATTTTATAAAAAAAAATTAAATGGGCGTTAGCTAAATGAATTTCGAGGATACAAAGATTAACTGAACTGCCTTGTAGTGATACCTATAATGCAACTTCGATTTCCATAACAACAGAAAATTTCTTGATGGCATGAATATCTACAGATTTCTCAGGTTGTTTCGCGCTAAGTAGCCGATTCAAATCCCGGTTGGATTATCGGCTATGCTGAGATTCCTAGCAGCATTTCTCAATAGGTGCATGCAGTTTCAGGAAAAAACACCTTTACGTAGCTCATGATCGCCTTCACTGATGTACTTAACCATTCACTGTTCATGGACACCTTTCCATTCACGATATGCAACACCTATATCTGAAACATGGTCGTCAATATAGACTTTCGTCACTAAACTGAATATTCCAGAGCAGAGTTGGACATCGTTTAAAGGTGAGACACACGTGGTAGAGTCATTAAGTTTGTGGAATGTGGTTTTATCGCATTATATTACAAGGTATTCACATACACTTACGCAGATCCACATCAGCCCTTAAAATAGTTGCCGTTGGCCACTATGCAAGTCTACCAACGTTGATATATCTGCCGAAAACACTGCTGAAATATATTGGCAGAAATTCCAGTACGGCGCTTTGCGGGCATTCCACGAACTTACTGACTGTGGTAGTGTGTTTCCCGGAAACGCAATGTGCTAACAACGAACGGGGAATACGTATGTATTCCATCCATTACGACTGCTCAAGAAAGCTATGCGCCTCAGTATCAACAGCAGATCTAATTGTAGGAGAACTGCACGAAAAGTATATTGGCTGCTAAGTGTTAAAACGTTAGGAAGCGATCTATTGAAACCCTGCACCTGGGATGATGGAGTCTGAGGTTCTCACAGCGGTGAATCTCACGAATTACTGCCTTCTGAAACGCGACGCCGCGCAGTCGGTAGATAAACAGCACTCGCAGCTTCCACCTTCTATCCTGAAGACGGAAACTGTAGGTTCCTCTGAATCTACCGAGCTACACCACGTCACATCTCGGTAGACCGTAATCCTATACCTACGTAAAGTTGTCCCTGTGCTTAACTACTAATTCGGCACTGCTTCACGAAGGCGTATGGGGGACTGGATGTATAGATCCACATTTTCTTCACCTCGGCAATAGTTACAGATGAGTGGTCAGCTTTACGTCCCTGCCGCTTTACCCCGGGAAAAAACCCTCGGCACACACTGAATAGCAGATTCGGTGGGCCCCAGAGCCAGTCTGGACGACGTGGAAAGGAGAAAATTCTTGACCCTACCGGGACTCGAACTGCGACCCGTAGCCCGTAGCTAGTCGGTATACCTACAATGCTATCACGGCTCCTCAATCGTATACCTAGAGGTCTGTTAAAACCTGTTTCGTCCAAGTATCTATTAGCACACGCACAGACTGTTAGAGTAGACCGCATTAAATATTAACCTAATAACTCACATTCTTGTCTCTAATGCTAATACCTTGTTTACTCCGACACCAAACCGTGTCTAATTCTAATGACAGGCGAAGGGGCCGGTACCCAAGACTGGACGGGTTAGGACAGGTGCTTCTTTTGGACCATTATTTATCACACAAAGCCGCGGTAGGCTACACTGCGTTATGTATAATTTATTTTCCCTGTGATGTCCGATGGATTATTTATATAGGTATAACAACTATTTATATATTGTTCAAAAGATGAAATCGTAGAATAATGACCTAACAACCGCTCTGCGTCTTTCAGCGAACATAAATGTCACATTCTGAAAGAAAATAACACCAACAACAATAAAAACAAATTACCGGCCATAAAACATTCTGTAACCAAATTTTTATCTCTCCAGAAGCGCAATGAGTTAGTGTAGACAAGAAGAAATAAAGTATTGTTATAAATTCCATTTGAACAACAGAGAATTATATAACGGGAGGTAGGGAGAGTTGTACAAACAAGTATACAAAGGTTCCAGCAATTGTACATTCGGACATTCGTTATTAAGACAACACTAGTGGATATATGTACGCCTCCTCATACGAAGGATACGTGTTTCCCAAACGCATACTTCTCTATCCCGTACACCTCATTAATCTTCAAATATGCTTACTGAAGATACAATTCCGTGCACATATACGATTTAACTTCACTGCCCGACTTAACTAACCTGTAGCGTTATCTCGTGAAAATTTATATATGATTTAAAAAACGAAAGATGTTAAAGAAGGAAAGTGAATTATCAACTTCAAGATTGTAACAAAAAAAAAAACATACCGTGGTGCTGTATTAATTCTGATAATGTGTGGAAGTGGCGAGTTGGTTCGGAGGGGCCGATATTTCGCTCAGCCTCCCCCAACACTGAAGCTTAGAGAGAAGAGAGTTAATGACGATCATTAGCAGCTCCAGAAGAGATTATTTGCATCAAGCTGACATTAGCAAGGAAGATGCCACCACAGTAGCAAACCTATCTCGAGCAGAACAAAGTAGAAACTAAAATACTTCAAAAGATACTTAAAGTATCTTACAATTCTTGGACACCCAAGATGACACTGACTACTTTAAACCAATCAGATTAAAGGAGCGCTCCGGAGTTAACCTCCCAGAGTTGTTCTCATCCGCAGTAACTCCGCGTTTGATTATGCCTTCCGCCATGCACACTAGTGCAATAAATCATTTGCTAACAGCGCTCTTCATCTTCACACAACACTTCAGAAGCACTTGTGCCTTGAAAGTCAACGGAGAAACCATAAACACCTCCCCAAGTCAAAACGAATAATTACTAAATAAATAATAATACCTGCATTTGAAACACGCGGTAGCGTAGTTGGTTGAGGCACTATGCTACGAGGGTAAGTCAATAAGTAAGTTACAAATGGATATAGAACTTAAACAAATAAGAGCACTGATTTGAAAAATGTTTTTATTTCTCAATATAATCTCCCTGTACAATGAGGCACTTGTCCCATCGTTTCACAAGCCCCTGAAAAGCAGAAGCATAAAATTCTTTGGGCTGCTGTCGGAACCAGGCGTGTTCACACGACATGGCCTACCTCACAATGCATGACAGGTTAGGTTTTCACAAAGTCTGCGCACGATGGGTGCCGCGGATGCTGACCCTACAACACAAAATGCAAAGAATCGGTCTGGCATTACAGCATCTCAATCGCTACCACGATGAAGGACACGATATGCTAGCCCGAATTGTCATAGGTGATGAGTCTTGGGTTCACCATTACCAGCCCCAGACAAAGCGTGCGTCGCCTGCCAAAAAAAAAAAAGAGTTTAAGGTGACCCAATCCTCCAGGAAAATGATGCTCACAGTCTTCTGGGATCACGGAGGCATACTGCTCACCGCATTCCAGCCTCAAGGCGACGCAGGATGTGAAACGACGGGACAAGTGCCTCAGTGTACAGGGAGATTACGTTGAGAAATAAAAGCATTTTTCAAATCAGTGCTCTTATTTGTTTAAGTTCTATATCCATTTGTAACTTATTTACTGACTTACCTACGTATAAGCCGGAAGGTCGCGGGTTCAAGTCCCGATGAGGTCATTGGATTTTTTTCAATTTGCCTAATCCTTCCAGCCGTACTATGGCCCTGGAGTCGAATCAGCCTCTAACAGAAATGAGTACCAGGAATATTCTTGGGGGTAAAGGGCGACCGGCGAGTAGGGATGATAACTTTGCCGCAGTCTATGAGCAGATTGTCTAGAGAAAATGTGGGAACCTCAACATCTCACAACCCTATGGGCCTCCACGGCCTATTACAGGGATACCTTTACTTCACTTTACTTTACTTTACCTGCACTTGAAACTTACTTTTATTTCTCAATTTAAATGCCTTAATTTTTATTTTGTTATGGCCAAATACGTGTATGTTGCTTTTACGTTGTCCGATTTCATTAAATATTTGTTGCGATATTTTTATTTCATTTTGCTTGTGTGTTTCTCCAGCAGAAATGATGAGAGCGGGTATGCCGGAAGGAATTCATTTAGTTTGCACTGAACTGGATGGAAAATCATCCGAGATGCTCTCACCCGCCTTAGACTCTAAAATACAAGAGACACTGGGTCGTGTAGGAAGTTTCCTTCATCTGACGGATTCTGAAGAAGAAATAGAGGCTTTTCCTGTCGAGATGGCAGCACATGTAGGAACACGTGCAGCAAGCTAAATGAATGTAAACTTGCGTGCTTGCGTACTTTACGTTGCGCACCTTCATAAACTGTAAACGCACATCCATGCTTATCATGACTCATTCTCAGGTTTTTCAACTGCTACGGTTATATAGCGGCAAATGAAACATGAACATCCACATACCGTATTTACGCATGTATAGGCCGCGTGCGTGTATAGGCCGCAGCACAATTTTCAGACAGAAATTATAGATAAAATAATTTTCTTGGAATATTATTTCAGGAGTAGAAATTATTCCGAAATTTGGCAACGTTTAACATTTTTTTTTAAATGAAGTGTGATTTCGAATATTTCGAATATAAGCCGCACCCCAGTTTTCCTCTTGAATTTTTGGCAAAAAATGTGCGGCCTATACATGCGTAAATACGGTAATCATGAACGGTCAGTGAGTAAGAATTTGGGGGGAGACAGTTGAATATTTAAAGCAACTATCCGTGATATTAGCCTTGAGAGTCTGAGGAAGCCGCGAAAAACTTCAGTCCAGAAAAATGTAATGCGGCCCAGACTAAAATCAGGTAGTCTACATTTGTCTTCCGGTTTTTTAATCATATTCGGATAGAAAACATGATCCCTTAGGCCGGGGCCTCACGAGCGCACAAAATGCGTCCGTTGTAACGAACGTCGTGCAGTCCGTTGAAGAAATAAACAAGAGAGGCGAATGCTACGCTTTCTTCTGGCTCCATTGCAGACAGAAAACTACACACCGCATTCTGCAACTCTGTGGTGTCCTCAGCAACGTCCGTCATAAAGTACGTTCGTTACAACGGACGTACTCTGTGCGCTCGTGTAGCCCCAGCCTTAGATAGGGATCTCTCTGTTACAAAATGGCAAGAAACATGACAATACAATAGCAAACCCAATCGGTCAAACAAATAGAAACTACAAGGTTCAAAATTATATAATTGTTGGACACCGAAGATGAGACTGAGATCTTTAACTGACATCTCTTCTTTCAATCACTAACCCTTAGTTCCTTTTATTGTTTTCCTCCTGCTTGTCCCTTCAGGCTAATTTCTGCTTTGGCCTTCTCTAATCATACAAGTTCTCTGATTCATTTGCAGAAAGGCGATAGGACTTACATGGAAAATCAATCCATCGGAAAGCCTGTACAGAGGATTCCGTCACGACGGCAAACCTAACTCCTGCAGGAAATACCAACTACACTGCATGGGCAGCTATACAAGGCGATTGACAACAGTCCCATGATGACATCGAGTTCTGTATGCGACATCAAGAACTTTCTCATGTTTCTATTCTTCTTCTGATCCTTTTTCCCTCCTTCATTTCATCCGCTGTCTCCTTCCAGTTCTTCTTCCTGTGTCCAGACCCCAATTCGGCCTCTAGTCAAAGCAGCAGAGGCCAATGGACGGAGGGAACGAGCTCCTCTGTTTCTGAGCACTGACCTTGGTTCATTTGTTCTTATGTAGTTGTATCAGACTTGAAATTTTTGGCAAGTATGAAAATTATCTGCCCGTTCACAAAATCCATACGCTTATCGGAATTCTTCAGAGCACAAGTAACAATGGTGGATCCCTTACCGTACCCGCATCAAATCAGCTCACAGGCCTGTGTTCACAATTGTTATTTCTCTAAGATGGTAAAAGGTAAAGCTATCCCCGTAACAGGTCGTGGAGGCCCTTATGGTTGTGAGACGTCGAGGCTCCCATATATTCTCTAGATAATCAGCTTACAGATGGCGGTAAGGTTGGCAGCCTTATGCGCCGGCCGCCCTTTACCACCAGGAAGATTCGTGGTACTCATTTCTGTTAGAGGCTGAGTCGACCTCGGGGCCATAGTGTGGCTGGAAGGATTAGGTCAACCGAAAAAAAAATTAACCTCATCGGGACCCGAACCCGCTACCTTCCGACTTGTAGCACAGTTCACTTCTCTAAGATGAGAACTCTAAAAACTGCACACCATTAACAGAACCACTGGCACGCCAAAACTGAAACGTTACACTCAATGTCGCTAGTGTTGTGGCCATTTCCGAATTTAGCACGATGTCCGTGTGTGTGTTGTTAGGAACCGCAACGATAGGAAGATGTTCATATGCTTTTCAATAGAACCCGGCAATCAGTGTCTGAGTCAGGGCACGGACGGACACAAGTAGATCGCTAACAGGATTTCAAACTAGGAATTATCGTAAAAATTTAAGTACATGTACATCACATGATATCTAAAAATACACACACGATTATGGGCGTGGGAAAAATTTAGAAACATATCTAACATCGAAAGTTGCAGGGTATGTAGCACGAATGGGGGAGAGAGGAATGCATATAGGATATTGGTGGGAAAGCTAGAAGGATAGAGACCACTGGGAAGACCAAGGCGTAGGTGGGTGAACAATATTAAAATGGAAATTAGAGAGATTGGATGGGATGGTATGGATTCGATTCAGGATAGGGACCAGTGAAGGGCTCTTGTGAACACGGTAATGAACCTTCGAGTTCCTTAAAATACTCGGAAATTCTTGAGTAGCTGCAAATTTGGCTTCCCCTCAAGAAGGGCTCAGCTCCATAGGTAAGTAAATCTATGCCTATAGGAATATATGCAGAAAGAAAAACTACAATATTATGGCATGAAGACCTGTTGCTAGGCAATCACTGAGTACCTATCACGTGAGCACCCCAACAGACAGGAAAGCAACAACTGCACAGCAACAGAGGAACGGTGATTTCTGTGCGATCCGTGCCGAGAAGTTAGAAGCAGGACAGGTTAGGAGTTAGTGTGTTGGTTAGTCGGTGAGTTAGTGAGAGGACTGCTGCGGTTCAGTCGTTAGGTTTTGCTATTAGAAGCCGGTAGCCGAGGCCGGGGAGCACTCAGGAACTCAGAGGAAGGCGAACGTCGACAACTGGAAGCCGCTGCCAAGCAACGGCAGTGAAGACGTGACTGTGGACATTAGAGTGTGTGTGTAATAGTAAACTGTAAAGTGTAGTCGCGCTGTATCAAACAGCCCAATAAATCCTATCATCAATCCAAGACACTCATACTACAGTCACTCATACACGTGGCAGTATTTTAGAAGATAATCAGAGCGGTTCAAGATAATTCTTGGACACGCAAGAATTAATAGCCTTCTTCACTGAAGAGTTTCATCTCCTCTCTGTCACATTTTGATTCGAGTCTTGGCTTCCTCCAGCGATACAGATTTTATAAATCATATTCGTAAAATTGGCGGCACTATATTCTAATTCAACACTACACTCAAACAAAACAGATAAAATCCATGTCCGAAGCGGGATTCGAAACCGCGATCACAACGTCTGGCCGGGTCCAGACCATGAGAACCTTTGATAAAACGGTCCTCAGGATCAAAGGACATCTCTGTACACCACTGGCTGTTCTGTTCTCATTTCAATTAGTGTCTGAAAGTGAAAGAGTCAAAGAGTGAAAGAAGAGTTCCCCGCCATCTTTCAGCTGTTAAAGCCAACCAGCACTTTTGTGGCTTTTTAACACGATAAATAGAAAGTTACCATAAAAACATACGAAGAGAAAACAGTTTCTATAAAAAAAAACATAAAAAGGGAGATAAAGGAGATCAGAGGGCCAAACTAGATCTCACATCCTTAAACCAAATTTACTCGAAACAACCTGTGAAGATCTAAAGGTATATTTAGTTTCCTACTACTTATATTTATCTTACACGGAAGAGAATCTTAAAAAAAAATCCAATTGAAAGTTGTTAAGTTTATTTCAAGTAATTTACCAATGTTCTATCAATTACATCTGATTTTCGACGTGCACAAAATGCTTGTATCCTATATGTATGGCTACGTTATAGGCCCACGTGGTCTTATAATAATCCAGATTTCGTCCTTCAAACAACTGTCTACCTTCCTGTACACAAGTCGACCTATGTGGTCGTAGTGTTGTCGCGAAGTAATTAAAACTGCGTACTGTCAATATGCAAAGGACTGCACACGTATAGAGAACGATTGTGATTCTTTCCGGAAGGAGAGAATGAAATACCTAGTAGTATCACGAGTCTATTGTAAGGGGCTTGCAAATCTTGCACACCCAAGATGATACCGTCTTTTGAAGCACATCAGAACCAAAAATGAGTCCGATACTATCCCTATCAAAATATGACATACGAAACGAGTAAATAACCAACTACGTAGATAGTCTTTCCTGACACTAATAGTTAATCAGCTGGTCAAGACATCCTTGCTTCTATAAAATCCAGAGGTTCATCACCGTGTTCATAAAATTCTGAAAATAAATCCTAAAAAAAATTTCAGTTGAAAATTGTTAAGTTTTCTCCAAGTAAATTACACCTGATCCTCGAACCTGCACAAAATTCTTGTGTCTTATATGTATGGCTACGTTATAGGCCTACGTATTGTTATAAAAATAACTCCGTGGCCTGTAGTCCACCAGCGAACTATACCGACCGAGCTATCGCCATTTGTCGGCGAAGTTAGTGCTACCTTTAGCAAATAGAAGGTGTCCGCGTGGTTAGCGCAACGAATCCCCACGGCCATTAATTTCGGTTTTCTAGACCGGAGCCTCTATTTCCTTGAAATAGCTCCTCAATTATCCTCATGAGGTTGAGTGGACCCCGTTCCAGACTCACTACTTCTCAGAAAATCTGGTAGCGCCGGGAATCGAACCAGGATCTCTGATCTGTAGACAGGAACTCTGACCAGTAGACCACAGAGGCGGTCGAAAGGCAATACATGTAGCGGAAATATTAGAAATAAGAAATTCATACATAATTTTGGTTAGAAAACTTCAAGGGAAGACCATCTGGAAGACCTACACACACTAGGCCTATACAATCATGTAACTGAAATGGATTTTGAATTTGTCGACTGGACTATAGTGACTTAGAGTGATGTTCTTTGGTGGGTTTCTATGACCACAGCAATGCACCTCTGGGTATCATTAACAGCTGAAAGAAGCAGTAACTGCTCAGGCAATAGGCAGTCAGAGTTGGTGCAGTAAGCAAAGGGCCACTCTTAAAACTCGGAAAGGGTTTCCTTGGTGTCTTTATCCTATACCAATGGTACTACACTTTTTAAAATATTGGAAATCAACTCAACTGTGAAACTGAGAAATATGCGCTGAGAAGGCTTTTTATTTTCTTCTCATACTTGCTCTTTCTTCCCCTAACCTTCCCTAATCTTTATCTCTTCTCTATTGTCTTGATGGTTTCCTTGGCTACTTCAAATTTAAAATTGCAAGTACTTTTTCTTTGTCTCTTTCTCTTTATCTTCTTACGCTGACAAATGAAAGCAGATGGTTTGCAGCGTACAGTCAACTAATGATAAAAGTAAACAGTGCATCACAAGCTACTGTTAGTGTTGTAATTATATTCCGCTATCACAACACAGCTGAAAAATACACAATGTTCGGCTGGCGTGTTTTTAATTGTAGACACACATTCCTCTATATATTCATTTGTTAGAGACACAAACCTTTCGACACGGACAAAAATCGTTACAGATAAACTATGCAAATAGTCATAATGTTGTTGAAGAAGACTATAAAAAGTGCATACAATACACTGCACTGATGCGTGAATTATTTCACTTATAACCTATTCCATATAAGCTATAGAGACAGGCGTCAACAGATGCTGACTCAGTATGCGAGTCAGAGAAAAATTCCATTTCTCCCCATGAGAAACAGCACCTACCCAGGCCATTGTAATTCATCTCCAACAGGCAGTCTACTTAGTCACATAGTATCCATCCACCCACCTACCTACCTACCTACCCACCTACCTACCCACCTACCCACTTAAGTAAGATAACTCAGGCTGCGCCATACCTCAAGCGACTAGTCGCTGGCTTCCCACAACGGGGGCCCGGGTTCGATCCCGGGTCTGGTCAAGTGGGATTTGTGGTGGACAAAGTGGCGCTGGGGCAGGTTTTCTCCTAGTACTTCGGTTTCCCCTGCCAATCTTCATTCCGCCAATTGCTCCACAATCACCCTCACCTATCATCTGGTGCTGGTACAATAGGCCAGAAGTGGCCGAAGAACAAGGGACTTAGTCCCACCCCACTAGCAATAAATAAATAAAAAAATATAACTTACTTACTTACGGGGCTGAGTCTTCCTGAGGAGAAGCCAAAAATGCAGCTACTCAAGAATTTCCAAGAATTTTATGGAACCCAAAGATTCATTACAGTGTTCACAAGAGCCAGATCAATCGAATCCATACCATCCCATCCTATCTCTCTAAGATCCATTTTAATATTGCCCATCCACCTACGCCTTGGTCTTCCCAGTGGTCTCTTTCCTTCTGGCTTTCCCACCAATATCCTATATGCATTCCTCTTCTCCCCCATTCCTGCTACATGCCCTGTCCACCTCATCCTCCTTCACTTGATCATTCTAATTATACTTGGAGAAGAGTACAAATTATGACGTTCCTCATTATACAGTTTTCTCCAACCTCCCGTCACTTCAACCCTTTTCGATTCAAATACTCTCCTCAACACCCTGTTCTCAAACACCTTCAGCCTATGTTACTCTCTTAATGTCAGAGACAAAGTTTCACACCCATACAGAACTCTAGTTCAGAACAGCCGCGTTAAACCACTTGATTTCTTGTTCGCTAGATGCATGAGTTGTCTGTTGATATCTATAACTACCGAATGATTGCTAGGAAGAAACATAAATTAAGGCCAAAGCGGCATGTGTTAGCAGACTTACCAGGCTGACAGATCCAAGTGCTCATATTCTGATCCCGGGTCACCGTGATGTCGTGGTCAACAGAGTAGAAGTTACTCAAGGTGTCCCATTCTGACTCCGTTACCACCACGAACTTGTTGCTGCAACAGACGACACCCTGTAATTAGGACACCTGACACTTAACGGTTACTCAATGGGTCTTCTCCGCCCCAATTAACAGCCGCTAGTCTGTTAAGAATTCGACATGAAAATCTGAGAGTTTCCTTCTCCAGAAGGACACTTAATCATGATGTAATTTCGGTGAAGTTCGGGACTGCAATATCGACTGAAGCATAGGTACTTCACGCTAATTTGTTTAACGCTGTCATCTGCTAGTGCTGTTCTTAACAACGACCCAAGAATAGTATTCCTGTGTAACACACATGTATAGTCTATCATAAGCCTACAAATTCAGTTCCTATCGCACAGACACCACACTGCGTCTTCACTATATAGGCCAACCGGCTTATGTTGTTAGGAAATTGATCGTTGTTTATTGTAAGAATCATATGAAACACATAAATACATTGTGGGCAGAAAGGATAATTTTTTTCATTTTAAATCAGGCGGTACATACAGTTATGGGGAAGGCGCGAGCGTAGTTTCGCTTAATGGCGGATGGAGTCCAACTGGGTCCACTCGGCACGACGGCCACTGATTGGCTTATTGTACCTGCCTCCCGGTGATTATGATGATTGAGAATTTAGGGGAAACCGAAGTACTCTGAGAACACCCGCCTCAGCGCCACTTTGTCCACCACAAATCCCATTTGACCAGTCCCGGGATCGAACTCGGGCCACCGCGGTGGAAAGCCAGGTCTAACCTGGTGCTGCCCCGGTAGCGTAATTGATTGAGGCACTATGCTACAAGCCGGAAGGTCGCGCCTTCGAGTACCTATGAGGTGAATTTTTTCAATTTACCTAATCCTTCCAGCCGCACTACGACACCGGGGGTCGACTCAGCCTCTAATAGAAATGAGTACCAGGAATCTTGCTGGGGGGTAAAGAGCGGCCGGCACGTAAGGCTAACAACCTTACCGGAATCGGTGAGCCGATTGTCTAAGAGAAAATGAGGGAGCTTCTACGTCTCACAACCCTATGGGCCTCGACGGCCTGTTACAGGGATAGCTTTACCTTTGCCTTGTCTATAGCTATGAATGTGCAATACGGATGTACGTATAAAATATACCAAAACATTTTATGTAAAGGTTTACATCGCTTTATAATATATATTTTAGGTCATTACTAAATATTTGTATGGCAAGCCATTTCGGAAATACTTATTAAGTTTAATTGAAGAATCCACTGCAAAAATGGGGCCATTCTGGTTCTACGAGTAGTTCTGGACAAAAAAAAAATGCCATGCCGAGCTGCGGTTTTAACTTCATTTGAATTTTTGAATGGGCTTTTCATTGATTTTCAAAATTATATTAAAATGGAACCACGTACTGTTTCCACTGTATACTTCAATTTGGCCGCGCCATAGCTCAAGCGGTTAGTCACTGGCTTCCCACCGCGGTGGCCCGGGTTCGATCCCGGGTCTGGTCAAGTGGGATTTGTGGTGGACAAAGTGGCGCTGGGGCGGGTTTTCTCCGAGTACTTCGGTTTCCCCTGTCAATCTTCATTCCACCAATTGCTCCACAATCACCCTCACTTATCATCTGGGGCTGGTACAACAGGCCAGAAGTGGCCGCAGTACAAGGGAGTTAGTCCCACCCCACTAGCAATAAAAAATATATATACTTCAATTTTATTTTCGTGTATAGTACAGGTTATAACAGACGGCTACGGACAAAACCAAACTCATCTAAATCAGCATCGGGGACGGCACATGCGGACGCCCAGACACCTCCTACTGATGGTTTCATTTGAAGCCTCCCATGCATAAAACGCATATAAAGGCAAAGACCTATGCTTTTAACAATTTCGCTACCAATATTATAACATGGCTTGTTGAAAGTTCAGAAATTACCTATTGAAACACGTTCAACTGAAACAGGCGCATGTATCGTAGATTCAACTGATGTGGGTTGGAGTTAACTCCCTTTCGGGTTATAATTCCAGACGCCGGTCACGGTAGCCGAGCCGTCTAAAGCATGCGATATCTTCCCTCGCTCGGAAGCCGGGATCGTGGGTTCGAATCCCACATAAGGCATGGATGTTCGGTGTGTGTATATATTTATTCTGTGTTTAGGTAGAGGCCTTGCGACGAGCTGATCACCCGTCCAAGGAGTCCTACCTTCTGTAAAAATGTTCAATGAAACTGAGAAATCAGCCCTATGCTCCAAATTTGGAGTGAAGAAGAAGGAAACAAATTATAATAAAAGAAACTCAACAGACAGACGCTGAGATGTGTGTACAAAATCAGAAGACGGGCAGTACGAAAGGGATCACACTCAAGAATGGTCAAGGACACTTTTTTTAAGGATCATTCTTATTATTTTTCAGACCTTGCAGAGAGTACATCAAGAAACTAAGTTGATCATCAGATTTAACCACCACCACGAGTCAACGAGCTTGTTCGTCGTTAGGAAATGAGAGAGAGAGAGAGCTGTACGTCCAACCACTTCTGCAATGCAACCAATAATGGCCTACTGCATACAATTCAAAATATATATGTGTATAATGGGGGCAGTCTACACAACAATATTCGTGAAAAACGAAACAGCCACTATTGTATCAACATTTGTTTTATTTTGCTGTTGACGCTACATGTTTCGGCCCTCATATTGGGCCCTCATCAGGCGTACAATGATACTAGTTCCAGTTCTTGAATTGCATCTAATTTCAATATGGATCCATATTGTGTTCTTGTGATCTGATACAATAGTGTCTATTTTGTTTTTCACGAATACTGTTGTGTAGAGTGCCCCATTATACACACAACGAGATGCATACTATTAAGAATAAAATGCAAGATTTAACAGTGTATATGTACAATTGAACTGTATATTCCAAGAAGTTTAACTATAGGTAAGTAGAATACACTTCTCTTCATATTAAGATTCAAATCATCCAAGAATTAAAATAAAATAAAGCTTCAACTAACGGAACTAATTGAGTTTACAAAGTGTGTTAGGGATATTGTTATGTTATTGAGTTTTTGTGTTAATGTCGATTGAATGCTGCGTGTGCGCGCGCACGCGCGTACATGTTTGCGGCAATATGGTGGTCAACGTGTTAAAAGCAGCATCAGTACCACAGATGGGGGCTAACAACTCCAGCCCCTGTTATGCTAACACTAATCGTCTATTAATTGCCATGATATGACGAGCCTGCGTTTCAATGGACTTCTGCAGAAGCCTGACATAAGCACCCTCCAAGCAAAAGTGGCCTAGAGCCCGCCGTACGGATACACGTATAACCCAATGCTAACGAGAAGCATGTATGTTAACTGATTCTTGGGTTATTAAAGGACGCCGATTCTGAAAAGGGTTGAATGAGTTGTGTATAAAAACACGGAACGAGAGTTATGGCTTACTTCCAGGTATACGGTTACATCAAATGAGGAAACGCATGAAACCTCAAGGGACAGGCGGTAGTAGGCGAGAGGTTCGAATTGATTTCTCCCGAATGCAAGTGTACAGTGGTACAGATATAACAGTGTTCTTAGCAACTTGTGTTTTGCGAACGCGTGATTTATTAATCCTTGGATTAATTATCGGTACTGTTTCAACTACAGAAGTTATAGCCCGACGGAAATTTCGCCTGAGCTACTGACGAACGGGATGTAAATTAGATTAGGTATCTAACACATCTAATGTACTTAAGTTGGGACAGACTATGCAAGAAATCACTTCTAGAAGAGCTGCCCACCTTTAAACCACTGACGGGCTGTATTACACCTTACATACATATTTTCGAGTGGCATTGTACTATTGATATGCGTTATGCTGTCAGTGACCGCCTCTGTGGTCCAGTGGTCAGAGTTCCTGGTTGCAGATCCAGAGGTCCGGGTTCGATTTCCTGCTCTACCAGATATTCTGAGAAGTAGTCGGTCTGGAACGGGGTGCACTCAGCCTCGTGAGGATAATTGAGGAGCTATTTCAAGGAAATAGCGGCTCCGGTCTAGAAAACCGAAATTAACGGCCGTGGGGATTCGTTGCGCTGACCACGTGACACCCTCTATCCGCTAAAGTTGGCACTAACTTCGCCGACAAGCGGCAGTCGCTCAATCGGTATAGTTCGATTGCGGACTAAAACCACGGAGTTTGTTATGCTGTCAGTATCTGGACTTCAAGTCATAAAGCTGGGTGATAGAATGAATGAATTAGAAAGAATTTGGAAGGACGTGGTCGTGGCCTAATCTAGGTAACAACCTGGCATTAGCCTTGAGGGGTATTCAGGAGAGCCGGTATATCTGACTAGAATCAAACCGAACACTTTCCGCACACAAGTCTAGACCGTTACTGATATGGGTACCCGCTTCGTGGGCCTCAGTGTAGAAAAACAGGATTCTTACAATATCCTGACACAGATATGTTCCCTGCAATTTTCAGACTATGAGGCAGAAGCACATAAATAAGGATTAAACCCATAAGGTAAAGAAACATTTATTTAAATTTAAAATGTTACCAAAAAACTTGAAAAATTCAATATTTTTTTTTTTTTAGAAAACAGAGAGAACGCCCACTCAGAACTGTTATCAATGTGAGTACTGCCGATGAACGGTCTCATCTACTTGAGTAAATAATTTCACTCATTCATTCATTCATTCGCCCCCGTACCAAATTTTATCCAAGTTCATTCAGAACTTATTCACGACCCACAGGACCAAAGCTCCACTCAATTCTTACGTTCAGACTGGCGCAGCTCCGGTTGATGAACAAGGACCTAACTCAAATTAAAACAAAATATGCTGAAGACATACAAAACCTATTGCTGCAAAGTTACTCAACAACGGAGATATCCCTGCCAGAACCGTATCGTCTGTGGCTGGCACAATTCGTGCCCAGCCCAGTCATGTGGCTTGAGGCATACAGCATTTTCTTCGACAGGTATTTCATCAGAAAAAAAAAGAACTGTTTGAAATATGAAGTCGTAATATCAATAAAATCCATACCGTATGCCACGTTTCCATTCTATTTGTATGGTGCTTATTTTTAAGTGATAAGACAGGTTAGAGTTTTGTGTAAATTAACGGTTATATTGGACGGAAAAAAGCCGAAATAATATTGTGACATTTGAGGTTCTCACAACAGTTACTACTGTCTTCTGGGACGCGGCGCCGTGTAGTCTAGCAAAAGTTTGCAGACAACGCGAAGAAAAGTACTGCCTCCATCATCAAGACAGAACACTAAGTCATTCAAGCAAGTAGCGTGCTTGGTTCCTACTTTCTTCAGGGGTTTATTCTTCGATCCTGAAGGCAGAAGTAGTAAGTACCTCCGAAAAAGTTAGTAAACTACTACCAGACTACACGGTGTAACACCCCAGAAGTCAGTACTCTTCATAATACAATTCTTCTAGCAACTTACAGCGTTAAGTTCTGAATATCAAACTTCGTCGAAATTCGTAGAATAGTTTTTCAGGTGAAATATACGGTCTGACAAGCAGGTACATCCTCCCAACAATGAATCGTTTTACTTAGCTACAGTAAAGAGCAAACACAAGCCTATCTTATTATCCGAGAACGGTTTAGCGTGACTAATAATAGTGGGCCAATTGAAAAAATCCAATGACCTCAACGGGAATCGACCCCGCCAACTTCTGGCTTGTAGCATAGTGTCTCAACCAACTATGCTACCGCGTGTCCCCTGATGTATGAAGCGAAACTTCATTCGCAAAATAAATTCATAGCCCAAATTGCCAAGAAAATGCACGAGACTCCTTTGTATAACTTCACATCTACAGCTCCGTTTCGGCGATAGAGGTGCCTTTGAGAAGCTAGGCAAGATCTCAAGATACCTGCTATGCTGCTTAACGAGAGAACTACGAGTATGTTCTTGCCATATATGTTGTCTTCTTAATATTAACACGTACTTCGGAACCAATTTTTTTTTTTTTCAGATATTTCAGAAGCGGTGTGAGAGGACATTTAAACCCATAACTCACATATTAAAAAATGACCATGTTGTATAGCATAGCAAAGATGCATAGCGCAACTAGATTCCTGGCACCGGGTGTTCAGTAATATGTCGCAACAACTTCCTCCCCCCCTTGGCACTACAGCCCCAGTGGGCCTAGGCCTACCTCCATGAACTTCTCCGTTCACTTCGGTTTTTCTAGATCTTACACATTCGGTAGGACTCCTTGGGCGGGTGATCAGCTCGTCACAAGGCCTCTACCTGTACAAAAACACAGAAAAATGCACACACAAAATAAATATCCATACCCTAAGTGGGATTCGAACCCACGATCCCGGTTTCCAAGCGAGCGAAGACAGTACATTCGGCAACAACTACTGGCTTATAATTCAAGTGTTCAAGAAATTTCCGTTCGATTTGTAGTTTTAGCAAGTGGCTATAAAGAGTTCAATTTTCTGCGATGTAGAGACATATGTGTAAGATTTGAGGTTTTCATGGTGACGACTATGAAAAATGCCGTCTTCTGGGATGTGGCGCCGTTCCTCCGTCGACTCACACAAGATCTACAGGCGCCACATCCCAGAATATGGCATTCTTACTATGGAACTATTTATCTCATTACAAAGATAATCCGTGAACCTAACCTGAAAAAGAAAATTATATACAAATTCTCGTAATGGCAGTGTCAAGACCGGAAAAATGAGCCCAAACTGAAAGTAAAAAGACAGCATTCTTCAGAGCCATAGAGTCCGGTGTAAAATCAATCGAAGTTTCGGAGGAACATATTGTCTTCATCTTCAGCGTCGAAGAGTAAGCCAAGCAAGAAACGCAGTATGAAGAAAATGGCAGGCGGAGAATACCGCGTGTTGAAAGATTCAAGGCTAGGAGATAACTTGCGTAAATCCTCAGGCGATCTGATCTATGTGTCGCCTTCTTCACGTTCGTCTTACTGTTAGATTCTGAAGATGGATGCGATATGTTCCTTCGAAACGTCAATAGACTTTCGTGGGATACATGGCATTATATCTCCAAGAAATGTCCGATTCTTACGGAATTCTAAAGTTCTTCACCGATATCGCAAATAACGCGTCACAGAACCAATCCTGTCAATTAATGCCACTTACCAGTAAAAATAGTCTATATACTTCTAGTTTCCGTACCACATGCTAATATCCAGGCCCATAGCAAACTTCAATTTACACAAAGTTTCCAAGGATTTGCCATGAAAAGCTGAGAGGTACTTGTCAAGAAATTCCTGCATTTCACAAAACCCGAAGGATGATCACCACGTTAAAAAGAATCCCGCCATTGGGCCCCTTTCTGAGCAAATTAAATTTAGATCACATTTTTACAACTCATTTCTCTCCGTCCCCCATCTACGCCGCGATCTCCTAGTTTTTGTCTTACTTTGTCAAGCTTCCCCTCTGCTTCCTTATGACACTCCGGTCTAGAAAACCGAGATTAACGGCCGTGGGGATCCGTTGCGCTGACCGCGCGACACCCTCTATCCGCTAAAGTTGGCACTAACTTCGCCGACAAGCGGCGGTCGCTCGGTCGGTATATTCGCTTGCGGACTACAGGCCACGGAGTTTGTTTTTTTTTCCTTGTGAGACAACAGAACTGCGACGCTCCTGATATCGAAGTCGCCAATATAAGCAAAATTTGGGGGCACGCGGTAGTATAGCCGGTTGAGGCACTACGCTACAAGCCGGAAGGTCGCGGGATTTTATCCCGATGAGGTGATTGGATTATTTTTCAATTAACCTAAACCTTCCAGCCGCACTATGGCCCTGGGGTCGACTCAGTCTCTAACAGAAATGAGTAACAAGAATATTCTTGGGGGTAAAGGGCGGCCGGCGCGTAAGGCTGACAACCTTACCGTCATCTATAAGCCGATTGTCTAGAAAATGTGGGAACTTCAACATCTCACAACCCTATGGGCCTTCACGGCCTGTTACAGAGATACCATTACTTTTATAAGCAAAATTTGGAAATGACTGTAGAAGAATTGTTTTTTTACCGCGAATTTCTTTTTGAGATCTCGCCTTAGAAAGCTCCTGACATAGATTCGGATACAGAAATAAATGAACCTTTATTTATATTAATCACGTTTTACTTTCTCATACACTGCAGCACTGCCTCCCCCCCACCCAAAACACGTCAATATTTTGATGGAAAAGAAAATTTTCGAGTCTGCAGTGCATATATTTGCTATCTGAAATTACTATACCTAAAATTGTATGTGAGAATGTCGAATGATGCCCACTCCAGATTCGGCTTAATGCCTGTAATATCCTGAGAACAATAATAAGACTTAGGATAAGCATAATAGACCACTGTAGGTCGCGGTGCAAGGGCCGAGAAGGCCTACCTCTCATGTGTCCGAATGAATTATTAATAACAAAATTTCCAGTGGGTTTCGTTATACACGTATGTTCAGAGTAATTCATGTTTAGTCATCGTGAATAGCTGGTATGTGCATATATTTTTATCATCCGGCAACCTTCTCGGCCCATGATCACTCCCAAATAGCCCTAATCAGACTTCGACTAAAAAGAATTCCTTGTCCTTGTACTAGATCCATTCACGATTCAGTTGTAATTATTTTCCACGCCAAACAATACATATAGTACATAAAATCAGACCTAGGTATAAAAATACGTGAACCATGTAAGATTTTAGGTTTTCACGGGGGTGACTGAAGAAAGCCGCCTTCTGAGATGTGGGGCCGTGTAGATACTGTTCTAACCGACGGTTCGGAGGAACGTATCGCCTCCATCTCCAGGGTGGAAGAAAAAGAAGAAAATCCACGAGCGAGGAACCAGCGTGAGCAGATGCCGACAGACTATTACACGATGTACACGGCGCCACATCCCAGAAGACGGTTTTCTTAATACGTGAACCATATTATGAAAAGCACTTAATGCCATTCATGCACTTAATGAAAGTCATTATAAAAAATAATGGCTCCATATTGCACATTAACGCGACCCTTTAATTTGCATAATGACAAACACACAAACAATGCATCTGTGGCAGACTCTCTCTCCCCACCTCTCCAGCCCAATTCTCCTCACTTTTCAATTTTCAAATTCGCGGGCTCATGCATAAACATATGATGCTTCAAATTATTAAAAATACGTCCAAATTACGCTTTAATGATAAATAAACGTTGATTAAGTATGACATCTTCTGTGTTGTTCTTATTAAAACGCGGCATGAAGAGGTGATTTGTGTTTTGGAGCAACATACAACCGTGTGCTGGTTAGTCTGCGAAAATACACAAACTTGTGACTTTATGAAATACGATACAGTATTCGGAATGACGTCAGGAGGACTGCTGATAACCGCTGAAGGACATATCACAACGGTGTTTAAGTGAGAGGATTTTTAAAAATTACGACAAAATATCACGACAGCCCTGGCAGGGATTAGGCAAAAGTAGAGCTATCCCTGTGCTTAATTAAACATCATGCAATGCTAGACCTATGGGGAAGCCACGAATCCTTAACTTTAGCACTAGACACAGATGAGTGATCAGCTTCACTGGCCGACCGATTTATTCCAGGGAGAAGAGCCCTTGGAACATGCCGGTCTGGAAGTTGAGTGTGCCCCAGAGCTACATCGTGTAACAAATGCGGGGGAAAGACATGTGACGAACCACTAAATGCGAACTGTTCGAGCTACCTGCTAAACTTGCTAACCGAATGGCCTGAGGCATTTCAATTAAAAGTACAGAGATGTTCCGACATGCACTCCTCACCTTGGACCGTCTCTGTCGTCCAGTGGCTACAGATCCAGAGGTCGGGGCTCGATTCCCGGCGCTACAAGATTGTCTGAGAGGTACTGGGTCCGGAACGGGGTCCACTCAGCCTCGTGAGGATAATTGAGGATCTATTTCAAGGAAATAGAGGCTCCGGTCTAGAAAACTGAAATTAACGGCCGTGGGGATTCGTTGCGCTGACAACGCGACACCCTCTATCCGCTAAAGTTGGCACTAACTTCGCCGACAAGCGGCGGTCAGTTGTTGGGTATAGTTCGCTTGCGGTCACGGAGTTTTAATTCCTCCTCTTTTGGACATCGCATCGTCCTAAATTTTATCTATTGCAAATAAAATAATACTCTTACGAAGGTAATCAAATTCGTTAAGTCAGGAATTATTTTCCTCCTAAATCCTGCTTCGTACAGTTCAGCATTCATAAAAATGTGTTCCAAATAAAAGTTATAGGCAATAATAAGATCCATATATCACTCCGTTCGCCGAATGTCTGTACGATGAACAACTGCTGAGAAAACTGTTCAAGCAACATTATACAACGAAAGAAGAAACAAATTGACAACAACACAGATCCTTAACGAACCATGCACAAAAGAACGGGGAAACAGCGCTGCCAGGACCTCAGAGGACCCCAATCTCCCGTTTTGACAGAAGAGGCACGAAGACTCAAACCTCAGCGGTTCAAGATTTTAAATATTAAGAACTTTAATAATATATTATTAACTCAAACGCATTTTAACTTTAATAATTAAACAATTTTATACAAAATTTTAAGCACATGTATTACGATCTATGTGACAGTAGTCCTTAGCATGTTGTTATTGCCTTCTGAAGATGGTCACAACTACCGAAACATGAAAAGGCATTAACAAATAAACAAATATACTAAGTCACACTGGACGGTGTTGTCAAATCATTTTATAATAATGTTGAAGCAACATTTCAGCTCTATGTGAAGTAGGAGTTATATGGGGCTGACATTAACGAAAACTGTTTGACAGCTTTTTGTGTACACAACCATTACTAAATTTCATGGGAATCCATTCAGTAGTTTCCAAGACGGAACACGCAGTTAGATGGGCAGACACGTATTTCCCATAATTGATTGACTGTGTGCACGTGGTAGACCTGTTAATGTAGCTTAGGCCTAACACTGCGGACTGGATTCAATTCTTCGCGTGCCGTATTTTTCTCACCCCTGAGTTATGCAATATCAGAAGGAGCGTATAAGGAAACTATTGGCACAACTACAACAGCACAACAGCAACCTGTGTATTATCTCGCCCACACACGGCGAACCAATTTAAACTCCTAACTGTGGAGAACTGATGGTCCTGTGTCCATTGAAGCTGATATAAAGCGAGTCTGGTAATTAATCAAACCCACAACAAAGTTTAAATTAGCATGCTTATGTGTGTGGAAGACAAGTTTGGGTCACAAATAGTACATTAACTCGAAAGATGGCCTGCAGAAAGTCGTAATGTTAAACCGGAGTTTCAGTCCTTAAATCTTTGTGCTACCGCTCACTGTAAGGGAATAGTAAGGGTCAGGTCCTCAACAACTGACAACCCACACATTAAGATATCAAGCCAACTTTGCACTTCCTACTTCTTTAATTCAACAATACCAGTATGACATCTATGCGACCTTCTGAGGTGGACTACCAATGTGCTGTTGCAGAAGAGCTTAAAAAATATAAAAATTGTTTGAAGATTGCAACGTAGCGAGAATGCGACATTCATTTACGTGAGTTTCACTCTGTGACTGACCTCGAGGGAAAGGTCATAAATAAACGGTGACAGCAAACATCATCATCATCATCATCATCATCATCATCATCAGTAATCTGTCAGACGACAGGTCCACAGTCTCTTCCAAAACAATTCCTCCACCTAACTATAACACTAACACTAGCCCTACCTTTATGAGTAAGATTTATAGTATTCGGCTGAACCAACAGCACAAACCACATATTCGAACACTTAGTGCCGCAGGGAACCCCGGCACCCCTAATACCATTTCATAGTTTGTACCGAAACAATCAGAACATACAAGCCTAAAATTCGAGAAGATCAGGCACACTTAAATAGCAGTACGAGAAATCAATTTACTTTTGTACCGTCTTTTTTTTATATTCCAGATGGTACAAGGTAAAGTAAAGCTATCCCTGTAACAGGCAGTGGAGGCCCATAGCGTTGTGAGACGTCGAGGCTCCCACATTTTCTCTAGACAATCGACTCAGATGGCGGTAAGGTTGTCAGCCTTACACGCCGGCCGCCCTTTACACCCCCCTCCGGAAGATTCCTGGTACTCCTTTCTGATGGTGGCTCAGTCGACCATAGGGTCATAGTGCGGCTGGAAGGATTAGGTATATTGAAACAAATCCACCTCATCAGGACTCGAACCCGCGACCTTCCGGCTTGTAGCATAGTGCCTCAACCAACTATGACTGTCAACGTGACCCAGATGCTACAAGGAGAGATGACAAATACACAACTAAATTCCGAAATTTATGGCACATAATGTCATGAACCGAGTCACATGTATTCCAGCATTTTAGTACACTAATATACATATTAACATATGTATATAAAACCAGATACAACGTAATCTAAGGACGGTTCTCTAATATACGAAAATACAGGACTGCAAACACAAATGGATGGGACACTTGTACGAAATAGGAGACAATAGACATTTCAAAATAACATAAAAACATAAATCCAAACGATGTAAAAATACTAAGACGGCCACGGAAATTATAAACTGATCAGCGAAGCAGGGACATACAATACTGGCTGCTTCACGAAGCGCAGAAGTACCAGAATAACAGTCACAGTAACAGAACAGAGAGTGATAGTGACTACTCTTTCGATAAACTTATCTTCACGCCTTGTATACGCCTTCACGGCGCCGTGACTTAGAGAGCGCCTACTTCGCTGTGACAACCACAACTTTCTTCACTCCAGTAGGCTTCCGTACGCGTTCGCAGCCGTCCCGCCTCTGCAGAACACCGACATAACACTGAGAACTGACATTACTATGCTAATGAGAGGGCACCAAGCCCTGCTGGATCCAACGACACCCTGAAAACCAATATTTAAAACAGAATGTGATGATGCGGGCAATGTGAAAACAAACCGAACACGAGCAACTCAAAAATCTGTCAGAGGATTCCACCCTCGGACTACAGGGAGTTGCGGTATGTGACGCTCCCATTGTGCCTACCAAGTGCCAATTGCCCCCTCCCACAAAGATGCAAATAAACTGCTGTACNTTTCGATAAACTTATCTTCACGCCTTGTATACGCCTTCACGGCGCCCTGACTTAGAGAGCGTCTACTTCGCTGTGACAACTACAACTTTCTTCACCCCAGTAGGCTTCCGTACGCATTCGCAGCCGTCCCGCCTCTGCAGAACACCGACACAACACAGAGAACTGACATTACTATGCTAATGAGAGGGCACCAAGCCCTGCTGGATCCAACGACACGCTGAAAACCAATATTTAAAACAGAATGTGATGATGCGGGCAATGTGAAAGCAAATCGAACACCAGCAACTCAAAAATCTGTCAGAAGATTCAACCCTCGGACTACAGGGAGTTGCGGTATGTGACGCTCCCAGTGTGCCTGCCAAGTGCCAATTGCCCCCTCACACAAAGATGCAAATAAACTGCTGTATATGATATTCAGCAACAGAAATTCAACGGTGCAGTCGCTGTCTGAAACTGCACCGAACTGCCTCTACGAGTGTTGAAGTTAATCTTTGAACTGAAAGAATGATGAGGTATTTCAAGTTCACGACCACTTCGTGTGTCATACGAGTAAGCCCTTGAGATCACGAGCTGTATGCGTATGTCTCTATGTGTACCCCATTTCAACTTTTAAATCAGTTGACTTACTCGTATTTTCACGAAATTTAAGACGAAACTTAAGCCACTAAAATCAATCTCATATCACAATTTTTAATTTCCTGGTCACGAAAACATGACAGCCATGTGAATTTATTAGCTGGAAGCGACTCTGGCGTTACTTAATTTGGAATCCTGAGGAGAAGTACGATAACAGAACTTTATGCAACTTTTACTGAGGTAATTTTCTATTACAGAATGTAAAATAACAACATTTAACTGACGCTAGTAAGGAGCTTGGTCAGCGGCCTCCGTAGCCTAGAGGTAACGTTCCCACCTCATGACTCGTGGTACGCGGGTTCAAATACCCGGCGGAGGTCGTCGAATTTTTAAGGGCGGAAAAATTCAGGGAACAAGTCCTCCGGGAGGGACTTTAAGCTGTGTGTCCCGTGTCGTAACTTTACGGCACGTAAAAGAACCTCATATCCCCAAAGGGGATCACTGAGACAAATTCCAGGACGTTTCCCGCCCAACAGCAGGCCTCTGATAGATGGGGGAAGCATTATAGATACCACCAAGCCAGTAGGGGCCGAACTCGCTGGCTCGGTCGGGACTGATGGTACGCACCATTTATGGGTAGGGTAAAGAGACTGGTAGAATATCATAGAGGGAAGCACAATAGATCAAACTGGTCGCGGTGCATGGGGAAACCCACCCTCTCTAAATAACTAACTAAGGAGATTGGTCTACAAGTAAACACGGAGAAAATTAAGTACATGTTGCTCTCTCGCCACCAAAAACGCATGGCAACATCAGGACATAAAGATAGGTAGCAGATGATTTGAAAATGTGGCGCAGTTCAGATATTTGGGAACGACGATAACAAATCGAAGCCTGATTGATGTGGAAATTAAGAAGAGACTGAACTCGGGTAATGCTTGCTACCATTCAGTCCAGAACCTTTTGTCTTCTCGTCTGCTGTCCAAAAACATAAAATTAGAATATACAAAACTATAAATTTGCCTGTGGTTCTGTATGGCTGTGAAACTTAGTCTCTGACATTAAGGGAGGAACATAGACTGAGAGTGTTTGAGAACAGGGTGCTGAGGAGAACATTTGGACAGCAGAGAGATGAAGTGACAGGAGGTTGGAGAAAACTGCATAATGACGAACTTCATATCGTGTACGCTTCTCCAAGTATAATTAGAATCATCAATATAATGAGGATTAGGTGGGCAGAGCATGTAGCACGAGTGGGGGAGAGGATAAGTGCAAATAAGATATTGGTGGGAAAGCCGGAAGGAAGGGGACCAGTGGGAAGACCAAGGCGTAGGTGGGTGGACAATATTAAAATGGATCTTAGAGAGATATGATGGCATGGTATGGATTGGATTGATCTGGCTCAGGATAGAGACTGCTGGAGGGCTCTTGTGAACACGGTAATGAACCTTCGGGTTCCATAAAATGCTGGGAAGTTCCTGAGTAGATGCACAATTGGCAGCTTCTCAAGAAGGGCTCAGCTCCATGAGTGAAAATAACAACATGGCAGTTGTGCGAAAATCTCGTTTCCCTTTTGGTCAGTTTGTGATAACTAACAGAACAGTGAAGCTAGACAAGAACATGCCTATACATTACGCAAGAAATATTGTTTGAAAGTTATTAGTTAAGATCATAGCAACGATGCGACTTGACGTATATAGACTGTGTGCTTATGTAACACAAAAATCACAAAAATCAAACCAACAACAATAACAGCACTACATCTGTAAAAGTTACACAGTTGGAAGTTAGGCTTCATAAGTTCTGCTCGCAAGTCTTGTTGTAACTGTTGTCCGTAAACATTTAGACAACAACATCCTGTACAAGCTGTGAAATTGGAATTTCAGTTCTATGGGGCGTGGACGATATCGTAAGTCATGCAAATACAGCTTGTGGGCGGGAGGGACAACTCCCGGCAGCAAAAGCAGTTACGAGACCTGCAACTAAACACTTCACTGCTGGAGTCACTGACTGGGCTCTTACGCAGTTCAGCGTTCCTTGCAAGTTGCACAGCTGATGGGCCCCACACCCAAATACAGATCTTTCAGCGTGAAATGAAAACACGGACGTATCTATGTATGTTTAATCTGCATAAAGGTCAGTTACAGACAAATGCAAACGATACAATATTTCTGTCTCGCATATGAATAAAAATAGTGTCACGTACCGGAGGGGGGGGTCGTGACTAATAAGACGGGTATTGGATTCGATTACCGAATTTATTTGACCTTTATACAAATGGTTACATCAGTTCACAAATCACTGACACACTGTCGTCTTCTGACTGGACACGCCACTGTAATTATTCTGACTTCCAACTCAACTGAACTCCACTACTCCGTTGTACTCCCTCGTACTCCTTCGTACTCTATTCTTCTGACTGTGCCCTCTTATCGGCACGGACCCCAAGGAAAAGGCCGTCCTCTGTTGTCAATAATGAGTGTTTATTGGTCCGCTACCTAGCGATGGATGTTCTTCTATTATTGGAAGCGTAACTTCGGGAATGTGTTTACTGAGCCGTTGCCTAGCAATGGGCATATGCGTCACAATAAGTTCAATTCAGACCTTCAGTGATTATGCGAACTATAAGCAGTCTAACGGTAGCATCTAATTGCACGGGGTTTTCACGTAACAATGATTAAATTTGTATTCTATACCAAGGAATTTAACAGCTGAAATAAGACAAGTACGTTTCTACTCTGAATAAATAACATAAAAATTCTGTAATAATGAACAGTTTCCGGCTTTCTGTTCTAGTCCGGGATGTGCTCAGTCGGAAGAGCGACAGGCTGGACGAAATAAATAACCTCTACCCCAGTATCCAGCCCGGCTCAGAGTCCTACCCAGCCTCATATCCAATGGCTACCTGAGGCTCTTTCCCCGGGGTTAAAGATGCAGGGGCGTGAAGCTGACCGCTCGCCTCCATCTTGTGAGGAGATCAAGAACGGTGGAGCTATACCTTCATTCCTTATACGTCTTCCTGGTGTAGTGTTTAATTTGTTAAACACAGGGGCAACTTTACCTTTTTTTTTCCTTGGCACTACAGCCCCAGTGGGCCCAGGCCTACCTCCATGAACTTCTCCGTTCACTTCGGTTTTTCTAGATCTTAGATACGGTAGGACTCCTTGGGCGGGTGATCAGCTCGTCGCAAGGCCTCTACCTGTACACAAACACAGAAAAACGCACACACACATCCATGCCCTGAGTGGGATTCGAACCCACGCTCCCGGCTTCCGAGCGAGCGAAGACAGTACATGCCTTAGACCGCTCGGCTACCGTGACCGGCCAACTCTACCTTACCTTACGTTTATCTTTCTCTTAGTTTGTCCTGTGAGGGAAGAGGGCAATACCGAAACGACCGCTGGGTTCTTAAGGCCTTAACAGTAACAGGTTCGACAGAGGCGAAGCAGCTAATTTCTTTGACGCTTTAATGGTCTGCCTAAGTAGCCTAAATCTCCAAGGAGTGGAACGTCTCTCGTTAATTATGCACATCGTTTCGTAAGCCTTGTTATGCATAATTGAGGAGTCGTGGCTCACGCAGGAAAGGTCAAGAAGATTTAAGGAACATTCTTTCACCTGCACACGGTGAGCAGACCATTGCCCTTCTGCACTAGTAATCTTGCTTCCGAAGCTTATCATCCTATACACGCGTTAACACGCTAACCTACAGCCAGATTAGCAATCCGGCATGTCTTCTGTAATGGCCCGTCAATAGATGGACGGGGGCCTCACAATCATGCATTTAGCAAGGAAATAATTTATGAACTCCAAGATACAGGAACTTTCTGAGATGTCAGGTTTGAAACTTCCACGCAGTAAATATGGAGAAGATACGACATTCTAGGATGTGACGTCGTGTAGTCTGTTGAATTCGTACGAAAGATATCCGGAAAGTAAAGATACAAAGTCCAGAAAATATTTATAAAGCATTTTTGGGAGAGATTCGCTTGTACCAGTTTTACAGCACACCTTTATTTATTTTTTAATATAGTCACCACGGATCGCAATGCACTTAGTGAGCACGGGAAGGAGTTTTTTTTTATTTCAGCGCCGTAGAAATCTCCCGCCTGCTCTCTTAGCCATGGAGATCAGTTCTTGACACTTCTGGATATTGTTGATGAAGTTCATCGATGGTTAAATGTCTGTCTGCACTTTTCATCAGTGACAACGGATGGCCTTCCACTCCTTATTTCATCATGAAGATCGCTTCTTCCCGCTTCAAATTCACTACATCATTTTGCCACGTTTTGCCTCTTCATAACATCTTCGCCATAAACAGAGACAAGTTGGCGATGAATGTCAGCAGCAGTTTCTTCTTTCGCGTGAAGAAATCGAATTACTGCACGAACCTCACATTTGGCGTGATTTTGAACCGACACGGCCTTTTTAAACACATACTGCGAGCACGACGTTGCCGTGACTGTGACCGGTGAACTCTGCCTGTCGGTTCCTATCTCACACAGCAGCACTGCCATTTCTGAAGAAGAAAAAAAAATCCCTTGAATTTTTACTGGACTTGTATCTTTACTTTCCGTATATCCCTCGTACAAACGTTTCGGAGGAACCTGTTTTCTTCATCTTAAGTGTAAGAGAATGAATCTTTCGCTCTGAACGTCCATTTAAAACATCGGTACCTGTATGCAAAATTGCATAGCATCATATCCCAGAAGTGAGTAATCTTTGAAGTTCTTGACTAAACTCTTTAAGAAATTCCGCGCTTTTATGGAATCCGACGCTTAGAGTGTTCATAATATCCGGCCACTGGACCCTATACTGAGCCTGTTCAATCCAGTATACACTCTTGCACACTATACTGTGGCGTATAGACCCGTTGCTATGCGGCGACTCTGTAAACAACATCCGTTGCAATGTAATAGGCGAATAAACAAACACCCGTTTCTATGCAAAAGCGGTGGTATGTTGCACTGTAATAACGGAAATGGTGTTTCTACGTGGTTCGTGCCGAAACGTTATAAAGGGACAGTCGAGTTTCTGAATTACAGTTGCCAGCAGTTTAGTGAGTGAAGTGACGTGAAGTAGCTGCTTAGTGATTGAGAAAGTTCAGTTGTCAGTTGTTAGCCAGACTAGGTGGGTTGGTATGAGATGGCCGCCAACCCGGGAGTTAGAGAACTGCAGTTGTGTCGTTACGAGCCGTTACTGCTAAAAGGTGGTATCTGAGACACAGTAACAGTTCTAGAACCTAGAGTAAGGAAAATGAACGCCGTTGGAAGCCGTTACCAGGCAACGGCCAGATAAGACTGTAATAGACTGAGGATACTAATCTGCGTGTCACAGTGATCTGCAAGGGTAGACATGAATTGTGTGTATAAGCAGTCAATAAATCTAGTCATCAATTCAAGCTTCGTCTATAGTCACTCAAACACGTGACAATATGTAGATGTTGGGTCTATACTTCAGTATCTTCTTCATACCTATACAACGTTCTACAAAGTGGTATCTTCCCTTCATATTTTCAACTATGAGTTCGTTTGCACTTATCTTCCTAATGTGTGGGTACTGTGTACGAGCTTACGTAAGTTACCTTGATCTTATCATCCTAATATGGCCTACGAAGCTGTAATCCTCATCACGTACACCATGTGCTTATAAATATACTGTGGCAATGAATTCGTGGCCGGTCACGGTAGCCGAGCGGTCTAAGGCATGCACTGTCTTCGCTCGCTCGGAAGCCGGGACAGTGGATTCGGATGTTTCCTGTGAGGTACGAACTGAATTCTTAAATATTGTTCTTCTACACTGCCGGTCACGGTAGCCGAGCGGTCTAAGGCATGTACTGTCTTCGCTCGTTCGGAAGCCGGGATCGTGGGTTCGAATCATACTCAGGGCGTGGATGTTTAGTTTGTGTGTGTGCGTTTTTCTGTGTTTGTGTACAGGTAGAGGCCTTGCGACGAGCTGATCACCCGCCCAAGGAGTCCTACCGAATGTGTAAGATCTAGAAAACCCGAAGTGAACGGAGAAGTTCATGGAGGTAGGCCTAGGCCCACTGCGGCTGTGGTGCCAGGGAAAAAGAGAATGAATTCGTGAGTATGAATTGAGACTGAAGAGGCCGCAAAATATTTGGGATCCTTAGCAAAGGAAGTAAACGCGAAAAGAAACAAAAGGAACAGACTGAAGAAGCGTATAGTGAGAAAAGAGGGACAGGAGGAATGAGACACGAGAGTGGATAAGACGGTAGTGTGTATGGTATTGACGGGAGAGAGAAGAGATGTGTTAATGATGGAGATTAATGCCTGTCCAAGGAAGCAGGACCGGCAGCAAAACACAGCAGCCTCGTGGATACTAGGAATCTGCACCACCAGCGATTTAAATTTACGTACCACTTGGTACTCCACCCGTCAGTGCCTTCACACCTTCCTTCAAAATGCAGGGATCAGTGAAGCACAGCGCAAAGCTCTCATACCTTGATGCCAACATCACCTTTACGTGATAACACTCGTCATTACGTAGCTACTGGAACTGAGTTATGATGCTGCTACATTCGGCGTAGAATAAATTCGACTATGTAAGTCCTAGCATAACAATTCTGGAGCTTTCGCCCACACTTGTTTCATTACCTCGAAAACGGAAACACTTGCGCAAAAAGCAAGCATCTTGAGCACAAAATGTGTTTCGTTTCTCTAAACTTGTTGGTAACGTTTTTCGCTCCAGTAAATATTTATCGAGTTAAACCTGGAGAAGCGCGAAGAGAGGCGAGTAAGTTTTTATGTAAGATGTCCGCTATTTTTTACCTATTTTAACCAAAACTGTAACCATGTAGAACATTTTGGCAAAAAAACGTAAAGTTATCCCTGTGCTTAACTAATTAAGTATTATGCCATGAAGGTGTATGGGGGAGTGGAAGTATAGATCAACATTTTCTTGACCTCAGCACTAGTTGGAGGTGAGTGGTCAGCTTCACGCCCCTGCCGCTTTACCCCCAGGGAAAGAGCCCCCGGTACCCATTGGATAGGAGGCTGGGTGTGCCCTAGAGCCGGTCTGGACGCTGTGGAGAAGAGAAAATTCTTGACCGTACCGGGACTCGAACTCCTATCCCTCTATCGTCCAGCCCGTAGCAAATCGCTATGCAGACTACGCTATCCCGGCTCACAGAAAATTTTAGTAAAACTCTCTAAAATTAAATGTCATGCAATTCCGTTCAGCGGTTCCGGAGTTGTGAGTTTCTCTGCAGGTAATTTAACGACAATGTCGGTAATTCAGACCACAAACATCGCGTCAGATGATTCGATGAGAGTAAACGAATTGGAAAGGTTTTGGTAGGAATCGGTCATGGCCTAATTTTAAAGTCTCCGCCTCCAGGAACTTATAAAAACCCTGACTTAAGGATACTCATGCCATGGAAACGTATGTGAGAGTGGAGACATAGGTCCACGCCTTCTCGACCTTGGCACTGGATGGAGCTTCATGAACTGGACGCTTTACCCATGGGGAAAGGTCGGGGTACCCACTGAACAGGAGATGAGTGGGCCCCATAGTGGATCTCAGTGCTGTGCAGAATCCCGACTAAAACGGAACTCCGAATCCTAGGTCGTCCAGCCAGTACCCTAGACACTATGTGTGTACTGAGTGAATTATCTGTTGTTTTTTTTTTCACTTATGTTACTCTAACCGTATTAGGATTTAACTATCGCATCATGTCGTTTTCCTCAGTTCTTCTTCCTTAGCCCTAACAGATAAAGGTAAAGTTTTCTTTGTGCTTAACTAATTAAGCACTACAACATGAAGGCGTATGAGGAAGTGGAAGTATAGATCAACATTTTCTTGACCTCAGCACTACTTGGAGGTGAGTGGTCAGCTTCACGCCCTGCAGCTTTACCCCCGGGGAAATAGCCCTAGGTACCCATTGCATAGGAGGCTGGGTGGGCCCCAGAGCCGGTCTGGCCAACGCGGAGAACAGAAAATTCTTGACCCTACCAGGACTCCAACTCCGACCCCTCAGTCGTCCAGCCCGTAGCCAGTCGCTATACCGACTGAGCTACCTTAACTCCAGTATGAATGAAAGTTATTCTCTGAGAATAAATTGAATCCTTGGTTACCGCCACATATACAAAACGAATTTAAAGCAAACAGCCGTGACGCCAATGTCTATATTCACGGCAATAAATCAGCAGATGGCTTCTTCTTCAGTTTTCACATAATTGATCTGTGGCAATCTTGACATTACACCGTAAATCGCAAACGCAATAAGAAGTCCGTTGGTTTGCAATGTTTCTTCCAGTTCGTTTCAATCCGTCTTAAAGTCCTGTCTGTCGAAGGGCGCACGAGTGCAATATATCCCTTACGATTGTCCCACTGAGTAATTTGTACTACTCGTTATTGGAAATTCTTGATAACAGACTTACTGTTGTGGTTAGGGCCAACAGACAACTTGAATTATACCACATACAACTTCCTTTCCTATCCGTTTCATTCTTACCATAAAAACAGCGGATAGAAGCGGAGACAGCGCAATTTATAGAAGAAAGATTGGAAACTGTCGGTTCTTGGTTTACCTTGTGTTCTTCGTAAGAAGGAAGACATAATTGGGAGGTCGTGTCTGTCGTGTATATCCATCCTTCCTGCTTCCTATCCGGGATTTTGAAATGGTGGTTCACACCAAAAGTTGAAGAATTTTATTGTTGCTCATATTGTTGCAGTATATCCTCCGCTATATACAATAACGCTCAAATTGTTGAAATCTGGAGCGTCTGTTCAAATTGCCTCATCGTAAAGTGTGTGTGTGACAAAGAGAGAGAGACCGATAGAAACTACACATTTCATTAAGATTTACAACTTTCATATTAAATATTTTAGATACGGTGAACACTTATTGAAAATTATAACAAACAAAACAAACTCTGTGGCCTGTAGTTTGCAAACAAACTATACCGACCGAGCGACCGCCGCTTGTCGGCGAAGCTAGTGTCAACTTCTGCGGATAGAGAGTGTCACGTGGTCGGCGCAACGAATTCTCACGGCCGTAAATTTCGGTTTTCTAGACCGGAGCCGCTATTTCCTTGAAATAACTCCTCAATTATCATCACGAGGCTGAGCGGACCCCGTTCCAGATCCACTTCTTCTCAGAAAATCTGGTAGAGCCAGGAATCAAACCCGAGACCTCTGGATCTGTAGCCAGAAACTTTGACCACTAAACCACAGAGACTGTCACAATAAATTATAACAAATAATAAATTATATTTAATCATAAATCGAACTGAATCTATATGTTTCTCCATGTCTATGCTGTGGTCTTATGTAGCAAGAGACCAACAAAAGCAAACGAAGAAACTGATTTTTACATGCAATCAATTACAATCCTAATTGCAGCATAGTGCCTCAACTAACTACGATACCGTGTGCCCCCCTGTAACTACTATTAGGCCAGCAAAATAATTTTATTTTTGTAGTATTACTATAGTTAGACACTTTTATATAGTATGTAGCAGGCAGTTCAGCCCCTAAACATCCGTGGCACTTTTCTTACCTGGAACCTGATTCATTACATGACGCCGGGTCGTAAAGAAGACCACCGTGAGGACACAGAAGGGACTCATTCACGATGCAAGACTCTGGATCTTTTCGGCTCGGATCCCTGTAACAGAGAAAATTACGGAACGCTAGTCAGAAGGAAGTTCTCCCCTTGCTTAGGCATCACATTCAGAAAACATATGGACGTGTGGAGGTAAATCGCCAAGAATTCTTAAATCGACAATATTCATTCATTCATTCATCAGTAATCTGTCAAGACGACAGGTCCACAGTCTCTTCCAAAACAGTTCCTCCACTTGATGCGATCTAGAGCTTTCTCCTTCAAATGAAACATCTCGCATACATGGTATCTCTGGTTTTGGAAAGAGACTATCCAGGAAAAGTGATAATGTGGTAGTTTTTCCATTTGCTTTCCACATCGCAGTACAACAGCCGTTCAAACCACTCTGGTCACGCCTGTTGCTATACGAACTTGAACCATCTCGAGCATTATTTACTCTGTGCTTCAAGTCGCTGCTGATGACGCTGCTTCCGGCATCAGTTTTTGGTGTCTCTCTTCGTCTGATGCCTACCCTTTGACCTGTCCAGCAAGGGAGGCCCTGCCAGTAGCTACGCTACCGCTGGTATAGCTCTCAGGGTCCTTGGCATACTCAAACCCCCTCACCACGATTAGGTGGAGCCACCAACGAGGGGGAAATCGACAATATACGAGTATTAAAAACCAAGCAAACCAGCCAATTCAAAATGTTGTCTTGTGGGTTATGAAAATATGCGAGTGGTCCCTACCAACGTTTCGGGGGAACGTAATGCGTCCATGATCAGAGTAGAACAGCTGTAGAATCTGTATATATGGGAATTCATAACTCCCATCGGAAACCCCGACAATAATTCAGAATCACAGCACCCTTTTACAAATTTATTTGGTTCACAGAGTGATTCGAAATTTCTGTCAGGAGGTACTCATGAATTACCCTGTATTCTTCCGAAAAGTTGATTAAATAGCACAATCCAGAAGATCACAATATGATTCTTCACCGCCGTGAAGGTCTCTTATCTTATGCGGTAACAACAGTTGTGCAGTATCAGGAACAATCCGTGACAGCTAAATCAATCAGCCTCAATTAAACTTTGCCTTTGGTACTGTACTGTACTTAAGAATTAGGGTAATGAAATGATGTCGCTAGCGGATAAGGTCCTTTGCAGAACGTCCTTGGCATTACAATGTATAACAAGTTACAATGCAAGCAAACAAGCAATATCACGAGATTATGGCTGTCGCTCTGTCTTTCTCCCTTTCCTTCCGAATGAAAACCCTTCCTTTCACCTATTTTGATTCAAAGTTTAAACTGGAGGTACGCGGTCAGTTTCACCACCTTTGATCCAAGAAAACCACTCCCCCGGGTCACCATTAACTCGAACATTGGGTAGGAAGAGGCATGGGCCGCAGAGCTAGTCTGGGTTCACTGAGGACGAAAGGAGTCCATCGAAAAACGAACGACTTCTCTCAAGCAAGCATTCATTATACTGAATACGCCATACTAGGCTACAGATCTAGAGCAACTTTGCTGTTTTTAAAAATGTTTTATACCAGTACGCGAACAAGATAAAAATATATCCATCATGCAAAAGTAATGATGATGTGGGCAAGGCATGTAGCACGAATTGGGGAAAAGAGGAATGCATACAGGATATTTGTGGGAAAGAGACCACTGGGAAGACCAAGGCGTAGGCGGTTGGACAATATTAAAATGGATCCTAGAGAGATAGGATGGGATGGTATGGATTGGATTTATCTGACTCAGTATAGGGACCAGTGGAGGGCTCTTGTGAACACGGTAATAAACCTTCGGGTTACATAAAATGCTGGGAAATTCTTCAGTAGCTGCACAATTGGCGGCCTGTCAATAAGGGCTCAGTTCCATGAGTGCGTGGGGAGTGATCATGTAAAAGTTCTGGTACATTCGGTCGCTACAGTCTGATTACATCGAAAATTGAAACACTTACGGGGAAAAGTGTATGGAGCACAAAATGCGCAATTTATTCTTTTATCTGAAACACTGATTGCTATGGCAAATATTTATCGAGTTATACAGAAGATACTGGTCTTGTTTGACAGCCCCAGAAACTATTCATCGTACCGTGTGGCTATTACGATAACACTGATCAGCGTATCAAACTTCACCACTTTTAAATGAATCTCTGCTAAAAACTAATATAGTACATGATACAACATGTAGATGATTAAGAGCTAAAACTTTCATCATAAAGGTCCAGGCCCAGTAAATTGCTGCTGGTGCTCGCCAGCACAGTCGTTCTTGTTTTAAGGCCCCGTTGGAACCCATGTCAAAATTTTTGTTCCTTCCAAGACCATTTATGTGTTTGGAAATGGGGTCTCATCTTCGACGATAAGAGAGGTTCAAGTAAGGACATTAGTACTTTATGGATATCACACACACTCTTTGTCACTTTAGTAGAATGAATAAAACGTATAGAAAACATACACGAGGCATCTGTCAACGCAGGTTCTGCAGCAGATTATGCCTTATTTTTATCACTCCGAAACGGCTGCTAGTCATTTTAACGGTCATAGGACTGACCATAACCAAGTTAAAGCCTCTTACACTACAGGGGCTTAAACTTGGCTATAAGTGTTGTTTCTCGTCTCCTGTCGCGTAACTAACACGGAACATCCGAACATCCAGAATTCACTCCATGCTCTTGCCAATACGTACTGCAGCCACAGCTGTTACAGTGACAGACAAGTGCCGCGGTAGAGTTGTCTCACGTGTTTCAAACCTCCATTCCCTGTCTTACATTTTAACTGATCGAGTGAACTCAGTTTATCCACATCTAAGTGTTATTCCTCCCATAAAGATTTAACTACTACCACTACAACCAGAAGAGTGCTATGCTTTACTGCTTGCATCGAGGCAGGCGTGCACTAGAAAGTCCGCGGGTTCCGGTCGTTGTTTGTAATACAAAATGTAGCTACAAATCTTTGGAAGAAACAATTTTTCTAAAAAAAAATATATATTTTTTTTATTTGAAATCCAGCAATTCGAATGATTCGATTGTTCTTACGCACCGATGGTATAATTAATTCAGATTATCCAGGATGCAAAAAACACACACACACATATATATATCTATATATACACACACGTATAAGGCTATAATGTCATGCAGTGCGATCTCATTTTAAGCGACAGATGCGTTCCTGAAGACCTCACATAATTCAAGACAAGTACTGAAACATATACATGATTCTTACCGACTTTTTGTGGAGGCGGGGCAGAGGGGGGGGGGGATTAGCATTATTTCAAAATTTGCGCACAAAGTGAGACTTTATTATATTTTTATATAGCTCTATTTCAAAATTGTTTAATTCACTTTCGCAAAAAGTGGACCGCACTCTGCTGGTAAAGGCTTTCTTTCTGTCTTATTGTGTTCCACGTTAATGTTTAACAACGTTTTATCTAACTATGGCTCCACTGCTCTTGTGGACCTCTGCCGCTTTTTCAGCTTCTTGATATATACAGTCTCTAGGACTCCTTGAACGGGGCATCTTCCCGTCGCAAGGCCGGTAACTATCCACAGAATGAACGCACACAGACACCCATGCCTCGAGAGGGATTCGAAACCACGATCCCAAGGTTCGAGTGGGTGAAGACGGTTCATGACTTAGACTGCTCGGCCACTGGAATCGGCCTTAACAAAGGTTACAAGCAGTAAACATTACGTGTCTTTCGCGAGATTCTTAAAATCGTACAAAACCTTTTTGCAGATGCTTGGTGACATGCAGATTGGAAGACCCTTCGTCGCTGGTTTACGTAGGTAACTTTTTACATAGAGTAAACAAAATGTTTTAACACCGGAAAAAATTCTTCCACAGTCAACTCTATCTCTCGTGAGGCCAGGCAATTGCCCATCGTGGAAAATATGGATTAATAAAAACACATAGGATGTTGACGACCCTTTTCCTTGTTCACTGAGGTAGATAAAACGAGTCAGAATGCGAGGAAATTGAAGGGAAATAATTTAAACAATCTTCTCTACGATACACTCGGCATCACAAACTGTTGGCACATGGAAGAGTGCAAAACGGCACACCCAACTCCAGTCACCAAAACCAACACTCAATATCTGGCACAAAGAATACCAATTCATGAAATTCTAAATTGAAAAATTAATAGCTCTGGACGCTTCTTGGTACATTAAGAGGCAATATATAACTGACTGCACATTTTTTGTGAATACTTTTTTAAGCACTGGAACATTTCAAGTGTCTATTCAAAAGCAAAATATTAACCACTTATATGTGTGCACTATTGTTTTAATAAAAGAAAGAACATATCTATCCTACATGTTCAGACCATACGAATTTTAAATACATGATGGTGGAAATATGAGATTCCAGTCTTCAACCCTGAGGGAAGAAGGTAGTAGGATCCTACGAAACTTTAGTTTCTATCTACAAAACTGCATGTCGCCACATCCCAGAAGACCGTAACCTTAATATTCGCTGACGTGAAAATTTAGATCTCATAAATACGAGTGCATTCTGTGATCACAATGTGAGAAAATTCCATTTATGTTCTTAACAAATTTATTCCGGAACGACTCATCTGTGAATAATTCCATAACTGTGATCAGGAAAAGAAATGTTCATCAAAGGGAAATAAAGCCTTGTGGTCAAGGCCAACCGACGTTGCGTCCTTGCTGTTCAGTGTGCTGATACCGCTCATGACATCAGCCCAGGTCAGTGGATAATTTCCATTGTGTTATAGTAAAGGCAGAAGCGTATCCAGTTCTATACTGTGATGACTGTATCGGTAGGAACAAATTAATGCAAATAGACCGTACATGAGACCATCAACGACACACTGAACAAAAATTCCAGGATAGGGAAGTTGAAAAGGGGGAAAATGGATACACACACACAAAAACACCTTTAAACTGGAGCTTACGTAAGCTGCTACAAACATAAATGTTGTACGTGAAGTTTCTCATAGGAGTATCGCATTCGGGGAACCGTCGACATATTCCAACATGGCTCATGGCCATTCTGCCAAGATTTGGCCTCATCCATTGGCACACGACTACAAGCCCGTAGCCCGTCGCTGTAAAATGTAAAAAGAAGTAAAGGTATCCCTGTAACAGGCCTTGGAGGCCCATAGGGTTGTGAGATGTTGAGGTTCCCACATTTTCTAGACAATCGGCTTATAGATGGCGACAAGGTTGTCAGCCCTATGCGTCAGCCGCCCTTTACCCCCAAGAATATTCCTTCTGTTAGAGGCTGAGTCGACCCCAGGGCCATAGTGCGGCTGGAAGGATTTGGTAAATTGAAAAAATCCACCTCATCAGGATTAGATCTCGCGACCTTCCGGCTCGTACCATAGTGCCTCAAACCAACTATGATACCGCGTGCCCCTGCCCGTCGCTGTAGAAAAATATTAATTGTAAAGTGTTCTGACAAAGATATGTATAACAGAGGTCCAATAACTGAAATTAGCTACTTCTAAGGAACCTCTCCGCCCCTTCACCTGAGGATGGGAAAGTTTCGAAACGTTCCCTCACAAAATGGAGGAAGTGCAGACACTCAGCTGTCTCAAACAAACAAAAAAAACGTAAGTTTTGAGGTTTCCACGGCGATGACTATGAAGAAAGTCGTCTTCTGTGTTTTTGAGCCGTGTATTCTTCGTTTTGGCCGACGTTTCGGAGGAACGTCGGCCAAAACGAAGAATACACGGCGCCAAAACCCAGAAGACGACTTTCTTCAAACAAAAAAATGTTCGTAGCTAAACCACATGGGACGACAACACTTGGACGCCTATGTGAAACGAGAGGGTCAAATTAAAATGAAGCATAGAGAATAAGGAGCGAAGAGGTGCAACTGAACTGGTCGACTATGCGGTCAAAGAGGGAATTTCTATAATCATAAGCTTTGTACCAAATAATTTGGACAGTGCAATTATTTTATGAATGTTGACCGACTGACAGCTTTAATCAATGGCATACCTTAGGGTCATGAAGGATCATAGTTACTTCTCTGTAACCCTATTAGTGAGATTCGTGGGCCCAATGCCCCCTTATTCAAATGGGGCTGTCAAAATTACAGGCATCGACTGACCGACTTTCCTGATTTTCGAGACACTCTGTATGCCTACGAACATCATATCACTTGAATAGTGCTAGCTTCCGAAATATAACGCCGTGTATTCCGTTGAAAGACAACCGGTTTCGGAGACACTACCGCCTCCATCTTCAGGATTTATTCTTCAACTTTGAAGATGGAGGCGAAGTTCGTCCAAAACATCGGTTGACTTCCAATGGACTACATGGTGTTATATCTCAGAAGATAGTACTCTTCATAAACACCGCTGTGAGCACCTTATATACTGCACATCAAGTCACTTCATCACCGCGCCAGCAATACCCCCAACACAACAGTCACGCAATCTTAGAACTTCCCAGTTTTCATTATGTTAATATTTACGAAATTCAAACGTTGGAATACGGCGACATAGAGGCATGTTAGTCTCTTAACTATGAATGATGAATGACTTATCACGTAGGGGGTGTTCCCACAAAAAATTCGCAGACATTTTTTATCAGCCGTCGCGATCAAGTGGGAAGTACCCCTGCTTCGTATTCGGTACGTCCCGGCTTCAAACATCGAACCAGGGATTGGCTGTCCTGACACGCTTTCCGTGGCTTTCTTCAAGGCAAATGCGAGTCAATACCTTAAATTAGGCTCCGGCCGCTTTGTTTCCAATCCATTATATATAAATCATCCTGTTATTCGATGCTGTATAATCTGAAGTAAAGCCGCGTCATAGCTCAAGCGGTTAGTCGCTGACTTCCCACCGCGGCGGCCGGGGTTCGATGCCGGGTCTGGTCAAGTGGGATTTGTGGTGGACAAAGTGGCGCTGGGGCAGGTTTTCTCCGAGTACTTCGGTTTCCCCTGCCAATCTTCATTCCACCAATTGTTCCACAATCACCCTCACCTATCATCTGGGGCTGGTACAATAGACCAGAAGTGGCCGCAGTAGAAGGGACTTAGTCCCACCCCACTAGCAATACAAAAAAATAGTCTGAACTACTGACGGCATCGTTATAAACCATAAATAACAAAACAAACAGCATTTCCTTCCTCAGTTCTGTCCCACATACACTCAAGTAATTTCATAATCTTGAGGTGCAGTCGAAAAAACTTATGTCATTTTTGTTCCCAGCTACAAATTAAAACCGTCTATACGCCTTTGGTTAAAAAAGAAGGGGTCTAATGTAAACATTATGAGCACAATGTTCTAGACGGAACTGTGTCAACGACTGCCCACCTCTCGCACTTTAAACCTCCAGAAAAACTTTCAATTACTACGCGGTCTTCCCTTGAGAATTTCCCGAATAATCAAAGGTGAGTAGGGGAGAAAAATATAACCGTGGGCAAAAATACATAATATGAAGGGTATGTAGTGTGGGACGTGAGCTACGAGGACTTTTATAAAAAACAGAAATGAAGTTCGGTCCACAGGAACTGCATCACTACACTAACAAGTACGAAAGACGTTCTGAAGAATACTGACATTCAAACAGCTTTCTTAATGTCAGCTCACTTAAAGATCAAACGACGTCCACGTGTATCCTATTTAATAACTTTCCAAGGATTTAGTGAACTTCCATTCAAGTTTCTGTCAAATTCATACAAATTGAAAATTTTGGATTCCATGGGACGGCATATACAATATATAGTTTACTTCTATTAAAAAAAATTTAAATTAAAGGGTTGTATAGAAGGTTTATTTTGGACTCTATCCATTGTCTGGTATATATAAGACAAAAAAACCACAACGTTTCGGAGACTAGATCTGTCTCCGTCCTCAGGTGGATGGGGCAAGACAGACCTACTCAGTTGGGCCCGTTAGAAAGAGCCAGTCTCTTTCACTGGTCCACTGGTCCAGACGATGGCTAGAGCCCAAAATAAACCTTATAGTTCTATACAGCATATACCATTGTCACAATCCTTTAAAGTCTAATGAAAGGGTTATTTATAACACTCTTTCTCGCAATCCATTCATTTGATGAACTAAAGCAACTTCCAGATGAAGCAGTTAGTCACAAGAAAAGGTCTGAAGACAGAGGCAAGCAGGAGGGCGTCGCATCGTGTCCTGGCTAGAGGATTATTATTAATGATCATCGACGTGGCAGTGAGAAGCTTGCGGAATTCCCGTGATGGTGACTTTAGTAACAGAAACAATATCTAGCTCGTCGCATATTCAATCATAATCAAATATACGTGTCAACTGAGGGATGAGGTTGGGGTGGCGGAGAGATATTTTACAGCATAAAGGCGGTAACGATGCCAGACAATAGACGCGTTACTGTGGAAATTCTGGGGATGGATTGGTCGAGGCAAGGGAAAGTGAGAGAAGCGTTGTATTTGGGGTAAAATGTCACTTTCAGGCAAAGAGATGGTTCTTAAGTAATAAGATGAACCAGTCTGCAAGAATGTTTTAATTACCGTATTTGCGAGTATACTCTTTTTTTTTTTGCAAATACCCCCCAGAAGAAAAGAAAGCCCGGGCCCTATGTTGGTGTACATGAAATACATCTATAATCTAACGTACTGACTTGGTCAATCAAGTTTCCGGGAGATATCTGGAAACTTCTAGGAAACAATTATGATGTTTATAAAATTTATATAAGTTTTCAGTCTATATGGTGAGGTTAGCAGGTAAGGTAAAAGAGGTAAAGCCAACCCTGTAACAGGCCGTGAAGGCCCATAGGGTTGTGAGACGTCGAGGCTCCCACATTTTCTAGACAATCGGCTCACAGGTGGCAGTGAAACCTTACACGCTGGCCGCCCTTTACTCCCCAGGAAGATTCCTGGTACTCATTTCTGTTAGAGGCTGAGTTGACCCCAGGGCCACAGTGTGGCTGGAAGGATTGGATCAATTGAAAAATCTAATGACCTCGTTGGGATTTATAATGACTATGATGTTTACAGATCGCCATGTTTGTACGTGTTGACATGTAATTAATATTTTATTTGTAAAAAGATGCTAAATTTGTAGGTATGCATACGGTCTATCTACATAAATATTTTCATATGCCAAGTTCCAAAGATCCATTCGTTACCGCCAATCAAACATAAACTGACACGTTGCTGTTTTAAATTCTACAAGAAGTTCCTTTAAATAAACTTGCACACATTTTGGAAGATGTTATTTACATTGTAAAATGTATATCCGTTGCTAGGGAACAGCTAGGTAAACATGTTCCCGCAAAGAAAAATTCTTGGCCAACAATAAGCAACAAGTAGTAAACAAGTTCCGTCAACGATAGAGGCCGTGTTTTCTATGTGGTCGGTCCGAAGGCTATATAACAACGTTTACAGACCAGAAGTTCAAGGCAATTGAGAGACCAGTGAGGAGTGCAGTGCAGTTGTCACTTCTATGCGGTTCAGGAGGAGATTATAAGAATAGCGAAGATAACGGACTGACAAGACAGAATCCAATAGCAGAGTCCAAAACGAAGATTAGAATTGAAATGTTGAAGACTTTACTTCATGTGTTATTGTTCCAGTAATAATTTGGAGTGTTATAATTCTTTATAGTTACGACTGGTAATTATCCAATTTTCCCAGGTTCGAATATCATACGTTTTATATCCATTTGTGACCTATTTACTGACGCTCCTTCGTATGTACAAATACTTACACACCGTTAAATCGTGTAAAAACTTACACTTACATTCTCAGATCCATTTTGCAACTAAATAAACTCTGAGGGGAAAATTATGAGTTCTCGTCATGAAGAGTTGAATCGATTGGCTGATATACGTTTCCAGCTATGGATGCATCCAAACAGCTTCTGTAGTTGTCGAGCGTTAAAATAGGCGATTCCATAGTTCCCAGTGCCTAATGAAAATTTAAGGTCACATTCATCAATTATCCAGTATGGAATTAAATATTCTGTGGGGAAAAAGACAAGATTCTGAACGTTAAAACATACGGTATACATATCACATATCTACCAATAGAAACAACAAAGTCCGTGGCCTATAGTCCGCAAACGAACTATACCGACCGAGCGACCGCCGCTTGTCGGCGAAGTTAGTGCCAACTTTAGCGGATAGAAGGTGTCGCGTGGTCAGGGCAACGAATCCTCACGGACGTTAATTTCGGTTTTCTAGACTGAAGCCGCTATTTCCTTGAAATAGCTTCTCAATTATCCTCACGAGGCTGAGTGGACCCCGTTCCAGACCCACTAAATCTCAGAAAATCTGGCAGAGTCGGAAATCGAACCCGGACCTCTAGATCTGAAGTCAAGAACTCTGATCACTAGACCACAGATACACTAGAAATAGTTACACGGCGTGACAACTTAGGCCCACCGGCTAGTGTAGGTGCTTAGCTAAGATCTGCAAGTAAATATACTGTGGGTAAAAGTGTTACGTTCCTAAACGCTAAACAAGATGGTACACATGGTTACCACTAAGAGTCAAGTTAGGGGGCTTTGGCCTATATCGGTCGGCTAGTCTACGTTGCGACTAGGAGCCACATCAATCTCCCATTAGCACCACCAGGAAGAAAGGCGGCCGCTTCAACTTCTAATGACCCCAAGACGCACGCAAGGGGTCGCCAGCACCAGAAAACTGTGGTCCATGTTAAAAGCAGTAATTAGGCCCGGGGCGACAGGAAGACCTTTGTAAACGAGCTGCTGTCCCGCGGGGAATGCGCCACCAAAGACGGTGAGAATATAATGTTTATATAACAACTTTAAAAAATTATCCTCACGAGGACGCATGTATAGGCCGCGTGCGTGTATAGGCCGCAGCACAATTTTCAGACAGAAATTATAGAAAAAATAATTTTCTTGGAATATTATTTCAGGAGTAGAACACCCTGTATTACTAATTATGAATATAATTTTTTTTAAATGAAGTGTGATTTCGAATATTTCGAATATAAGCCGCACCCCAGTTTTCCTCTTGAATTTTTGGCAAAAAATGTGCGGCCTATACATGCGTAAATACGGTATATTGATAAAATAAATTCATAATGTGAATCTTAATGTTATGCATCCTGTTTTGTGTCATAAACAAGGTACACAAAATGTACACATGCATATGCAGTCCACACAACAATATTCTGTATTTAAAAAAAGTAGACACTATCGTATCAACATTGTTTTTATTGACGCTATTTGTTTCGACCCTTATACTGGGTCATCATCAGACGTACAATGATAAAAAGAAATGTTGATACGATAGTGTCTACTTTGTTCTAAATGCAGAATATTGTTGTGAAGACTGCATACTCATGTATACATTTTCTGTACCTTGCATAATAGGAAGACCGCGCGTGTCCGTCGGCATGCTTCATCTTCGAAACTATTCAGAGGATTTATACAAAATTTGGTAGTGGAAAATTACACTATCAGTGTCGTGTGAAATTAATATATATCTAATCGGGTCAATACAAGTATGGGCTATAAACCTACTTCACGCGAAGCTCGAATCATATTGTTATTTTTGTCCAAAATGAAAAACTTCTCGCACAACCATACAGTATGCTCACTCACTCACTCATGGAGCTGAGCCCTTCTTGAGAAGCTGCCAATTGTGAAGCTACTCATAAACATCCCTGCATTTTATGTAAGCCGAAGGTTCATTACCGTGTTCACAAGAGCCTTCCACTGGTCCCTATCCTGAGTCAGATCTATCCAATCCATATCATTCCATCGTCTCTCTCTAAGATTCGTTTTAATATTGCCCACCCACCTTCGTCTTGGTCTTCCTGGTGATCTCCTTCTTTCTGGCCTTCCCACCAATATCATATAGTGATATTCCGCAACAAACTTATTTTTACGGAGTTCTTAGCTCCATACCCAACCCCCAAGCTGGAGGACCACCCTTTGTCGGCTGTCCGCTACCTTCCATATCTGGAGGGCGCCTCCTCCATCCGCAACCTGAGGACGCGCCATGCCGTGGTGACAAGAGACCCCCCCTAACATGGAATATGGTATGCTACAAAATATAGTAAAACACACGATATCTATTCCCGCAACTTTTACTTAACTTTCTTCGATATGGTGAATATTTAACGAAGTACCGAAGCCCATGTTTAATTCTATTCAGTATTGGGCCTATATACGTTATGCAACAAGACTGGATTTGCAGCAATAGATATGTCGTTATCATCATAATCACCACCACCACTAACATCGCGGTTTGACCACCAGATTTGATACGATCCCATTGAAACAGATTTGAATCTGCACTAAGTAAATTAACACAAAGGCCAAGAAGGCATATAAAACAGCAAAGGATGCATTTAATAGACATGTGACCCTCTCTGACCACATGTAACAAATCGAGAACAGCGAAACACATTTTCGTAAAAAGTGACTTGGAAAGACGATCAAAATTTGTCGAAACATTCCAATTTCGGCTAAAATCGAACAAGAAATAAAGGACAATTCATAAGAGCAACATGCAACCGGTTCTATACGCATCTCGGCCGTTAGCTAGGTGCATATCTATCAGAGCCAATACACACACACACACAATACAAACAAGTAGTTACTATAGGATTCTGACGATGGTGTATAACACACAGAGATATTGGGTTTTCGGACTTTATCCATCGTCCTGGTTTTATGATAACTAAGAAAAACATGACGTGTTGGAAACTGGATCTGTTTCCATCCTCAGGTGAGGGAAAACACCTATTCTGTTGGGTCCCTTAGAAAGAGCTAACCTCAATCACTGGACAAACCGATGTCACAAAACACAAAGGTTATAAACACCTGAGACCAGGCCAAGTCCATGAGAGCTAATAAGAAAAATATTCATTACAAATTGTTCCAAACACGCACAAGCGTGGAACCAGGAAATTTATGTCACGAAACCCTACCTAAGGACGGAAACAGATCGAGTTTCCGAAACGTCGTGTTTTGTCTTAGTTATCTTAAAACCAGGACGTTGGATAAAGTCCGAAAACCCAATATCTCCAAAATACAAACAGTTAAAATAATCAAAATTAATGTGTTTCTTTGACGTTGTGTTCTAAAGAACACAACGTTTCGAAGACTGAAACTGTTCTCGTCCTCAGATGATAGGATGGGAGACACCCTACCCTGTTGGGTCCGATAGAAGGAACTAATCCCATTCAGTGGATAACCCACGCCAGTAAACTACGGCTAGTAATATACACGCCTGAGATCAGGATTTGTCAGCGGGAAATAACAGGAAAATGTACAATAAAAATTGAGATAAAAGACCATGCGTCTACATATAATAGGCCCATAAACATATTCTTCAGAGAGAATGCCGAGTAACTGAACGTTAATATCGGTGGTACACATAGTTACCACTGTGCTACAAAAAGGGTAAAGCTATCTCTGTAAGAGGCAGTGAAGATCCATAGGGATGTGAGACGTCGAGGCTCCCACGTTTTCTCCAGACAATAGGCTCAGAGGTGGCGGTAAGGTTGTTTACGCGCCGGCCGCCCTTTACCCCCCCCCCCGGAATATTCCTGGTACTTATTTCTGTTAGAGGCTAAGTCGACCCGAGGGCCATAGTGCGGCTGGCTGAGGTCAACTGAAAAAATCCACCTCATCGGGACCGGAACCCGCGACTTTTCGGCTTGTAGCACAATACCTCAACCAACTACGCTACCGCGTGTCCAGGGGTAAAGCGGCCGGGGCGTGAAGCTTACCACTTACCTCCAACTAGTGTCGAGGTCAAGAAAATATCCACCATTATGCTATAAAGGGTTAAAATAAGCGGACGTCGGCACTTGCTGGGTGCGTCGATAAATTCACTCCGCACGCGAAACACGAGGTTACTGAAGGTTAATGCCAGTGGTACACACTGTTATCATTGCGATATTAATGCTTAAAATGGTCTCATCGACATGAAATATGCCTATAAATACATTCTGTATAGGAAAATAGTTACTTAAAGTTAAAGCTTGGGGTACAGATATTTATATTTCCCAGCAGGGCGTTTAAACAAGCTACTGCAACATCAAGTAGGTAGAAAACACCAATCCAGATCCTTAAGCCCCTCATTCTTTCAATGGATGATATCACGCTATCGTGATGGACCCTGACACAATAGAAAAATACACTCCCCCCTGAAAAAAAAAGACCATCCCCTGTAATGTAGATTATCCGGTACAAATCGCAAGGCTTCATACCATTCTCCTCATGTCCAAATGCTTCAGTATCTTCGCTAATGTACTCCCAACCCCCCACCCCCGCCCTTCTAGGGGCCCGGAGGGCGGGAACTAAAGAGGACAATGCCTGACTTTTTGCGTTGTCTCCCCCCCCCCCTTTTTTTTTGAAAAATGACAACATGCAACTCTGAAGGTCCGGTAGCAGGAAGGGGTGGGTGAGCCGGAGAGTAGGAGGACAGATTTGAAGGAGCAGATTCGCTGAACGTTATACTATGGATGGCATAGACCTTAATGTCTCCATTGAAACTTCAGTGATAAACTGGAATCGGCGAGGAGAGGGCACGGAGAGAGAGTCAACGTGAGATTAAATGATCTCCACAGTGCCCATTCCTCTTGGACAGTTGACAGCTACGTGGACATAGAAATGCCCTTGTATATTATTAACACAATCTGTAGCTTCAACAGAAGTCTGCCACTGGACCCTATCTGATCGCTTCTATGTCGCAAGATTCACTTCAATAGCATCCCCTCACCTGCGCCAAAGTTTCTCCAGCAGTCTCATTCCACCCACATGTGAGACTTTAAATGCATTTTACTGCACCTATGAATGCTACATGCCTCGCCCATTCCGCTGTTCTTGATTAAACCATCATAACATATGAAGTGAATAAAAAAGATCTTAAAGTTCCTCGCTGTGTTATTTTTCCGTATCATCTCGTTATTTTCTTTTGCGTAGTTGCTTGAGGCACTATGCTACAAGCCGAAAGGTCGCGGGTTTGATTCCCGATGAGGTCACTTGATTTTTCAATTGACGTAACCCTTCCAGCCGCACTATGATCCTAGGGTTGACTTAGCCTCTAACATAAATGAGTACCAGGAATCTTCCTGGCGGTAAAGGGCGGCCGACACGTAAGGCTGATCTCACCGCCATCTATGAGCCGACTGTCTAGAAAATGTGGGAGCCTCGACGTCTCACAACCCTATGGGCCTCCAAGGCGTGTTACAGGGATACCTTTACCTTTCCATTTACCTTTTATCTTAGGTCAAAATATCTGCTACAGTACATCGTTCTCAAACACCCGCAGTCTACTTCGATTGTGAGCTTCTGGCTTGTGATACTGTGCAGTCCTGTGCCTCCATCTTCAGGATCGAAATGTTAATATTCACCTAAAAGGCTACATGATGTCATAACTCGAAAGCACAAACTCTGAATATTTGCCGCGATGAAAAATTCGAAAATTTTCACCCTCAATTTATGTTCTTTCCTCAGAAATAGAGATCAAGCTTAATATCATACAGAACAACAGATAAAAGATAAACAATATGTGAGTGTAGAATGAATTCAGAAACCATACGCAGTTATACAAATGGCATGGCCTAACCGCGGTATTATACCGACATTTGACTGGAGGGATTGAAAATTATGAAGAATCTCAGCAAAGTCGGCCTCTGTCCCGCCAGAGACTCCAACCGAGAATCTTCTGAATGCTAGTTCACACCGTTACTGTTGTACCAGCCAGCTCGATCCGCTCTACACGAGACTCGGTTCAGCCTTACTACGACTATAAATAAATGAATCATAATTAGGTGTCTCCTGTACTGACGTCAGCAAACAAGGTATCTGAATAGAAATGTTCATTATCAACGGCATCTGAATAGGCACCACAGGGCAAATAACATGAATCACAACTGTCATGATTTTCTCAATCTGTAAAGGTAAAGAGGTAAAGTTATTCCTACACTCAATCACATAATTGAAGGCATACATGGGAGTGGAGGTATACTCCCATTATTCTTAACTTCGGCACTAGTTGGAGGTGAGTGGTCAGCTTCACGACCCTGCCGTTTACCCACGGGGAAAGAGACCCCGGCACCCACTGGATAGGAGGTTAGGTAGTTCCCACAACCGGTCTGGACTCTATGGATAGAGAAAAATCTCTTTCCCTCACCGGGAATCGAACTGTCGTCGTAAACCACATACTTCAGTCACTACACTGACTGCGCTATCCCGAGGATAATATTAAAATACATCTTGAAGAAGCATTATACAAGAACAACTCATTTGGCTCAAGACAGGATTAATAAACTGAAAAAAGTAAAAAGTGAATAACTGAGATGAAAATTAACCCTGATTTCAATGCATTATTACCGAATGATGAGGCTTAAACGACTTCGAATCAACCACCAGAATCTCCTTCCGTGTATTACAAACTCAGAGAAAATGAAGAATAAGTTTTGCCCGAAGGAAAAGCTGACAGTCGCTCCGGGACTCCGGGTGTATGTTTCCGGGACATGAGATATGAGAGTTTGGCATGGGAGGACAGAAGGTGGTGCAGGAGGGACAAGGAAAAGAGGAATGGAGGGTGGGGGTTGTTGAAGGAAAGGCTCATCAGTGTCAGTGCGGTCCTGATGCTGGTCGTGACGTCATTAACTCATCCATCCATATATCCCACTCCTAAATGCAGGAGTGATGTATGTACACATTTCCTTGTATTTATTTGATTTCGGTTTGCAAGCCAATTACATGTTACACAAGAACCTGACCGCACGAGTCTTCCAATCTGTAATAAATTCAACATGCCGAAATTTCAGAGACATTTGTTTCCACATAATTTATAGACAGGGCCGCTCATACATACTGGCATAATTAATAAATTAAATGTTACAACACACAGTTTCAACGACTTTATTGGATGGATGGATGGATGCGTACAAATATAGACGACGGTTCGGCCGAAGGAGGCACGGAGGAACGAATAGAGCAATTCGAAGACTTTCATGAAAGTCTATATTGGAAATTTTACACACAAAAAAAAAATCCGTGGTTTTCGTCCGTAAGCGAACTATACCGACCGAGCGACCGTCGCTTGTCGGTGAAGTTAGTTCCAACTTCGCGCCTCTGTGGTGTAGTGGTCAGAGTTCCTGGTTACAGATCCAGAGATACGGGTTCGACTCCCGGAGCTACCAGATTTTCTGAGAAGTAGTGAGTCTGGAACGGGGTCCACTCAGCCTCGTGAAGATAATTGAGGAGCTATTTCAAGGAAACAGCGGCTCCTGTCTAGAAATCCGAGATTAACGGCTGTGGGAATCCGTTGCTCTGACCATGTGACACCCTCTATCCGCCAAAGTTGGAAATTTCATATACGTAAGGCAATATATAAATGCAACAGTAGGCAGACCACGTAACGTCTAATGGCGGGATGACAGATGAATAAAGAATTATAAAGCATTTGGAAGGAAGGGGTCGTGACCTAATCGAGGTACTATCACGGCATTTGCAGGAAGACACTGAGGATGACCGGTGTCCTGGAAGAGATCAGAACGCAGTACCTGCAGGATATGAGCCTACAGCGGTACCGCTATGCCACCCCGCTCGGTAAATAGAAATGCAATCGCCAGATTATACACGTGACAGGTCCGGAATGAGCGCCATTTTTTATGGAAATACCTGCCCTATTAGAGAGAATGATACATATGTTGACTTCCCAGGACTTATGCAACCGGCGACGGAAATTTACGTTTTGATATACTTATTCCGTGGCCCGTAGTCCGCAAACGAACTATACCAACCGAGCGACCGCCCCTTGTCGGCGAAGTTAGTGCCAACTTTTGCGGATAGAGGGTGTCACGTAGTCAGCGCAACGAATCCCCACGGCCGTTAATCTCGGTTTGCTAGACCGGAGCCGCCATTTCCTTTAAATAGCTCCTCAATTATCCTCACGAGGCTGAGTGAACCCCGTTCCACACCCACTACTTCTCAGAAAATCAGGTAGCGCCGGAGATCGAACCCAGAACCTCTGATTCTGTAGCCAGGAACTGTGACCACTAGATTATAGAGATCCAGTTTTGATATAACACATATTAAGTTAATGTAACTCTTACCGCGCATGCGTGGGGGCCATTATATGTCCGATACCAGATTTTGACTGCGTTCACGAAAAAAAATTTGTGGATGATGAATGAGAAGAAATCAACTATGAATCTATCGTCCAATAAGAAATATTCTTATCTGGTCACTCGGTAAATATGTAAAGTACGAGAAAACAAAGACACTAGGAAAATATAAGAAAATACGAGACAACGGCGACAAGCTGTTTCATTGTGCCGACTAGTGTGAAGCAATTCCTTGAGACATGCGAACATGCAAAGTGCAGTAGAACACGACCGTCTAAAATAAATGGAGATACAAGTACAAGACATTCAGAAGGAGCTGTCACAGTTTCATTGTACCATCCGGTACAAGGCAGTTCACCGAGAAGTGTGAACATATAGAGTAGCAGAACGCAAGACATCCTAAAGAAGCTGTCGCCATTTTCGGTGTACCAATCCGTGTGAAGCAGTTCGTGGGGAAATGTGAACATGAGAAGCAGAGTATAGTGAGAGTATCGAAATAAATTATGATACAAGACATCCAGATGACGCTGCCATGATTTCCGGGGTAAAGAACTTTCTGAAGAAGTGTGAACATGCAAAATATAACTGATAACTGAAGCAAAAAAAAAAATCGAGACATAAACCAGCCAGTAAATCCCTACATAATTAGTTGCACCTCCCTCTAGGACCGAACTGATGCTGACAATTTAATTATTTATTTACTTATATCATCATGCGTTTTCTCTTTTCCACTATTTGCGCCCTTTCTTTTTCGTTTCCTCCCTCCATATTTTGTTTGCTTTCTCCACTTCTTTCCTTTTTTTGGAAGATAACTTACTAACTTACTTACGGAGCTGAGCCCTTCTTGAGGAGAAGCCAAATCTGCAGCTACTCAAGAATTTCCCAGCATTTTATGGAACCCGAAGGTTCATTACCGTGTTCACAAGAACCTGCCACTGGTCCCTATCCGAAGCCAGACCAATCGAATCCATATCATCCCATCCTATCTCCCTAAGATCCATTTTAATACTGTCCATCCACCTACGCGTTTGTCTTCCCAGTAGTCTCCTTCCTTCCGGCTTTCCCACCAATATCCTATAAGCATTCCTCTTTTCCCCCATTCGTGCTACATGCCCTGTCCTTATCTTCGACTTGATTATTCTAATTTTGGAAGATAATGAACAACAAATACAGATATGAGGACATGGCTTAAAAATGCGACGTCCATTTTTCTGCTCTCTCGTTCTTTCCTCTTCGGCCTGTGACATATTCATGTAGCAGAAATTATCTCGACTATCTGCTAAAGCAGACAGAGACCTGCAAATTCTGAATTCGCATGCACGGGTATCGAGATGTGGCTCACAGATCCGTGTATTCAGGGTCTGAGAGATGTACAGCAATCATTGCAGAGGGCTAATGTACATACTAGTAGCCGGTATAAAGTTTATTTACACCTCCAAATAAGAACGTAAGCCACTTCTGCGTTAACTGTGTTTTAGGAACTTAGGAGCATCAGAAGAAGACGAAGTGGGGGCTGGTTGTCTGCTGAAGATGTCCATCCCTCCCCAAAGCGACTTCGATCTAAGTAATTGATCTGGTCTGTGGAAGCAAGGGAGGATGGGGACGGGCCATTCCAATTTCTTGTCCGTTTCCGGTGAGAAATTAGCTACACAAGTGATGGTCTGGAATGTAAAAACGGACCTTTGCGTATGGAACAATAGGATTAAATTGTTTATGAACTATTGTTATGTTCAAGGATAAGGTTTTTTTTATTGCTAGTGGGGTGGGACTAAGTCCCTTGTACTGCGGCCACTTCTGGCCTATTGTACGAGCCCCAGATGATAGGTGAGGGTGATTGTGGAGCAATTGGTGGAATGAAGATTGGCAGGGAAAATTGAAGTACTCGGAGAAAACCTTCCCCAGCGCCACTTTGTCCACCATAAATCCCACTTGACCAGACCCCGAGATCGAACCGGGGCAGCCGCGTTGGGAAGCCAGCGACTAACCGCTTGAGCTATGGAGCGGCCAAGGATAAGCTTACTTCTCATTCTAACATTACCATGCGTTATCTGCACAAATGTGCATTCATATGAGAAGTCTTATCACTCCGTATTTTCCTCCGCACGTTTCCGTAACTACTACTGGGATTTCGACTAGATTTTACACAGGGGGGATACGCAGTAAAACTTGATAAACAACTTTAATTTTGATTCATTTCGGTCCACTCCAACTTTATAAAAAGTCCAAATCGAAAATATGTCGGGTTTCCCAAAATCGAGTTATGGTACAAAAAGAGTGCTAAGTGATAAAAATATAAATCTCGTGAAGATCTACACCTCTGATTTGAAATATTTCTCGACATTTTGAGAATTTAACGAAAATTCAAACAAAAACAATGGATGGCCCTATTCAGTCTTTTTATCTGCGGTGTAATAAGGTTTGTAAAATGAATCTGTATTTGCAACAAACAAAGAAATATTCCGGGACAATGAAATATTAAAAATGCAAAGAATGCGCTTTGGAGAATACGATTTAGTTATGCAGGCGTGTATTCAAGTTCTTTACATTTATGTTCAGTGAATTCACTGATGGGAACAATATCTTTCCTGGTCAGAAGGTGTGGACCCGATGACAAACAAACAAAAACAGACTCCGTGGCATGCAGTCCGCAAGCAAACTATACCGACCGAGCGACCGCCGCTTGTCGGCGAAGTTAGTCCCAACTGTTGTGGATAGAGGGTGTCGAGTGGTGATCGCAACAGATCGCCACAGCCGTTAATTTCGGTTTTCTACGCCGGAGCCGCAAATTTCCTTGAAATAGCTCATCAATTATCCTCACGAGGCTGAGTGGACCCCGTTCCAGACCCACTACTTCTCAGAAAATCTGGCAGAACCGGGAATCGAAACCGGGACCTCTAGATCTGTAGCCAGGAACTCTGACCACTAGACCACAGAGGCGACAAAACAAGTAAAAAAGCAGAAAAGTGGATATCGATTAAAAAATTGGTATCATACTTAAAAGTTTCGACCTACCCAAAAACTGGGTGTTGTGAGGGTGATGAGAGCATTACATCTTCAGTGACACAACACAACTACCACTAAAGGACTCATCGGCATAGATTTAGCAGTTAATAACAAGTTTTTATACCACGTTCCTCCTTTAGGGTGGTTTTCTTTGCAAGAAACGCATAAAGTAAAAGCATTTTACGGAGCTCGTGAGTATCTCTTTATTCATCTGTCTCATGTTCATATCCCGGGAATGTCACACACACACACATATCTGTATATATAATATTCCGAAACTCAGTGTGTGTGAATGCTTTCGAGGACGTCAAGCCCTATCACCCTGCAACCAACAATCACGTTAGAAAATGACACCCTATCCTACTGGACAATGAGTAACAGAATTACTGATTTCCTGAACGGCAAATTCCCTAACAATTGGATTAGTGAAACGGTGGCCACCACTGCCACCCGACATCACGGACTACTGTAGAGGAAAGAGTTGTAAAAAGCAGTATCTCCCTCGAGCATGTTCGTCATCTCCTGTACTCCAGACTGGAGTATATCTTTCCATTTCTCTTTAATTTCTGGAAGGTGCACAACCGGGCCGTCCATGCTGTCTTCCCTACCGACTACAATCAGCATTTTGGGGCAGGGCCACTGCACGGCAATGAAGCTGGATACAAAAAGGGCACAAAGAATTTCCAACTCCTCTCATGGAAATTTATACCGTAATGGATTCTAATTTGTGTGTGTGAATAGGATCTCTAAGTCGGTGGAAATGCCCTTCTCGTTATACTAAGTAAAGCAGTTTCTGTTCCTTATTATATGAAATATTAATCGTAGTCAAGAGACGAATGTGACAAAATACAGAGGAATCGCCGAGTGCCACACTGTGTTCGTGAATCGCACCAGACAATTCCTGGGAGAATGCCATGAAGCAGGATACAAGAAGTTTGTTCTGCATCTTTCCCAGTTCACCGTTCACAATTGCTCTCCCATTAGCCTACAAGCCGTGTAATCTACGGAGACGTCGTTAAACAAACAACTATAATTATTGGACTGCTAAATGATAGTATCAGCCGGTCACGGTAGCCGAGCGCTCTAAGGCATGAACTGTCTTCGCTCGCTCGGAAACCGGGATCGTGGGTTCGAATGCCACTCAGGGCATGGATGTTTGGTGTGTGTATGCGTTTATTCTGTGTTTGTGTTGTCCTGTGTTTAGGTAGCGGTCTTCCGACGAGCTGATCACCCGCCCAAGGAGTCCTACCGTCTGTAAAATGATCATGAAACTGAGAAATCAGCCCTAAGTTCCGAAGTGGGAGCAAGACGAGAAACAAATAAATCGACTGTATCAGGACGAAGGTTTTGAAAACTCACACAAAAAGAAAGAATGGAATGAACAAAAAAAATTGAGAAGAAGCCTCAACAGATGGATTAAATATCTCAAGCAAAAAATTCATGAAAATATTTAAAAATTAAATTCCGACCTCACAGAAAACACTACGTGTCTCCATTACAAAGGCAAACCGGTCAATGTTGTTTACGTACATAATCTATTTTTATTCTGAGAATCCTAAAAAAACCCGTAAATACATCCTAAAATACGTAAAACGCAGTCTTTGTGAATGTTACAGCATGTGGTACATGTAGCAACCAAAGAGGGTTAAAGGGTTAATTCAACCCTTAACGACTAACATTTGTTTACAAAGAATGTGCTTGCCCCGAGGTCTGTGATGCTCTGAAGCTAACATACAGGCCTTACGAGTGCAGAGTACAAATGAAGGTTTTAATGTCATTTCCAACAGACGGATGAACGAAACTGTGTAGAAACCGACCTGTACCAGTGAATCCATCTCCAAGAAACAAGCGACGCAATCCATCACGATGTGGCAACAAACACCAAGGGGATACAGCAGACATGATCCCTCTTAATAAAGCGAGATACTGCAGCAAACTGTACACAACTTGCTGGGCACGACAGAAGCAACTCCACAAAATGACTCAATTTTCCTCTACAACGATCCATCGTTTTAAAAAATTTTTGTATTTGACACATGATATTGTTCTCGTTATGATATACACCTCTTATCAGAAAATGTTTCTATCTGAAGAATATTTAAAAAAATGTAAGGGAGAATCCTTTACGACTATACGGAGTGTTATACAGTGTGCCCCAGAAAGAAAGGTCTATTCTGGGACGTCAAACTGCTGGCCATTCATGTGTCATATTCCGGTTTCCGAGATAGAGCTATTTCGCTGTACAGTTCCAAAGTTCTTGATGGGAAAAGAGATCTTACGTGCTGTTTCTAATACTGGTATTTATTGTTCAAGTAACAAAGTTGGTACAGTTTACCTAGTATAATAATTTTTCGAAAATTCCACCGTCAACGTCAATGCACTTTGCAACTCGTGAGAGGACATGGCGTGTTGCTCGTCTGAGTACATCCAAACCATTGTACAGTGAAATATCTCGGAAACCGTTCGGAATAGGACACATGTGCATATAAACCTTTTTACATAGAGGGACCGATGCTATGTGACCTCCGAGAATACTGACCTTTCCTCCTCAGACATCCTGTATGCAGCGATTTTCATCTGCAACAATTGAGCAACATCGCCAAAAAGACATGTATATCAAACTTTGGTCATATATGACGGAAGAAGAGTCGCCTCCGTGCCTAAGAAACGTGGCATTGAGGTGTACTTGAGAAGTGCAGGCAGAGATCCACGCATTCTTAATCTGTTCTAGATGCAGGTAAGTGGTCAGTTTCACTACTAAGCGGCTACACCATATAATGAACAGCACTAGAGTGGTTTTATTACCACAGATTGGTAATCTCGACGGTAAATATTCAGACTCTGCCAACACGCGAAGGTTTCCAATTATATAGTTTCGTGAAGATTCGTTGCAGGAACCCATTTCTGCGACAGGCTCATTTACGTACGATTCAAACGCGGGTAAGTAAATAAATAGGGTAAAAACACATTTTTTCAAATTTACGTACCAACTTACGAACTCATTACTATACACCCTCAAGTGTCGTTCGCCGGAATAAATATGTCACATCACATCGAAGAACAGTGTAGCCTTATGTTTCTGGAATAAACTGTTTTGAAGCTATATTTAAATTCATCTTACTTAATGACTTCCCTTCTTACATTATATACAGAAAATTCATTTAGGATGAATTTAAATATAGCTTCAAACAGTTTATTCCAGAAACATAAGGCTACACTGTTCTTCGATGTGATGTGACATATATCAAGCCAAGGAAGATGAGGTTCGCAGGGAATGTAGCACGAATGGGGGAGAATAGGAATGCATATAGGATATTGGTGGGAAAGTAAGAAGGAAAGAGACCACTGGGAAGACCAAGGCGTAGGTGGGTGGACAATATTAAAATGGATCTTAGAGAGATAGGATGGGATGGATTGGATTATTCTGACTCAGGATAGGGACCAGTTGAGGGCTCTTGTGAACACGGTAATGAACCTTCGGGTTCCATAAAATGCTGGGAAATTCTTGAGTAGCTGCAGAATTGGCGGCTCCTCAAGAAGGGCTCAGATTCATGAGTAAGTAAGTAATAAGGCCGTGCCATAGCTCAAGCGGTTAGTCGCTGGCTTCCCACGGCGGCGGTCCGGGTTCGATCCCGAGTCTTGTCAAGTGGGATTTGTGGTGGACAAAGTGGCGCTGGGGCATGTTTTCCCCGAGTACTTCCGTTTCCCCATGCCAATCTCCATTCCACCAAATTCTCCATCATCATAATCAGCCGGGGCAGGTTACAATAGGCCAATCAGTGGCCGCCGTGCCGAGTGGACCCACTTGGACTCCACCCCCCACTAAGCGAATTTAAAAAAAAGTAAGTAATATATATATATTGTACATAACAGGAGACAGTTTATGACTGTATATGTGTGTGCGAGCTTTCAGACTGTGTATTATCTGTATGTGTTCAATGCTCTATAACACTAAGGCTCGCCATTACTAATGACCCTAATTCAGTTCCGTCCACATCCCATACTCATAATTTATCCCCCCCCCAAATATTATTATCTTACCATCCTCTTTTAAATTCTTTAAATTACTTCTTTATAAGAGCTTTCTGCACAAAAGGAAATCTGTATACATTCTTAGTCTTCCCTGTCCCGGCTACATGACCAGCCCATGCAGTCTTCATACAACCGGACAGAAGAACTAGGATCTGGAAGCTGTCTGATGCTGGAACATTTTGGTGTGGAACCAAGGTTTTACGTGTAACACATGGAATGCTAGGGACCTTAAACCGCCTACTGTTAGAACAAAGGTTTAACACAACAACGTCTGTATAAACTGAGTACGCAAACTAACTCACCTCCCGTACACTGGATTTGGGCCTCCATCTCTAACCCTTATATGTCCACCCTTCAACCACCCTCGACTTACCCTTGCTTAAGCACAGGATGCAATAACAACGCTAACAAGAAACGCAAGCAAGGACAAAACGAGGTTTGTACATTCACAGGGAAACATAGTCACATTAAGTAGATACAGATGAGACACAGTCCGGCAGCAAAAAGGAAAGGGTGTGGGTCACAGAGCGGTAGCAGCTGATTGGAGGTAGATGCTATAGATCCCCTTTTATTTCAAGTCTTCAAAGTCCTGCCTACAGTTTCAACTCACGTATATCTCACAGAGGGAACAAAGTAGTGAGAAAGTATTTGGCTTATTTGTTTATTTAATCGGTGCTGAGGTCTTCTAGGTCATGGCACCGTACTGCAGTCTGGTAGGTGAGTACAGACGTTTCGGAGGAACATCCTGCCCCTCATCTTCAAGGTTTCGGTGAGTTCAACTCCGACGACAGATGCGACAGGCTATATTCCTCAGCGATGGTACTGACATACCAGACAACACGCTGTCATAACATAGTAGAATAAAACATGAATCACCAACACCGTGAAAACGTCATATCTTACACTGTCCATTCAGCTTTTCGAATAGTATTTTCAGGTGTTTCAATTGCAGTGTTAATGAGTTACATATCACGAAGCATATATTTCGAAGGGGACAGTTTTAATCTTTTTCAAGCTTCCAGAAACTAAGGAAAATGAAAAATGGATATTTTCCATAAGTCCAGATCACTGATGCTCCAGAAATGGATTCAGGTAGTACTTCCCTCTTTACGACGCGCATTCAACGTCCTTAGTTACAGGCATATATAGACGAATGGGCGGATGTTCCGAATTCATAAAGATGTGAATAAAAGAGATAAAAATCTAAAAAAGGTGAAGCTGTCCCTGTAACAGGCCGTGGAGGTCGATATGTTTGTGAGAAGTCGAGGCTCCCATTTTTTTCTCTAGATGATAGGCTCACAGACTGCGGTGAGGTTGTCAGCCTAGCATGCCGGCCGCCTTTTACACCCCAGGAGATTTCTGTTACACATTTCTGTTAGAATCTGAGTCGACCACAGGGCCATAGTGCGATTGGAAGGATGAGGTCAATTGAAAAAATCCACCTAATTGGGACTCGAACCCAAGACCATCCAGCTTGTGGCATAGTGTTTCAACCAACTACGCTATCGCGTACTCCGACAAACTGAGTAGCTACCAGGTTTTCAAGAAAGGCCTGTACAATGAAGTTTATTTCTTAGCAATATTATTATGAATTTAATTTTTTTGCAGTATGGCGGTTTCGTGTTTGCTCCTTTATGTGTATACCCACACTGTATAAACGCTGGAAAGATAAAGTTGTCCCTGTGCCTAATTGAGCGCCACGCCGTGAAGACGTACGGAGGAGTGAACTGTAGCGTTCTTAAACTCGGTCACAAATGGAAGTGAGTGGTCAGTTTAAGGTCCCGGGCGCTTTGCCACCGGGGAAAAAACCCTGTGCCCATTTGAGAGGACAGGAGGCTGGACAGGGCCCAAAGCCGATCTCTATGTTGTGGAGAAGAGAAAAATCTCAATCCCTGAGCAGAATCGAACTAGGAATGCTCCAGTGTCCAGACCTCAACATAGTTACGAGTATTATAATGACTTAGCTACCCTGGCTCCGTATAAATTTGTACCAACATTATGTTGTTCACTGCCCTTTGCCTGAGACAGGCCTTGTACCTGACAAAACGCTTCCGTCGATGGTGGCACTCCAGTCTTCAGGTGACTGAGTTGTCATTATACAAACATGGCCGTAATTTTTCATTTTAAAATTGGTGGCAAAGATGGAATCAAATGTAGAATATTCTCAGTAATAGGGTAGTTTGCCAGCCACTAATCTACCAGTATAACAACAACCGACCACTTTAAAATGAACAAGAGTCAACGTCCGAAACGTCGCAAAAATAGAATACATGCCTAAGAGTACTGGCTTTCTGGGTTTCGTTCATATCTAATATTACAGGATATATTGTATATTCTATTTCGTCGAAAAAAAAAAAAGTTCCCAGATACTAAAATAACTCAGATTTAGTGACCAAATTAGGTTGTCCTGATTCAGGTAATGTCACGTTGTCCCTACGCCTAATTAATTAAGCAATATGTCATTAAAACATGCGGGGAAGTGGAGGGATACCTCCATTATTCTTAAACTCGGCCCTAGGTAAATATGAGTGGTCAGCTTCACGACCATGCATCTTTATCTCCTGGGATAGGTCCCCCATTACCCGTTCGAAATGAGGTTTGGTGGGCCCCAGAGCCGGTCTGGGCCCTGTTAAACAGAGAAAATGTCTTGCCCGTGGCAAGAATCGAAGTCCGGTCGTCCAGCCTGTCGCTATACCGACTGAGCTATTCCGGCTCCGGGCAAATCTAAAAACTCAGCAAACCTAATTGTAACATATCATCGTTATAAAGCTTTAGAATTGAAATACAGCCAACAGATAATGACCAGCATAATTATATTACAATGAATTGGACCCCTATAAAATCAGTGCATCACCTCTTCTTCATTCATAACCATAAGAGCATAATTCGATGCTCCATAACCTCGGCAGCAGATACAACGGGACTGTACACGCTCCTTTTCATTCCGACGCGGAATGCGAAAGCTACCAAAAGTGTGTGGGCCTAGAAGAGGTCGAGGGGGAGGAATTTATAAATGACTGACACCCTAATACTTAGAGAATTTAAAGGTTGCAGAAGGGACATGAGCGGACAGGGCGGGATTTCTGCCAACAAGGGGAGGCAAGCGATATGACAGGGAATATAACTGGGGGATTCCCCCGATCTTAAGACTCCAGGTAAACAGGCAGTCAAACCGGAGAATTTTGTTGTTTCAGTTAAGCTTGCGGGCGTGAAATTACTTTTACTCGCGAACCGTACATGGACATTTCGATATGACCGCCGACAGAAAATACAGCAAAGGAAACTATACTTCAAACATTGACCAGCCTGTATCAGATATTCACTTAACGGAAGCAGACGTACTCTATACACACAACATAACACAAAACATCATTATCAGAAAATAATTCGTGCAACTTTAATCCGGCTCAGGACAGAACCCAGTGGCGGGATTTTGTGAAAAATGTAAAATAAAATTTCTAGACCTTGATAGAGATTATTAGCTTCTCAAGAATAACTATGACTGTTATTCTCAATGTGTCACAACAGAAGAGGATCACACTCATCTTCCTCAGAACCAGTTAGACAGGCCTATGATGTACAAAAGGACAGCAGAATGTGTGCTAAGCTGGTTTAGCAGTGCCACTTTTACTGAGTAATTTCGCAGCGTACCTCTCGATAGCAAGATTTTCCAGAACTTTTCAAGTTCACAAATTGAAGTCAGTGAGATCGTGAATTTAATGCATCCCTCATGGGCTTTTCTGTGCGTTAAGTGGATCACGGTAAAACAAGCACCTTTTNATTATTATTATTATTGTGTAATAAGTGAAAAAAGTAAAGCTATCCTTGTAACAGGCTGTGGAGGCCCATAGGGTTATGAGATGTTGGGGATCCCACATTTTCTAGACAATCGGCTCACAGATGGCGGTGAGGTTCTCAGCCTTACGCGCCAGCCGCCCTTTACCTCCAGGAAAATTCCTTCTACTCATTTCTGTTAGAGGTTGAGTCGACCCCAGGGCCGTAGTATGGCTGGAAGGATTAGGTAAATTTAAGAAATCCACCTCATTGGGATTCGATCCCGCGACCTTCCGGCTTGTAGCATAGTACCTTAATCGACTACGCTACCGCGTGCCCCTTTATCAACTGATATTTTGATTTTCGTGATTGTATAAAGTATTACACAATAATACCTTATACAGTCACGAAAAACAAAATGTCAGTTGATAATTAGCGGGAAATATTTTCAGTAACGCGGAAACAATGACGCAGACGGTGTGCCACTCTTGCATTAAGCCCAGTGCGAGATAAATCCGTGTCAAAAATTAATGCATCACAAAAGTTAATTCAATCTAACACAGTCCTTCAATATACGACAGGCCTAAAATGAACGAAACTAAAAAACAGAACGGGTTGAATAAAAAAATCCCGCAAATCTAGAAATTCAGGTTTCATTGAAACTGACTCGTAGTTTGGGCGATATTACTCGCAGACGGACATGACGAAACTAGCAGCCCTTTTTCTTTCAAAACTCACCAGAAAATCGATGTTAAAATCATCTGAAACTAAATTTGAGTAAGTGTAACAAAATATGCACGATACTAAAATTGCTGTGAAGAAATTGTTGCTACTTTCCGAGATCGTGAGCCTGACACGCATGCTCAGTTCTAGCCTCATAAACAGATTAGTAAAGTTTAACCGTTCATGTCTCCATTCCTGAGGTTGCATGTGGCAGGCAAGGGGATATAAAACCGAAACAAAATAATCCCGCACCGCGTGACAACGGATTAAACCGCCATGTCACAGAACTCAAGACACTAAACCTCTGCTGGATCATTTGGTTACAGCGACACACGTGCTCCAGCATATTGATTAACATTCTTCCTGTCTTGGTTAGCTAGTGGCTCTTTACCGGGTGAATGAGTGGATTGCTAGGGCGGCGAGTGACTGAATGGAGAGATGATGGACACGACCGGATGGATGGACAGATAGAGGGACGCGTGGCAGAGTGGGTGAACTGATAGGAGGTCGGTTGGGTCTGTACATGATGGACGGGTGAACACACTAGTGGGTGGATGGTTGAGTATACACAGATGGACGAATGGAAGGGCGGACAGACAGACAGGCATAGATAAATAGGTAGACACAGAAGCTGGTTCGATAAGATGGGAACAAAGTAGTGAGAATAGATAGATAGATAGATAGACAGACATACAGATAGATAGACAGACATACAGATAGATATATATATATAGACAGACAGACAGATAGATAGATAGACATACATATAGACAGACACAGACAGATAGATAGACAGACATACAGATAGACAGATAGATAGATAGACAGACATACAGATAGATATATAGACAGACAGACAGATAGA
>NW_019731221.1:1204331-1228990 GCF_002891405.2 Cryptotermes secundus | reverse complement strand
AGATAGATAGATAGATAGATAGATAGATAGATAGATAGATAGATACACGTTAAAATGTAACAGCTCTTGATTTTTTTCTCTCTGCTCTCGCTCCCACTTTGGAGCATAAGGCTGATTTCTCAGTTTCATGATATTTTTTACAGGCTTTAGGACTCCTTGAATGTGTGATCAGCTCGTCGCAAGGCCTCTATAATAGGACAACACAAAGACAAAATAAACGAATACACACACACCAAACATCCATGTCTTGTGTGAGATTCAAAACCACGATCCCGGTTTCCGAGCAAGAGGAAACAGTATATGCCCTAGACCGCTCGAATACCGTGGCTGGCCTCTTGAATTTACTTCATCTAAAATAAAAATTAACAAGATGACACTGGAGAAGGATTTCTCCGAGTACTTCGGTTTCCCCTGCCAATTCTCATTCCGCCAATTGTTCCTATTCATTAACCGTTCTATCATCGATCATATAGTCTCGATACTGACAGTGTCGTTAAAATAATAAAAAACTGAATTTGTCCCTGTGTTTAACTACGTAATTGAGGACAACGCCATGAAGGTGTATGAGGGAGTAGACGTACAGATCCACATTTTCTTGACCTCGGAATTAGTTGGAGGTGAGTGGTCAGCTTCACGCCTTTGCCGCTTTATCCCCAGGTAAAGAACCCCCGGTACATGTATCGGCCTCAAAAATTTTATTTCCAGAAAAAAACCTTTATCTTCCTTTCGTTTCGTAGTTCCAAATGTTTCTGACCACCTATCTTTACCCATTCTATCAGCTCTTTCCATATCTCCCTATATCCTTTCTCCATCCAAACGATTTTTTTCATGAAAATCGTCACGACGGGCGTCGTTACACAGAGAAAGAATTCGTCGGGGCGCCTTCTTTCGTCAGAATGGTCTTTCAGCTACCGACGGCGGCAAACAGGAAGGAAAACTGCATATCAAAGCATCAACCATTAGTTTCCAACTCTTAAATTTACAACGAAACTATTAACTGTTTTTTAGTCTGGAGTTACAAGCAGGCCACCCGCCAACCAACTCTTCGCTTTCCGTTTTCTAACGCCAATCTAACACTAAAAGAGCCAAAAATGTCCAAAGCGGGATCCGGGGAATAATGCAGACCCAAACTTTATGTTGGCGAAATTAAAGTTTCTCGGATGACCAATCAAGCTGAACAAGCCCACACGATCACCGCCGCGAAATTACCAAGACCAGTAAAGGAGCTGCACCGAGAAGTTTCACTGACCACTACACTGGTGATCACTAAAGCAGACAGAGTCCACGACACACGAATAACACAAATTAAACTAGCACAAAATTGATTCTTTTTATAACACTCTACAAGTAATGGGAATCCAGAACAGCCTTGTGAAAGCGGTACGACTCTCAGTAAACTGACTATGGGCAAGACGACAGGGGTTCGACCACAGGAAGTGGCAGGTAATTTGCGCTTCTTCGCCAGCATTTTGTCTAAACAGGCTATGCATCCCATCCAGACTCCTACAAACAGGCGCCGAACGGGTAGAGGGTGATTCCCGGAATATAGCGGCCGGAGCGTGAAGTTGGCCACTCACCATCTAGTGCCGAGATCCAGTAGAATGTGCGGCCATGTAACATCATGGCATGGCGCTAAGGTAATTGCAAGTTTTACGTGGTCCTTATAACTTTACAGAAGACTAAAAGATAGTGTTATTAGCTCGACATTACCTGTTATAAATCTGAAAACCACACTCGTACATCAACGAATTGGTTAACACAGCACGTACGTCAGAAATCACTTTCCCTCGTAATTCGCTAAATATCTATCCTATAAAAAATGTTTCAAATGAAAGTCGATAAAAAAAAAGGGTAAAGCTATCGATGTAACAGGCCGTGAAGGCCCATGGGTTGTGAGACGTCGAGGCTCCCATATTTTCAAGACAATCGGATCACAGATGGCGGTAAGGTTGTCAGCCTTTTACATCCCTGAAATCTTCCTGGTACTCATTTCTGTTGAGTCGACTCCAGAGCCATATTGCAGCTGGAAGAGTTAGGTCAACAGAAAAATCCACCTCTTCCAGAAACTAAAGTTTTTAATATTAATAACATCTCAAATATCGCGAGGAAATATGTATAATAGACCGTTTTTGATATAAATATAAAATTTATTTGACCTACGTGTAAAGAGGGGTTAAATGTATTAAAATCTTACAATCCAAAATTAAATGAGCCCGATATATTTCAGTGTAAACCGTCAGTACAAAATTTCATCAAAATCCGCCGGATATTATCGGATATGAAACACGCGACGGACACTCAAATAAATATGACTACCTTCTTATGAGTTCATAAAAAAAATGGCATGAAATCGGAGAGTGTATTCAAAGTTCGAACCTTCCGATGCGGAAGAGCAGTTTTGACAGGTAGGTAGGTGGCAGTGTTTGTCTTCGGATGGTTGACCAAGCCTTGCAAGGTCTTCGCTTCACATGACAAGATGCGGGGATAACCAAGGAGAATCCAAGCCATTGTAACCCAAAGCAACATATTAGAGGCAGCCAGAGGATGTGCGCATATTGACGGGAAAAACGTGCTAAGTCTGTTATTCTGTCACATTTATATCGTATCAATGCTTTATAAATGGCATCAGCAAAACACGGCTCACGAGCTAGATTCGGCACAGATATGCATTCTACTGCACAAAAGGAATCAGTACAAACCCAGCGGTTATCAAACAGTGCGCCACGATGCAGATATGAGTCGTCGTAGATTACAATTAAATACTGTTCTACAAAATACACAAAATGTTACTACATTAGGCGTTCCGTTAGCTAGGGTCTATTGAAATAGTTTAATGCAGCGAAGGTTCTGAAATACCGACACAACAAACTAACAGCTCAGTTCTCCGTAACATAACCAGAAATTAGCATCCTGCATAGATCACAGCCAACCATTCAACAAGAATCTGAGCCAGTTCAATCCGGTACACAACCTACAGAATTATTCTAAATTATTGTCGGGGTTTGCGCGGCCTATAAACGGAAACCCGATAATAATTCAGAATCACTCTGTACAATACACCCTATTCAGTCTTCTTCCAACAGGTCTCTATACCAAAATTTTGTATTTATTTGTTTCCCAGCATTTACTGACGTCATAGGAACGACAACCAATAATTCGATACAATATCGATAAGGTAATGGTAATACAGATATTGAAAAGCAACGTTATGTAACCCGAATTACTAGTAGCATTGTTAAATAAATCACAAATGAGCATCAAATTTGACGAGGACATTATTAAAATGTGAAAGATATATAACGGGACAGTCTACATAACAATTCTGAAAGAGACAAAATTGACATTACTGTACCGACATCTATTTTTATTAGTCGTTGGTGGTAACGCTACATGTTTCGACCTTTCTCTTAGGTCATTTTCAGGCGTACAAAACCACTGGTACAGTTCTTGAATTGCGTCCTTGACCAATGTAAATTCATATTGTGTCTGTGTGAGTTTTATACTAACAAATACTTTTAATTTAAATGTGGTCCAAAATTGACATTAAATGTATAAAAATTAAAATTAAATCAGAACTGAAATAGCGATTAAGATAATTATAACTTATATCACACGTCTTATTTAAGACTTTGTGACCGCTGCATATCCGAATATGAGTTGTTGGTTGTTCACTGTAATAGTGATTGTTGTGATGCGGGCTAACTGCGTGCTGCGATCTTTCCTTAGAATCTGGGTCGTGTTGGTTTTTGACCTTCCTCTTATCGTGTGAAGGCTATACGTTATTCTGGGTATAACTCCCAGGTTGTTTATACGTGGAGTTGGATATTCAAATTTGATGTTGTGCGCATATGCAGTGCCCCGTGCTGGTTACATTTATGCTGTTGCGGCTGCCTGAACTAAAATCTATTGTAAGGGATGAAAGGGGGTGAAAATTGCGACAAGGCTCAAATGGCTCAGGGTAGTATCCAATGGCACTAGTTTATGAACACGGTGTGTAATTTCCGTCTCCACAAAAACATGGAATTCGCAAGATTTATTATAATATTTTCCTGATACCGAAGCCTATGATTCCCGTGTTCTCTCTACCAGCACAGTCTTCGAGCCAAAATGCCGCATGTTTTCTACCTCTCTACATCGCGCTACAAGTCTCTACCAAAACAAAAAAAAAACCTCCTTGGTTTTAGTCCGCAAGCAAACTATGCCGACCGAGCGACCGCCGCTTGTCGACGAAGTTAGTGTTCGTTGCGCTGACCACGCGACACCCTCTATCCGCTAAAATTGGCACATTTCACGACGCTGTCAGTAACGAGACATATAATGTCAGATGACTGATGAATTGGAAGGGATTTTGAAGGAAGCGGTCCGGACCTAATCGAGACATCATCCCCGCATTTGCCTGGGTGAACACTATGAAAAACCTCGGTCAGGATAGCCAGTGTACCGGTCGAGAATAGAACCCAGTACTTCCCGAATACAAATCGAGAGCATTATCGCTAGAAAAACTTGTTCGGTCATGCTTCTTAATTTACTACAAACTGTAAACTTCCTCATTATGTAATGTCCCCCTTTCTAATACCGACTATTCACTTCTCTTAGTTACATACACTTTCATTAGCACTATAAGTATGTATATAAAAACGGCCTTGTCCGTCCGTCTATATATATATATATATATGTTTGTCTGTCTGTCCATCTAGCTATGGCTCTACAGTCCTTTTCTGGGACCCTGATCACCATTTTTTCCAGTTTCTTAATCCTATACACAGTCGGTAGGACTCCTTGCACGGGGGATCAGCCCGTCGCAAGGCCACTACCAACCTAGAATAAACGCACACACACATCTACGTCATGAGTGGGATTCGAACCCACAACCCCAGAATTCGAGCGAGCGAAGACAGTTCACGCCTTAGACCGCGAAACCACTGTGATCAGCCTTGTGGATTATAAAATGACTAATTACATCAACCATTAGGTCTCTGAACATTCTTATGAATGTAATGTCTTACAAATAAATTGTTTTTCTCCTAACTTTCAAAAAGAGCTGGATGAAGGAAATGTACAGTTAAGACACGAAATTTCCATGAATTAATATTCACATCCCTACTTCACACTTGTACAGTAACAGTTACAGGACATCAGCCTTCACAAAGAATATTACAGAAAGGTCAAGATGGTACCAACATTAGATATAAGCCTACTGGTTTTAGTTTCAGTTTCTTTCATGGGCGTCTAAACTTCTTTACAGAAGAAAACACAAAGGCCAGTTAATTATACATTTATTACCCCAGAATTAAAATCGCTGAAAAACAGTATGACCAAATTGCAAACAAATGGCATGATATTTAGTTGAGAAAGCTTTGTACACTGAGGATGAAGATAAGAACAGAATGCAGAAGGATGCATGAATGGCCGATGTATGGATGGGTGAGTGCATGGAATGCTGGATGTGCAGAAAACACACAGCATAATAACACCCCAGCTGCTAGCCAGTGAGTTGTGCAAATCCAAAAGAAAGCTTTCTGGTAGAGCCCACTCTTCTTTACATACAAGGTCTGGTGTTTGCGTATATGGCACGTGACTTAACATTATGAGTATAATTCTTTAGGCACATATAGACCACGTGATTGTATACAAGCTCAAGCGGTTAGTCGCTGGCTTCCCACAGCGGCAGCCAGGGTTCGATCCCGGGTCTGGTCAAGTGGGATTTGTGGTGGGCAAAGTGGCGCTGGGGCAGGTTTTCTGCGAGTATTTCGGTTTCCCCTGCCAATCTTCGTTCTACCAATTGCTCCACAATCACCCTCACCTATCATCTGGGGCTGGTACAATAGGCCAGAAGTGGCCGCAGTACAAGGGACTTAGTCCCACCCCACTAGCATTAAAAAAAAGGTTAAATGTAAAGTTGTCCCTACGCTTAACTAATTAAGCACTATGCCATGAGGGGGTATGGGGGAGTGGATGTATAGATCCACATTTTATTGGCCTCGGCACTAGTTGGAGGTGAGTGGTTCATGACCCGACCGCTTTACCCTCGGGGAAAGAGCCCCCGGTACCTATTGGATAGGAGATTTGGTGGACCCCAGAGCCGGTCTGAACGATTTAGACAAAATTCTTGACCATACAGGGACTCGAAGTCGAAACCCTCAGTCGTTCAGCCCGTAGCCAGTCGCTGTAACGACTACGCTAGCCCGGCTCCAAACTCCTCTAACGACAGAGTAAATCTATTACCGCAAGCATAGCGAAGCAGACGCCAGACTGTGATGTAGGTTGTAATATCACGTAGGTCTTGAGGGATACGGCAATGTTTCGGGGGAACATGCTGACTCCATCTTCAAGGCCAAAGTTATTTCGACCTGCAGCCTTCATCAGGTAGATATCCTGAAGACGGATTCAAAATATTCCTCCGAAACGTTGGTACCTATCTACCATATTACATGGCTTCATACGGAATAAGCTGAATGAATGTATGAAGGGTGGGCCTTCTCGGCCCTTGCACCGCGACCTACAGTGGCCTATTGTGCTTTACGGACTAAGTTAGTGGACCCAATCTTCAAAACTAAAATTGCGTTTTCAGTGAAATGGGACCTACACAAACAAATTATGGATTGCTCTGAAGACAACCAAATATGGAAAGGGTTAATAGTTTATCGTACACTACAAAGGTGTGTACACTCGTATATAGGCATAACACATGCTTAAAGTTCTAGACAAATTAAAATACAGGTTCCACAATGAGCGAACTGAAGATTCAACAAGATGACATGGAGTTCCAGGATGTGGGCGGGAGCCCCTGTACTAAAAATATGGTGAAACAATCTTATTACCAGCATAACTTCGATTTGGTCCCACACGATAGGATACTCACAAAAATATCGGAAAACGGAGTGGACTTCAAGATAGTTGTGTGGATACAGGAATTTCTCTCAGGACGCTCACAGAAAGTCAGAGTAGACGGGCACCTATCTGAAGAAGTCAGAGACGTCGAGAGCGCCGCAAGGGAGCGCTGTAGGACCGCTACTATTCCTGGCTTATGTTAACGATATTTGGAGGGACATTGACTCAAATATACGGCTATTCGTACATGACTGCATAATATACTGGAAAATATTGGATAGTAGTGACACTGGCAAGTTGCAGACGGATCTAAATAAATTAGGGGAATGGGCGGTAGTAAAGGAAATGAAGATAAATCCAGATAAGAGTAAAGAGTAAGTTTCACGAGAGCTAAGGTGAAGGACCAACTAATTCCGGAGGTAAATAGCTTTAAGTACCCAGGAATAATCATACGGAGTGATCTAAAATGGGCAATCATGTAAACTACACACTACGAAAAGCATGGAAGCCGTATACTGAAACAGGGCAATTGTAACACAAAGCGTCTAGCTTACACGCCATTAGTGAGACCGATACTTGAATATGGTGCGGTATGTTGGGACCCATACAGACAATGGCAGGTTAGCGCTTTAAATCGGGTACAAAGAAGAGCGGCTAAATTTGCCAATCCTACAGATGAATCTGGCTGGGAAACTCTGGCACAGCGTAGATTGATAGCCCCCTACAAGGCATACACCATGAGACCGACTTGGAGAGCTATAGGGGATAGCCTGCTTAAACCATGCTACCTGAGTAGGGACGATCATATTTGGAAAGTTAGAAGCAGGAAACAAAGAACTGATATTGGCAAATATTCCTTTGTAAATAGGACCATAGAGGATTGGAACAGTTCACCTGCAGGCATACTAGCGTCTTTCCCCTATAAACTAAACACTTTTAGAAAGAGGGTTAGGAAAGCTGTTGCAAGTACAGAAGCCTTAGGCGGAGTTGAATGGAAACACGTGAAGTAATGGGAAGTGTCCTTGTTCGAGTGCAGTGAAACGAACACAAGCACGTGCTCTTTTATAACTTTATATGTTTGGATTTGCACTGTGTGTACCTTGTTAACTGCATTGTAATTTGTTTTGTATTGTTCCCTTATGTTATAGACTTTCCTTGTCTGTACCAGTGTAAGTTCTACTGCCACCGGGTGAACACCCAATTGCAGTATAATAATAATAATAATAATAATAATAATAATAATAATAATAATAATAACTGCAAGTTAATATTCAGTTTGCAGGGGAAGTTCTAACTTGGTCTCTGACATTAAAGGGAGGAAGATAGACTGAGGGCGTTTGAGAACAGGGTGTTAAGAATATTTGGACCGAAGAGAGATGAAGTGACGGGAGGTGGGAGAAAACTGCATAACGAGGAGCTTCATAACTTGTACTCTTCTCCAAGTATAATTAGAATGATCAAGCGAAGGAGAATGAGGTGGGCAAGGCATGTAGCAGGAATGGGGGAGGCGAGGAATCATATAGAATATTGGTGGGAAAGCCAGAAGGAAAGAGATCAATGGGAAGACCAAGGAGTATGTGGGTGGACAATATTAAAATGAATCTTAGAAAGACAGGATGGGATGGATTGGATTGATCTGGCTCAGGATAGGGACCAGTGGAGGGCTCTTGTGAACACGGTAACGAACCTTCGGATTGAATATAATTCTGGGAAATTCTTGAGTAGCTGCAGAATTGGCGACTCCTCAAGAAGGGCTCAGCTCCATGAGTAAGTAAGTAAGTAAGTAAGGGGTGGTTCTATCCCGTGCCAAGGTATTTCCGTGGCCGGCAGCGAGAGACTTACGTCAGTATTGGTGTCAGAACGACCGAGACATCCCGCCAATAATGAGGAAACGTGTCACAACGCTACCCGCAACAAGACGGTCTTATCCTGCATCCGAGAAAAACATCATCCTTTCTGCATGAATGCGTTCCCTCAATGTACAGCCACTACCATCCGCAATCAAACAACTCATTTCCCAAACTCCGTCCTGCCGCGTATTTCAACACCTCCATAAAACTTCGTGGAAGTTACTCAACAAATTAAGAAGACGAGAAGGAATATGCGGATGAAGGTGATGAGAGAGAAGAGGAATGGAAAATTATGAATCGGAAAGACAAGATAGAAGGAAGATGAAGAGGACATAGAAGACGAAGACGAGGAAGATGTGGTAAGTACTTTCAGTTCCCCGAACGCATTTCATTAACAACCTTCCTGACCTCAGAATTTCACAGTACTGATAACTAATAATATTATGGCGAAACATGTGTGCTATACGGAAAGCAAAACTGAGGACATCTTAATTAAGAAAGGGCCGTTATAGTTTTCTTCCGTCGTGGCACTGACGGTCTAATTTTGGAAAATTCGTCTCAGATTGAGAGCCTTGTGTCCTCCAACTTTAGTCAAATCTGTGAAAAAGTTCGTTGTGAAATGCATAGGAAATAAGGAACGTATCCGCAGACAGTGCAATAAATTTTTGGGTAGTATCGCTCATTTAGGGACAGTTGTTGCATCTGCAAAGAGAATTGGCACAGGAAGACGGATTGGCAAATCACTGTTTGCAGTAGGTGAAAATCTCCTTACGGAGCCAGCAAGAACACCATAAACAGCTATGTGGAGGACTTTGCGAAAACACCATAACCTTCGTCCTTCAAAGCTGTGACTCCTGTAACGTATCACAGTGAACGATAAAGTGTATCGATGCGAATTTTGTTGTCTCATAATGAACTCCCTGAATAGAAAGTCTTTTAGTCATGAAGCAAAATTCCATCTGAAAAGATTGCTGTCTTCTGGCAAGTAATGCCTTGTACTCTGACAGGTAGTTACCAACGTTTCTGCCTCCATGATCAGGGACGAGACGGCGTGCAGTTTGGTAGACAGGTACAAACGTTTCGGAGGAAATATTCGGTTTCTATCTTAGGAGTACAAAATGGAAAAAACAGGTTCCCGCCAAATGTGGATACCTGTCTCTCCAACTACATGAAGTAACATTCCAAAAGACCGTCATATTAACATTTCATGTTTCTGGAAATGTTATCAGACATTCAATCTGCAATACATTCTGTTAAAAATTCGTAATATATCAGGGTCATGTTCCAGTATTATCAACAAATGTGAAGCAGACGAAGAGGGAATCCAGTACAACAATTTTTCGTGATGCCTATATTACGAGACTGAAAACATTTTGATTTCTGCAGTCGCAAGACACTCAATTCGGGCATATACCGATAATCATCACGCTTTGAGAAAAGTACTTTTCAAGTACTTTTTCCAAATGTAACTCATTTTTATCAATCCTGTAATAGTTAAATACTGAAACCAGATTAATGTGAATTAACCTGCAATGAAAATCAGTCAGTCTTATTTATCGAGGTCGAAAGTTCCCATGGATGAAAGCTGTTTGTAACACATTTTCCTGAAGCAAACATAAATATTGCTCCTAGATATAAAGATGTACAATCAATTCTGTGGTTATAGTAAATTATCTAATAATGTTCTATCAATTTCAATTCTTTAGAATCGAATCAGATGAGAGGATTATCGATTCCGAGGACATACACTTGTATAACTTGTGATTAAATGTCCTAATTAAATAAAGCGAATGAATCATCAACAAGCAGTAAATAATAAATGATTGTGAAAACAACCTGAAGACGAAGAGTTATGGGATATAACGCCATACAGTCCATTTTAAATTAAATATTGTTTCTTACTTCCATTCAAGCTACATGTCCGGCTCATCATAATCTAACAGTATTCTAACAATATCAAGTGACTTACAGGTCACATTCCTGGTTACTTAGCAGCCTATTCTCAATCATACATGCTCATGTTCTACAGACAACATACGAGTATAGTCATTTTTCTCCTCAGGCCGAACTTCCTGAATTTCGTGCGTTTCCTAAATCCTGACAGTCATACTCCAGGATTCTCTCAAACTGGGAGCACTAAGGAGGTGATTACAATGCCAATGTAAAATGTACTCAAAAGGCCTTTCAGATATGAGATGTCTTCTCCTACTCTCCTTCTTACTCTGCTTCCTACTTTCTTCTCCCTATGCCTACTCCTCTTATTTATTTTACTTATTCTTTCCTCTTTAACCTTCTTCTTCAAATTCTTAATGTTTGTACCTTGATACAAATCTACCATACTACATATGTTACATTCAATATATGGCTACATTCCAACACTTGTTTCGTCCTTCGCTTGGGTATCATGATTCTATACTTAGGGGTGTTAGTGTCTCTGCCACCTCAGAACTTCGTTTTACGAACGGTAGGAAATTCAACGTATGAAAGTAGCGGGTTCCAATTATATGTTATTACATTTCACAAAAAAAAAAGTGTGGACCTTGACTTGAAAGGTTTATTGGGGGCAACCACACATGACACCCTACATAACCCTACTTCCCTTCATAGGATTCAGAAAGTAGGCTAAAAATAACAGCATTAAGCTCTTTCCGCGCCCAAATCTTGTAGTCGCGATCTTATGAATATAAAGAAGACTGATTCAATGTTTCGATTTTACATCACAGGACTATACAGTTGGTCTTTTTAAATGATCTTGGGAGAAAATAATTTCACAAAAGAAATTCGACGATTACTGAAAGGTGGAAGGTACATAAAAACATTAAATTGGTAGCTGCGGGAGGTAATTTTCAGTTGAATGCACACACAAGGTACAAGTAGCCAGCACCCAACGCACTCGTGCGTCCCACAGCCACGTGGCCCCACCACCACCTCCAACTTCACAGTGCCTTCCACCTAATCAACTGCTTATAAATTAAATATGGCTCCCAATGGGATCTGAATTCTAAATGCGCAGCTTAAGCTACATCAATTGCCATATAACACAATGCACATAACAAACACTGGGTTCTTGTGCGACACCGAAGATCCATCACCGTCTTCACAAAACCTCATCACTGAAACCTGTCTACAGACACTTCAACACAATTTATATCTTAACATTATATTTATCTGAGATTCAGTTCAATATTATCCCCCCCCCACCCTGCCTTTCCTCTATCAGATACTTCAAAGATCATGCGTCCTCCGTTATGTCCTATTTGGAAAGTGACATAAAAATTCCGTGGCTTTAGTCAGAAAGCGAACTATACCAGCCGAGCGACCACCTCTTGTTGGCGAAGTCAGTGACAACTTTACCGGATAGAGGGTGTCGCGTGGTCAGCACAACGGATCCCCACGGCCGTTAATGTCGGTTTTCTAGACCGGATACGCTATTTCCTTGAAATAGCCCAATTATCCTCACTAGACTGGTGGACCCAGTTCCAGACCCACTACTTCTCAGAAAATCTGGTAGCGCCGAGAATCAAACCCGGGACCTATGGATCTGTAGCCAGTAACTCTGACCACTAGACCATAGAGGTGGTCTGGCAAGTGAACATAAATGAGAAATTTACCTTATTAAGCCCCTGGTTGTGTAGACGTATGGGGGATTGGAGGTATAGGTCCAACCATTCCTAACCTCGGTACTAAATACAGATGAGTGGTCAGTTTCATGCCACTGCCACTCCTTCATTAAACAAGACTAAAACCATTATCAGAATACAGTTACAATGTTTCCTAATTCTGTGCTTCTCAACCGATGTGCGTATTACAACGTACATATACTGAATCCAAACGCGTTTAAGGGCAGTTCATAAGTCTGGTATTAGGTACAGAACTGTTTTGTTATTTCACTGACATCTGCTGCGTGGTAGCGTAGTTGGTTGAGACACCATGCTACAAGCCGGAATGTCGCGGGTTCAAGACCCGATGAGGTCATTGGATTCTTTTTTCAATTGACCTATTCCTTCCAGCCGCATTATGGCCCTGGGGTCGACTCGGCCTCTAACAGATATGAGTACTAGGAATATTCTTGGGGGTAAAGGGTGGCCGGCGCGTAGGGCTCACAACCTTGCCACCATCTATAAGCCGATTATCTAGAAAATGTGGGAACCTCAACATCTCACAACCCTATGGGAATACACGGCCTGTTACAGGGATACCTTTACTTTACTTTATTTTTACTGACATCTGCTGTTCGTGCTTATCTCGATATTCTTCAAATTTCTTTATACGCTGTAAAATACTAAGATTTTTTAGCACAAGGAAATCTACAGGCGCACACAACATTTCATAACATATAGTCTGTCGTTATGCACTCCAGATTCTAGATAGCAGCACCGCTTAGGGCAGATTGCTATTCTGTCGAATTCTGTGTCTCAGTAAAATGTAAATCTCTTCCAAGTATGTCTTAAGTTACTATGTCAGGTATTTCTGATGAAATTTGTTTATAACAGTTTCCCGTTGAAAATTCAACAGGATTTATCTTAGTTTTATAATTGTGTCTGATATGGTGTAGCTGAGATACAAAACTGTGTTTCAAGGTGTCATCACGTTGAAGAACACAGCCCTAATATGACATCTCTCTTCGACACCATTAACAAGTTACCATACTTACAAGATGCCTGAACTGATAGGGAATTTTACAGAACAAAGCCATGTAATTGAGAATTCCACTTTCCAGCAGAGAACGTGTGCTATTCCTCTGTACGGGACATCACAGGCTTTCCTATCTAACAAGTCCTATCAAAGGCATTCTTAGAGAACACTTCGTATCGGAGGTCCACAACAATGTGAACTAGTTTTCCCAACCTCTTCCCATGCGAAGACACACAACTATTGTTGCAAATTTATCTATTTAGGACCTAGTAAAATATTAATATTAACCAGGCTGCAAGAATTCTTACATTGCTTGTTATGTTGACATTTCTGTACCTTACAAAGTAGTGTCGAATAGAAGCAGAAGAATGTGAAGAACATGAATATACGTACAGCGTTGAGCCGCGCCATAGCTCAAGTGGTTAGTCACTGGCTTCCCATCGCGGCGCCCCGGGTTCGATCCCGGGTCTGGTTAAGTGGGATTTGTGGTGGACAAAGTGGCGCTGGGGCAGGTTTTCTCCGAGTACTTCGGTTTCCCCTGCCAATCTTCATTCCGTCAATTGCTCCACCATCACCCTCACCTATCATCTGGGGCTGGTACAATAGGCCAGAAGTTGCCGCAGTACAAGGGACTTAGTCCCACTCCACTAGCAATAAAAAAACACGTACAGCGTTCCTAAATACCGTATATTCATGTCATCTTCTGCTTCTATTCGTAACTATTTGGTAACGTACAGAAATGCCAAAATAGCAAGCAGTGTACAGTGTTCCTCAATACCCGGTCGCTCGGTCGGTAAAGTTCACTTGCGGACTAAAACCACGGAGTTTGCTTGTGTTCTTCAATACTCATAACGCATAACAAAGGATCACAGTTCAATAAGCACTGTGTGCCTAACTTAGACGTTAATAACTGAAAAAATCCGTTCCGTTGAGACTTCAGCGGTCTCTATGTTAGTTCAACAAAGTAGCACAGGACGACGGAATGACACAACAGCGTCAACATATATTTCCGTTTGGGGTGCTGTACCTTACATCTGTCGTGGGGCAAAAACTAAAAAGCAGTGACTTATTCCAGAGATTCTGTGAGGTTCACGCCCGCGTTTTCAATCATCAAAATCATTGATTAGATCCTTTTGAGTTCTGACTCCTACTGACTCCAAGCAGAGACCTGTAAGGCAGTGACGTAGCTGACCTAACATTCCAATCCCACGTCACTTCCTGTGAGAATGGTGATGGCCGAAGCGGCACAGAAAGAGGTTTTTCCTCTTGCTGCCATATTAATCTGTAATCGATCCCTGAAGTGTGCGATAGCACTGGCTAGACAGCACACTGTTAACATCCCCGAAATATGTAAGCTGCAGTCTTTATCTCTAACCCAGACCTAGGCTGGTCACAGGTAACGAAGTTGTTTTCAGTTCATCCACATAACACTTCACCCCCCCCCCGAAAAAAAACTCCGTGGCCTGTAGCCCGCAAGCGAACTAAACCGACCGAGCATTCGCCGCTTGTCGGCGAAGTTAGTGCCAACTTTAGTGGATAGACGGTGTCACGTGGTCAGCGCAACGGATCCCCACGGCCGTTAATCTCGGTTTTCTAGACCGGAGCCGCTTTTTCCTTGAAACAGCTCCTCAATTATCCTCACGAGGCTGAGTGGACCCTGTTCCAGACCCACTATTTCTCAGAAATAGAATCGAACCCGGGACCTCTGGATTTGTAGCCATGAACTCTGACTACTACACCACAGAGAAGGTCCATATCACTTCATAGGTTTGCTTAAATATCATTCCCTAGATAATGCTTTGGCAACTGTGTCGTTATATTTACGTGGAAGGATAGGACTGTGAATAATTACTTCAAAATAAGACGTAAAACGGGGCAGTACAGGTCAGTTTCAAGCCTGTCTCCCGATATGTGATTGGATTAAGGAAACCCGCAAAAAACAGATATACACGCCTAGACTGAGGACACCCCAACATGATGTATACATTCTAAACATCAGACCACTGCGATCAACAAATTTCGTTTTACTTTATGTGAATATTTGATTCGCATGTCTCTCATCTTCCGTATGATCCTGGAAAGCTGTTAGTAAAATTATATGTTGGGCGGCCAAGGTTTGATTCCAGGCAGGAACGAGATTTCTGTCTTTCCACACCCGTAAGAGTGGTTCTGAGGCCCACCCAATCTTCTGTCGGACAGGAGCCTATCCTAATGATAACGAGGCCGGAGATGAAACTGAGTATTCGCTTTCAATTTCCAATATGTCCTCACGGCGATAATTTTACATTTTACCTACATCGTTGAATGTGAATACGCCAAATTTTCTGTTCTAATTCTAGTTCTTGTTTCAACAGCAGTCAGTATATTTTTCATCTGCGTATTTTGATGTCTAACCTGTAATGTTATCTCATCAGGCGCGATTTGCTCATGATGGCCTGGGGAAGCTTCTTCAAAGGGAGATACTTGGGAAAACCAAGGAGGTGACAGATTGTGAGAATGAAAAACGTACTAAACTAGCATTTCGAGTCCAACACAAGGAATGGATGTTCGGTGTGTGTATGGGTTTATTCTGTGTTTTTGTTGTCCTGTGTTTAGGTACAGGCCTTTCGACGAGTTGATCATCCATCCAAGGGGTCCTACTGTCTGTAAAAATGATCAATGAAACAGAGAAATCAGCTTTATGCTCCAAAGTGGGAGCAGGAGGAAGAAAAAGCTAGCATGGAGTATGACCCAAAATCAAGCTTTCTTCGTGACGGCGATGAGCCCTTCGTTTATATTTAGTGAGAATTACTCTCAACATAAAATGTTTATAGAGTACTGCTGGATACTTTTGCATCACTGTACTACTGTCCACGTCGAAGAAGAGATACTGGTAGACCACAGAAACGCTGGAGTGAAGCAGAAACAGGCTTGAAATAACATCTCTGGAAAGCAGAAGACGAGGAGGAGGACGAGGAAGAAGAAGAAGAAGAAGAGAAACTTCAGCAAATTAATCCTTTACATTAAGTACTGACCAATCCTAGTCACCTTCATCTAGTGTCGAGGTTACGAATGGTGCAGATACATCTCCAATCCACCATTTGTCTGCACAGCGTGATGTTTAGCTAATTAATCACAGGGATAACTTAATCTTTACAGGCCTAGCCTTCATGTACCATATTGTTTCTGAAGTACTGTCCAACTGACTGACTGAATGAATTAATAANTGGGAGCAGGAGGAAGAAAAAGCTAGCATGGAGTATGACCCAAAATCAAGCTTTCTTCGTGACGGCGATGAGCCCTTCGTTTATATTTAGTGAGAATTACTCTCAACATAAAATGTTTATAGAGTACTGCTGGATACTTTTGCATCACTGTACTACTGTCCACGTCGAAGAAGAGATACTGGTAGACCACAGAAACGCTGGAGTGAAGCAGAAACAGGCTTGAAATATCATCTCTGGAAAGCAGAAGACGAGGAGGAGGACGAGGAAGAAGAAGAAGAAGAAGAGAAACTTCAGCAAATTAATCCTTTACATTAAGTACTGACCAATCCTAGTCACCTTCATCTAGTGTCGAGGTTACGAATGGTGCAGATACATCTCCAATCCACCATTTGTCTGCACAGCGTGATGTTTAGCTAATTAATCACAGGGATAACTTAATCTTTACAGGCCTAGCCTTCATGTACCATATTGTTTCTGAAGTACTGTCTAAATGACTGACTGACTGAATGAATAAATAATTTCTAAGCTGTAAGGATACGATGCAAACGTAAAGTCACGGCAATAACTGAAGAAAATACCACTACTTAATTCCACCAGACCGAGTCATGGCAGTATAACCTTACATCTGGGGGTGGAGAAATTGTCAATACCAAATTTTGTTGTTTTTTATTGCTAGTGGGGTTGGACTAAGTCCCTTGTACTGCTGCCAGTCCTGGCCTATTGTACCAGCCCCAGATGATAGGTGAGAGTGTTTGTGGAGCAATTGGTGGAATGAAGATTGGCACGGGAAACCGAAGTACTCGGAGAAAACCTGCCCCAGTGCCACTTTGTCCACCACAAATCCCACTTGACCAGACCCGGGATCGAACCCGGGCCGCCTCGGTGGGAAGCCAGCGACTAACAGCTAGAGAAATTTTATGTTAGTCTAAGTTCAGGTAGGAGCTAGAATAACGTTGTCGGTATACCGACTTGCTACGGGCTGGTCGGAGTTCGAGTCCCCGTAGAAACAACAATTATCTCTTCCCCACATCGTCTAGACCGGCTCTGGGTTCCACATAACTTTCTATACAATGGGTACCGGGGGCCCTTTCCGCGGGGGTAAAGCGGCCGTGGCGTGAAGTTCATCGCTCACCTCCAGCTAGTGCCGAGGTCAAGAAAATGTAGATCTATACATCCACTCCCCCATACGCCTTCATGGCGTAGTGCTTAATTAGTTAAGCACAGGGACAACTTTACATAAGGTTAGGAAGCAAGGACTGTCAAAAGCTAATCGACATTTACAGACTGTCAAGACTTTAATCCCGTAAATCAATCAATCAGTCTATAAATGTACATAAGGTAAACGTGTCTATTAATAGTAACCTTGTAAATAGGCCCTATCTGCTCTCCATTCATAGTGGATTTGCTTCCTGTCGATCATTAACTGTTTGTGAAATGGAACATGTCAATACAAGGCTAACGGTTCGTACCACTAGCATTGGTATGTTCCCATTGTCATTTCCTTGTCAGCTTTCTGCCTCGTCTCCCCCCCCCACACACCCTGCGTCCACTCCCACTTACTAGAACCAACTGTAAAATAAATAATAAAAAAATTCTACAGCACCAAAGCATTTGGTTCTTATGATGAATGGTTTGGTAGCACTTCTTGATCCTGGTATTGGGGGTGGGCGCATAAGAAAAGAAGATGGGGGGTGGTGGCATGGAGTGGAGTGGTGGGCGGGGGTGAGACAGGGTCATTTTGAGTTATGGCCAACCCACCCTTCCTTATTCGCCTGCTATCCTTTTGCCTTCTGATTTACACCATAAATCATACGACCCTTCCTCCAGTTCAACCTCAACCCCTATCCTGGACACCCTACATTTTCGGGAGGGTTGGTATCTAGAGCATTTTTCCACCAAATTCCCTCAATGTTTTGATTTTATATTTTAGTCTTTTTTTGTCGTTGATATTTAGTGTGTTCCTGACATATAGCATTTCCGATTTTCTACTTGTATTTCATTCTCGTAGAATATAAAGTGAATTCAGTGAATGCAATGGATTGCGGACTTCCAACTTCCGGTTGGAGACTGAAAGGCGACCTTACAAATGTGTGAGACCTGAAATTTTCCGGAATGTAACGCCGTGTAGGATGGTAGATAGATACAAACATTTCGGAGGAATCAGCTGCCTTCACCTTCAGAGCAGACGTCATGACAATTAGGTGGACCTAATCTCTATCCTCCGGGAATACCCACCAACCGCTCTTCTATCCTGAAGATGGAAGCAGTAGGTTCCTCCGAAAAACTGGCATCCATCTACCAAAATACATAATATCCCAGAAAAGTAGAGATAATATTAAGCCCTCATGTATACTTACTTACCTACTAATGGAGCTAAACCCTTCTTGAGGAGTCGCTGATTCTGCAGCTACTCAAGAATTTCCCAGCATTTTTTGGAACCCGAAGATTCATTACCGTGCTCACAAGAGCCCACCGGTCCCTATCTCGAGCCAGAACAATCGAATCCATACCATCTCATCCTATCTCTCTAAGATCCATTTTAATATTGCCCACCCACCTACTCCTTGGTCTTTCCAGTGGTCTATTTCTTTCTGGCTTTCCCACCAATATCCTACATGCATTCCTCGTCTCTCCCATTCGTGTTACGTGCCCTGTCCACCTCATCCTCCTTCACTTGATCATTCTAATTATAGTTAAAGAAGAATACAAGTTATAACCTAAAACTTCCTTGCTCTGTGACCAGGCAAACGCAGGATCAGAAATGAAGCCCTCGACTAAGAAAATGTAAAAGTAAAGGTATCCCTGTAACAGGCCGTGAAGGCCCATAGGGTTGTGAGACGTTGAGGGTACCACACTATCTAGACAATCGGCTCAAAGATGGCGGTAAGGTTGTCAGCCTTACGCGCCGGCCGCGCTTTACTCCCCAGGAAAATTATTTAATTAATTCCTGGTACCTATTTCTGTTAGAGGCTGAGTCAACCCCAGGGCCATAGTGTGGCTGGAAGGATTAGGTCAACCGAAAAAATCCAATGACCTCATCGGGACTTGAACCCGCGACCTTCCGGCTTCGGCTAGGGCTAAAGCACAACTTAGGAAGCGGTGAGTGGTGCGTATGGATTGATTATTGGCAGGGTAAATCTGTAGAAGCTACAGCGCCACCTCGTCCGCCACAAACCTTAAATGGAGTCACTAGAGACCGAACCTAAGGCCCACCAATGAGAAGCCAGCGTCTAATCGCCTGAGGTATGGTAAGGCCACAAACTTAAAAAATATTAATTTGCATTTCGGTGCTTGCACATTTCATAAACTATTCTACATGTCGCTACTGCCATTACCTTTGTTTCTATCATTAAGATCCCTATTACAACAGGCTTACTACTGGTTACCATGGTTGCCGCATTTCAGTAGTTGCGCTAGTGTCGCTCCAACCTCACAAATTCTTGTCTGCAGTAAATCTGCGCTATAGGTATTGAACCTGACAGAATGTAACATATTTACATTGGCAGATTTCACCAAATATTCTTCTTATTCTCCGTCTTTCCAGTCTCACGAATAATTTAACGTATTTTGGGAGAACAAAAGGCAGAGAGGGGTTATGACTTAGGGTAGAGTAGCTGAGATTTTCACATTTCGTAATACTCGAGGTGGCAACTGGCCACAGAAGTGCCATAAATCATACAGCGGACCGACAAAAACCCACGTAGACCACTACATAGACGGACCATCACAGCATAAACGGAATAACGTCATATCCTAGCAACTGATGGACTGAGGCTGGTTTACAAATTCTTCGCTCTTTTGTACATTTCAATGGCTTTGATATCCATTTACAGAAGACACAAAGAAATGCATTAGAGCATATAGAAATACACTGCAGGAAAATCAATCATTTATTTTAGTTAACATATTTCATACACTAAAACATTATTCTCATTGTATATCGTTAAATGATCAACAAATAAAAATTGTAGCTATCTGTACTTTATGTCGAGTATTTCTTGTGTGTGTGTGTGTGTAATGAGATTTAAAATAATCTTTACTTTGGGCTTTATGAAAAATAGGGGTTATTCCATTCAAATCTGGGGATCTGCGTAACATTTCGTAAAACATTTGAGACTTACGAACACGATTATGGTCTGAAATATGATTCAGCGTAATATGTGCCGGACTATACGGTGTCACATCCCAGACGACAACAATCTTATGTTGGACTGTAGGGTCAGAATCGGTTACAGACATCTACAAATCAAACTCTTGATATCACTAAAACTCTCAGGAAAGTTCCAAATGCCACTTTTAGTAAAAGAGGATTTGTACAAGGGGAAAAACTGACACATTATTATTGCCTTACAACCACACACATACACAGACACACCAGGCGCTTTGCAAGAAAATGAAATAGTGTCCTAAAGGAAAGGTGGGGAAGGAGAGAGAAGGGAGGTGTAAAAAGAAGTAGCATGTACGAGGGTCAACGGAGGATATTAAAGGTAACGGGGAAAGCGCAAAATCTGCAAGCATAATCCCGTCCCACTCTTTAGTGTGATATGTACCTCAGCCGTCAGTCACTGAAAGAAAATATTTGCATAACGAAGTTCCCGTCCTGTGTGGTGAATTTTAGGGTTCCATCGGATTAACAAGTTTAATATACGCCCGTGCTACTAGTACCCTCCATTCAGGGTGTCTCTCGAGTAGACATAAATACAGAAAAAGGATATGCATGCAAGAAGTGGGGAAGACACTCTAGTTCACAATGAGCTGACGGTTGTAACAAATACTCTAACAATAAACTACTATAAACACAGACATATAAACATACAATTACATAATCAATAATATATACTATATATTATTGATTATGTAATTATATATTATATAGTAAAGTGAAAAAAACATACTGGTAAAAGAAGATCATCAACACTGCATCACATCTAAGCAATCAATACGTATCTAATGACTATAAACCTATAAAACTAATATTACTTCACGCCTACAATACATAACTATCCATTCGCGGAGACGAGACAGCGTAAACAAAGCAAGCCCCGAGTCGCCACAGCTGACAGCAAGGAGTGGACAAAGCGCGCAGTTACTCAGTGTACTCACTGCATTCGGACGCACGTTAACCTGCATTCAGACTGAAGAGTGAACGTCGGACGCCCCTGCAACGATACACGCATCACGTGATCGCTGCATGATTTCATTCAAAGAGCGAAGGAGATACCGCGTGCATTTGTTTACGAGGACTCTCTCGTCTCTGCGAAGGGACTGTACATACATGACTACCAAGTACTCATGGCATATCCCTATAAAACTTACAGATATCGAGGAAAACACTATGAAATATATTGTGATGTGTTACCAGGAAGGCCGGACTGTAGAACGTCAATTGCTGGTTAACGGATAGCAATTCCTGGGCAACGAAACATAAATAGGCCGTTGCCTAGGGAAGTGCTTAAGCAACAGAGATCGAATTGTTGAGTTCCCACGGCAACGAATAGATGCCTCTAACGAAAAGTCTAGCTAACACGTGAAACTGGTCAGCGTAATGAATCCCCACGGCCTTTAATTTCAGTTTTCTAGACCGGAGCCCCTCCTTTTCCATTTAAATGGCTCCTCAATTATTCTCACGAGGCTGAATGGACCCCGTTCTAGACCTACTATTTCTCAGAAAATCTGGTAGCGCAGGGAATCGAACCCGGGACCTCAGGATCTGTAGCCAGGAACTCTGACCACTACATCACAGAGGCGGTCAATATTTATCCTTATTAGTCCAGAAATCCTGTTGCGATATTTACGTGCTTATTGTAACCACCTGATGATGATCATGCCGGTCGAAACATACAGTGACGTAGAAAACGAAACACTACGAGCAAGCTAATATTAGTTTTATTTACTTATAAAGTGTGACGTTGACGGCGACATTAAACCCCCTGGAAAAAAAAGATGTGTAATTCTGAGAGGCACTTATACTATTTAATTTTGTATTAAAAGAGATGCGAAGATGTTCAATACAACTGTTTGACAGACAACTGACCGCTCAGCTAAACTCTCTTCTACTTCCCCGCAAATCCCCACCCTCACCCAATGACTTTCCCTTTTCCTAGATGAGTGGCATCCCAGATGACCAGGCACACGTCTGCCAAAGCCTGAGGATAGAAAGGAGGGGGCAGACTTTACAAATTGGCCGACAAGATGGACGTGAAAATGGGAACAAAAAGGCCGAAAAAGCTGAGATGTGTTACAGGAGTTCAGAAGATGAGTTGGAAACATATGGCATAAGAACAAGGTTGGAGGGCTTATGCCATTCCTCAAATCTCCCACTTTCGAGTCTTCCAAGTTAACCGGGACAGCTGATTACGAGAATGGGTGTCCGTGGGTGTGTAACATATCCACTTCTCTGGTTACAGAACCCATAGGTTAAGCAACGATATTATCAAACGCGGCTCTGGACTCAGTCCTAAGCAGCATCAAACAAATTCACATTTTCAACACATATTTCTCTAAAACAAAAAATGATATTATCCTCAAATATCTTCCTGTCTTCCATTAAGTTCCTCGGCCAAAATTTTGTGGGCATTTCTTGTTCTCCCCCATCCCGTACCAGACGTGTCCCGTACCATATAACCTCAATGATTTAAGTATCTTACCAATATCACATAAATAGTGTAACAACCTTTCTGCTTGTGTTCTATTCTCCATTCCAACCACTTTGACTTTCTAAGGGCGAAATACACTATGTCCCTTAAAAAATGTAAAGCTACCCCTGTAACAGGCCATGGAAGCCCACAGGGCTTTGAGACGTCGAGGCTCCCACATTATCTAGACAGATGGCGGTAAAGCTGTCAGCCTTATGCACCGGCCGCCCCTTACCCCCCAGGAAGATTCCTGGTACTCATTTCTGTTAGGGGCTGAGACGACCCCAGGGTCATAGTGCGGCTGGAAGGATTAGGTAAATTGATAACAAAATCCACCTCATCGGGATTCGATCCCGCGACTTGTAGCATAGTGCCTCAACCAACTACGCTACCAGGTGTCCCGGATTATGTCCCTGATCAAATACAAATACAAACAGATGTCCCTCCTTGGGGAAAAAGAACCCTTTCCGCGTTTAAACAAAAGTGGGAAGTAAAATGGTTGTATGTATCCCACAAGTAGGATTTGAGGTTCTCACAGCGGTGGTTATGAAGAGTTCTATCTTCTGGGAACCGAACGTTTCGGTTCGACCTTGATGATGGAGGCGACATTTTCCACCGAAATGTCGGTTGACTTTCAACGGACTACATGGCGTGATATTCCAAGAGAGCGTACTCTTCGCATCCCATAGTCTGGTAAGAAGATAAGACAATAAGAAGAAAGTTAGTATAAGTTATCAGACCACAGTGTAACACAACGTTTGAGTCTATTTACACGTATTTGGATTCCCCGCCCCTTCAGAGTTTCTATGCAGAGCCACGAAACTTTAGACAGCGGTTCCATTATGCCTTCAGGTGTAACAAATAATATAAAATCTACCCTATCGGGCCTCTACGCTTAACCTGTAACAAAAATGGCTTTCATACATTAAGCACAAAAAAAAATTTACCAACGAAAATTATCTGAGGAAGATAATATGAAACTATTGATATCCATGGAGAATTCTGTTTCGAACACAAACAGTGTGCGGGAGATAACGAGCACAAACCCAAGTTACTATTCTAGCAACTTCAAAGTGGACATGACTTGTAATATTTGTTCTTTCCAATTACAATTCGAGACATTTTAAAATATGTTAGCATGCAGTAGCGTAGTTGGTTGAGGCACTATGCTATAAGCTGGAAGGTTACGGGTTCCATTCCCGATGAGGTCATTTGATTTTTCAATTGACCTAATCCTTCCAGCCGCACAATTGCCATGGGTCGACTCGGCCTCTAGCAGAAATGAGTACCAGGAATCTTCCTGGGGTTAAACGGCGTTCAGGGCGTAAGACTGACAACCTTACCGCCATCTGTGAGCCGACTGTGTAGAAAATGTCGGAGACTCGACGTCTCACAACCTACAGGGATAGCTTTACCTTTTGTTACCCCTAACATAGTCTGATTTAGCGGCATAATGAGAGGGAGCCTGGAGAAAGACAACGGTTAATTTTTATACAAAGGGA
>NW_019731221.1:1016243-1204006 GCF_002891405.2 Cryptotermes secundus | reverse complement strand
AGATCCGCGAGCGAGGTACCAACGTGGGCAGGTGTGACAGACTAATACAATCTGTACACGGCGCCACATCCCAGAAGACGGGCTTTCTTCATAGTGACCGCCGTGAAAAACTCAAATCTTACACAGTGTTGTATATGATTACCAAAATTTTGGAACATACTGTGGCCTCCATCTTCAGAGTACAAGACGGAGGCGCCAGGTTCCTCCAAAACGTCGATAACTATTTAGTATAACTATATGGCATCACGTCCGAGAAAACCGCAGTCTTCATGTTCACCGCTGTAAGAGTCTTAATCTAACATTACGAAAGCATGTCTCCGTATAGGATAACTGATCCTATTTAACTATGAAATGAGTTCCTACTTGCAGTTAATGATATTCGTTATTTCCCAGAAATCCTACAGAATAAGAAATAAACATTAGTGTCGTTAATTTCCAGGTTTTCCCCCTTTCGACTTCTTTGAACTACGGCCCTATTCCAGGAGATCCACCTCCTCCATTCGTAGGGGTTGTTATAAATTCGTACTAGAAAGGGAGACACGGCTCGTGCTGCCATAATCCCTATATTCTCACAGAAACATGCGGGTCTAACATCGATGCCCCGAACTGGATTCAAACTAGCAATTTCAAAGAAGAATGCTGTCTTCTTGGATGTGCCGCCGTGTAGATGTGTGAACTGACGTGGCTGCAGCCACCTGCTCACGCCGGTTCCTCACTTGCGGATTTTTTCTACCTGAAGATGGAGGCGATATGTTCCTCCGAAAAATCGGTTTACACAGTATCTACAAGGCGCCACACGTCAGAAGTCAACGCCGTGAAAACCTCAAATCTTACAAAGCAATTTCAATGTTTATGTGCTCAGACGGGTCCTCACGCGATAAATATTTGTGATCAGTAATGCGTAAGCACGGAGAGTTTCATGGAGGTAGGTCTAGGCCCAAATGAGGCCTGTAGCGCCAAGGTTAAACAAATATGTGTAAGCACTAGATGACCATCTCAGTAACAAGTTCACATGATCAATATTTACTGCCATTATTCCAATCTGTATGCATTCATCTGTCCTGTAGGGCAGTGAAATTTCAAAGTGGACACTAATGGAAAGGCGTGTGTGACTATGCAAATGCCAGAAATACCGTCAATTTCCTGATCAGATCAAATATTTCTACAAACGAAACCACGATTTCTGGAGTTCTAATTTATGACGGGATTCCGAACAGATTGCAGCACTGATTATATGAAGCGTCTTGCCATCTCACGGCTGAATGTTTAACTACATATACAAGTAGATTTACTGAACAAACAATCCATGAGCGGACAAATCGATGTGTAGGTATTCACACACGGATAAAAATCTTTATAGGCTACGAAGAAGGTAATTTGGCATTAAAGGGCTATAACAAAGGCAATGATAATATGCACGAAAAACGGAGGGGGGGCTATATCAGTGTTGTTATAAATTAATCACCTATGTAGTAAATGCATCTCTTTTTTTAACATACCTAAAATTACAAAGATTTATCCTAAAAAATATGGGACACAATTTTTTTATTGCTAGTGGAGTGGGACTAAGTCCCTTGTACTGCGGCCACTTCTGGCCTATTGTACCAGCCCCAGATGATAGGTGAGGGTGATTGTGCAGCAACTGGTGGAATGAAGATTGGCAGGGGAAACCGAAGTACTCGAAGAAAACCTGCCCCCGCACCACTTTGTCCACCACAAATCCCACTTGACTAGACCCGGGCCGCCGCGGTGGGAAGCCAAAGACTAACCGCTTGAGCTATGACGCGGCCTAAGGGGCACAATAACTCACACATGTATGTAATGAACCTAACGTGTAGCGCATAAACTTTAAACTCAGACTCTAAGCGGTAACTTGTGACAAATATCAAACGAAAATTACCTATGGGACATATTCCAGGCGAAATGTTTGTAATGATCAGCAATAACTCATGTTTTATGTAAAAACAGTGATACATTTTTCATACTTGATAAAAGATGGATGTCAATTAGTCATACAATCATGCATCTAACGCTCAGAACGCCCATAAATATGCAAGACTTCATAATAAATTAATTCTATGCAGAATTTGTTTGATTTTTGGATCATTCACTGGCTTCATAACAGTTTATATGCCTACCCTCAAGTACAACACTTATAGTGAACAAAATTGACTTGAGAAATTTCCTCAGAATCACTCTTTTATTTTCCCTTCTTCTTCATTTCCATATCTCACTTTAAACAGCCTCAGAGACTGGTATAAATATATTTAAATTCAAGAGTCTATAAATGTCAAATCTTCAAAAGCCTCCACATGCAACTATCAATATAAAAAAAAAATATTTTCTCCTAATCTGTTCCAATCTTAAATCATAACAGTTATGCACTTTCAAAACGCACAAAAATGTTCTCTCTGCAGATCAAAACGATCATCATAATCACCACCAGCACCATCTACTGACGTTCCCAAGAGGCTGGGTCATCCTGTAACAAAACTGTTTCCACAGATCTCTCTCTTCCAACATATGCGTCTCTTACAATCCCGTGAAATCTTTCCCTACTTTGTTTTGTGTACATATTCTCATTGACACTAACTGTACTGTCATATTGATCGGCTTTCACTTCTATCCAAAAACAGACTTAAAACTTTGTGTTCCTGAAAATTGCATTCCAAATCAAATTATCTGTCTATGGATCTACAGTCCTTCGTTGGACCTTGGCCACTTTTCAGTTTCTTAATCCTATACATAGTCCGTAGGGCTCTTTGGATGGGGGATCAGCCGTCGCAAGGCCGCTACATTCACAGAGAACAAAAGCACAAAGACATGCATGTTTTGAATGGAATTCGAACCCACGATCCCAGTATTCGGGTGAACGACATACTTCATACTTTAGACCGTGCGGCAAATGTGATCGGCAATAAATCAAATTATAGTAAATCAACAATCAATTCCCCATATGCGTGAACATTTTAAATTGCGATACATTCCAGGGCCTTGCAAAAGACAAGTGACTATACATTAATACGCAGGTGAGTCAACAAGTAAGTTACAAACAGATGTGGGGTACTAGATGTTTGAATGAGGCACTTAAGGCTATCGCCACTAGATGGCAGCATGAGTCCGGGGGCAATTTATGACATTCGACACGAGACAATCGATGTTTACAAAAGCGGAACAGCAGTTGCAAGATGGCGGCGCCTCTGAGTGAGTGTACAACCCTCGAACAACGCTCCTTTATGCCATTTTTGTGGGCAAAAGTTATGGAATAAAAGAATATTCATAAAGAAATGCTTCCCATCTACGGTGAGAAGTGCCTGCCACGTCAAACTGTTTATAATTGGGTGCAGAAGTTCTCTAAGGGGCGGACACGTATCGAAGACGAACACCGAGTCGGCCACCCAACGGAGATTGCCAGAGGCGAATGTGCAACGGGGGGTTGAAAACTTAATCCGAGCAGACAGAAGGGTAACTATAGACACTATAGCAACTGCTATTTGTTGTTCACACGGCATGGCCTACCTCATAATGAATGACAGGTTAGGTTTTCACAAAGTCTGTGCACGATGGGTGCCGCGCATGCTGACCCTACAACACAAAATGCAAAGAATGGGTCTGGCATTACAGTATCTCAATCACTACCACGATGAAGGAAACGATATGCTAGCCCGAATTGTCATAGGTGATGAGTCTTGGGTTCACCATTACCAGCCCGAGACAAAGCGTGGACAATGCAGTGGAAACATCCTGTGTCGCCTGCCAAAAAAAAAAGGCTTAAGGTGACACCATCCTCCAGGATATGAACTTCTCCCTGAACTTATTTGTAGACTAGCTTCCTAGTAAACAATGAAAACGTAAGACTTCATATGCCTTCATATTAAATGACTGTCTGATAGCCCAGGTAATTTAATAAGCTGTGAAAAAGAAAAACTGTTCACACAGACTGTAAATGATAAGAGATCAGGGATAGAAAGACATCCCACATGTTAAACATCTCTAAAAGGACTAACGCATAAAGTACCTTGTGAAGATCTACACTTCTTACTTCCACCATTCTACATATTTCTATATATTTAACTACTTAGATCTGTACATTTGGGATATCTCACACTATGATATATTTCGCTAAACAGACATACCCATAATGTCCCAGTTTCTTTCAAATTTTTCTGTTTATTTTATTATTTGTATGATACCTTTAATTGCAGTGCCAAATTACTCTGCAATCATCTGACAAATTTATGGAACAATTAGATCTAAAAGTTTGTGACGACAGTACTTAGTACTTAGTATAAATATTATATTCTTGGACATTATCCATCGTCTTGTCTTTATCTAAAAACCATCCTGTTTATTTTTCAAAACAAGCTTTATCGATTGGGACAGAATCCAGCCTCTGAAACGCTGTGATTTCAAAATATAAACAGGAAGGTTGTTAGATGCAGACAAGACGATGGATGATGTCCAAAAACATAATATTTGTACTTACGGGACCATTTCTCTGATGCTACCACTTCTCTGTTATAAGTAGGGGTTGAGGCACATACTTTCAGTGACATACTGAGAGTATGCATGACACTGATGACATCTGTCAATGCCAGGGTGCCAAAACAACACTCGAAGACATCCCTGAATTGCCTGACAAGACTTCCCTATGCATGTGACATTCATTCTGAGATAGGATGTGGATTAATTGATTCTTAAGTATTTCATGGCTTAAACCACAAAATACATATCATCACATGAGACAAAAAAATAACAATAAATAATAACTAGAGATCAGTGTTGAAGAAGGTGAATATAGCTTATTTCAGGCCCAGCATTCACAATGACTAAGAAAGCATTTGGAAATTATGTATAATCAAAACTGATAGGACAAAAATAATTTTAAAATTACCAGCACAGTAGACAACAATTAATTCAACTCTACAAAATTACTGTGACACTCTGTATAATAAACCTGTCTCCTGAGCTTTATGTAGTAGCAGAAAATGAACAGAGGGAAGGAAAATTCTAGTAAAGGATGTGGGAAAGAGATGAAGAAAAGAGGGAAAAAACTGTAACTCGAGGAAACCAACCATTTGGTAGACAGGCAGAAACCCCATAGTACATGCTCCAAAGGGTGAGCCAAGTTCCTTAATTAGTGCAAAAAACCCTCTACTATATTGTCTCTACAGCCTACCAACCTACTTGTGCCCGCTTCCAGTTCGGTGGGAATGCCTTCTAAGCCATAACATGTAATGCATCCACAGCATAAACTTCAGACCTATTCTGTTGCTTACTTAAAGAAATGGTTCTCAAAGGGTGCAGTGTGAGCTCAGTTTATGTGTACTATAAGAATTTGCGAAAATTTAGGCCAATTTCACATTTTGTAAAAATCTGCAATTCATCTGAACGAAGCCACTCAATTCAAAAGAGTATACATACATCTGTCAACAAAAGTGGGACTGCAAGTTAGCACCACTCACTGGAAATTATGCCATATGAGTTATATACGTATGTTTAATCTGCACACAGAGAGGAAACTTCATATTAGAAGTCTTGTCACATATATGAGGAGTGACTACAGACAGGTCTTGCATTCATGATAGGATATATTGAACTCTTTGATACAGCGCATAACTACACTTTACAATTCACAATTACACACACACACACACACACACACACGCTAGTGTCCACAGTCATGTCTTCACTAGTTGTTGCTCGATAGTGGCTTCCAACAGCGGACATTCCCTTTCTTCTGGGTTCCTGAACTATCCCCGGCCTCAACTACTAACTTCTTACAGCAACAGCTCACTACGCCTGAAGTTCAAAAGTAACCCTAAATAACTAACTCACCAACCAAGTACTGTTCACTTCACTAACTCACTCTATTGAATAACTGCCCTGCTTATAACATCTTGGCACGCACCACATAGAAAGCAATTCTTCTGTTGCTGTTTACTGGCCGTTGCCTAGTAATGGTCGTTGTTTAGTCTGTTTTGCGATCGCCGCCTAGCAACGGGTCTACATGCCACATTGCTCGTTCCTTAAGGCTATCGTCCCGAGTAGCCTATAGGCGTACGGAAATTTCTTCTTTTTCGAGGGCTGGGTTTGTGACGTGTGTGATCGGCCTCGCCTTCCTTCCAGTGGCTCGGTTCTTGCGGTGAACACTCTTCAGCTCCTCCCACTGTCCCTTCCTTAGGGCCGCCCGTCCCGAGCGGTTCCCGATAGGGCGCAGGCCGGTCCAAGTGTACCACCATCATCTTTGTTCTTTTCCGAGGGCTGTGCTTTGGACGTCTCTTNTGGGGGGGGGGGGCCTACCCCTCCACAAAGTCCAGTCATTCACTTCTCGCAGCCCGATGGAAAACTCGACCGCTCATTTCGCGACCTCCAGTCCTCTCGCATCCTAAACGTAGCTGCTGTCTTGCGCCTCGGTCCTTTATTCCCTTGCTGCATTCCGGGCGCGTCTGCCGTCATCTCTTGAGCGTCCCTCCTTTAGAGGCTCCATTGTTAACACTGGCCCTGCCTGGTCCCTGGCGACCATGATCCTTGCGCGGTGCAGGAATAGCAAAGACGGGTATCCGTCAGCGGGCGGCAGTCAGCTTCTTCCGGGACCCACCAACGCACTGGGTTCCTTTCTACGACTATCGGCGGCGCCTTACGGCTAGATGCCGATCCCCATATTAGTCCACCAGTGTTCCGATAGTTTCCGCCGCGGTCTCTTCCTTAGGGACTTCCTTATGTTCCGACTTGGACTCTTATCTCTTCTGGATTTGACTCCAAATCCGTCTTTCTAGACAGGCCTCCGTCTTTTCTTGACCCGCTTTCATTATCGTCATCAACTTCTCGTGATGACAGTCCACCTTCGCTTCCAGCCTTTCCTAATTGCCGTCTATCTTGAATTCATCTTTTCTTGACTGGCGTCCATCTTTGTCAGCATCTTTTCTTGATTGATGTCTATCTTGGCTTCCATCCTATCTTGCATGGCATTCCTTCCGGTCAGCAGGCGTGCCAGTATTTCTTCCATCTTTGTAGTGCGGCGGTATAGCTCCATATTGCTGTCTTCAATGCAATAATTCAATTCAATCCAATCCTATGCCACTTCTGACACCAGCTGCCACATGTATGGAGCGTGACTATAAGGGATTTTGGACTGATGATCGGATTTATTGGACACTTTGATACAGCTCATGACTACGCTTTATAATTCACTATTACACACACATACACACGCTAGTGTCCATAGTCACGTCTTCACTAGCCGTTATTCGGTAGTGGCTTCTAATGGCAGACGTTCCCCTTCCTCTGGGTTCCTGAACTATCCCCGGCCTCAGCTACCAGCTTCTCACAATGACTGAATGCCAGCAGTCCTCTAATTCACTCACTCACTCACTCACTCCACTGTCTAACTGTCTTGCTTATAATACCTCAGCACAGACCGCATAGAAAACACTGTTTCTCTGTTGCTATTTATGAGCTGTTGCATAGTAACGGCCGTTGTCTAGTTGTTTTGCCGACATTGCTTAACAAGGAGTCTACATGCCACAATATGTAAACTGCTTCATACCGAGTTTCTTGGAATTCCCCCACCCAGTTACTTCCATGTATTTAATTGCTACTGATTGTGTTAAATCATACTTAAATAAGAAGTTCTAAAAATAATTCAGTCTAGAAACACTTGAACACAGAGGCTGTGCTTTCAAATCCCCCTATGATACTGCTTTAGGCCTGCTTTGACGTTTTTATATAGTGCTGCAGTCTACTGTGTACATAAAGGTGCCTTGCAATGGTCTGATCCCCCACCCAAGGAATCCTTCCAAATGTCTATAAAGGATTTATGATTTCAGAAGTAATTCTGAATCAGGAGAAGACACAGCCTAACCAAGATTAAGATTAAAGATGAAAAAAATTATTCTAACAAGCTTCTGTGAAGATTCCATAATTATTTAAAACCAACATATTCTCTGCAAGTTACACAAAACTCAACTTACATACATCAAACTTCATGTAAAAACATCAGAAAAAAATGTAAACTGAATTTCAACATTTTGCATGGATTTACTATAAGCATTAATATTCTTTTAACATGCTAACACTATAAATTAAGGTATATGTCAATGTTGTATTATTTTTATCGGTACAGTCTGGAGGGCGAAGTTAATAATTTCCACCAGTCGCATTCTCTGATACTTCTACACTTGGAAAATTAGTGAACATGTTAAAGCAAGTGCCACCTAACTTCGAACAAGGTCAAGAGTAACCCTGAATGGGCAGAAAAAAATTTCAGACAAGGGGGTGGGTTCGAGGGTGTGAAAGTGACAGGTGGCCAGTTCTGTCACTTCTCACACCCTCGAACCCACCCCCTTGTCTGAAATTTTTCTTCTGCGCATTCAAGGTTACTCTTGGACTTGTTCGAAGTTACGTGACCCTTGCTATAAAAAAGGCTACTGTGTGAGCAAAATCAGAATAGCAGCTAGCCCATGGGCTGGACAACCATGAACCAGGGTTTGATTCCTGGTAGGGATAAGAGATTTTCTTTTCTCCATAATGTTCAGACTAGCTCTGCACCCCACCCGGCTTCCTATCCAGTTCCCCAGATGAGTGAAGCATCAGGGACATGAAGCCAACCTTTTACCTCCATCTAAAGCTGAGGTTAGGAATGTAGATCTACACCCCCCCCCCTTCCATCTTTAAGGTGTGATACTAAATTCATTACACACAGGGACAACTTTAACTTTACCTTGAGACAGAGAAAATGTGGGTGTGTGCATGTATACCCATGCATGGGTGCACTGTGCCATAACATTCGAAAACAAAGTTAAATGCACAATGCACAGCTTCAGAACTACTGACATAAAGCAGTAGACCATAATAAACTATTTGCAGAATAACAGCACATTATTTTAAAATGCAAAGGTGCCCCTGTGCCTTTGTACCATGCCATTAAAGTGTACAGTGGGAGCAGAGACAAAACTTTCAAATCTTTTTAACCTTCAATATATGGAACTGAATGTTGCTTGTACTTACTCACATCTGGGGAGTTTCTAAATTTAAAATATAAATTCTGAAGCTGGTCATAACATAATTTGTATTTAATACATTTTTTGAGTTGTTACCTGCATACAAAGCTAGACTGTTAAGAATGAACCCGTTTACTCACGTATGAAATTTTGAAGCAGCTGCCTTCTTGGGGGCCACTACCAAGCAACGATTAGTGAAGACATGAAATACTTATGTATGCTGCAGTAACAGTGATTTCTAGTGTTTAAATCAGTGAGACTGTTATAGTTACGTGTAGTTACGAGTTAAACGAGTTCAATAAATCCAATTATTGATCCACATCCCATATATAATCACTATCACATGACAGTATTCTCCAAATATGGTCTTTCAAGCCTTTACATACCTCATCAACCTAAATGTTTACGTATTGCTTATATCAACCATGACAACTAAAATGTAATTTTTGACATTAACTGTCAATCTAACTGATTCCAATCACACATAGGATATCTCCATGAAATATGACAAACTCATTTACTTCAACAATTTTCTTTATTTATCTTATGGTTTATCCTGTCACCTTTCGTACAATTTAATACTGATATTTTCATTGAATATTACATACATATTTAGTCACATTACCTTTAAAAAATTACAAATCTATTGTAACTATCACTTATAATTTATGTCCTTCCAAAAATATAATTATCACAGAACTATCATAACTTTTCTTATATATTGCAATTACCACAAATATATTTTCTATAACAGAATTCTCAACAGACAATTCAGTTTAGTTGCTGACACAAACATACTACTGCAAAGCTATTTATGCTACATATAAATTATCTTCCTTTGTATTTCATTAAATATTTATTATCAAATAAAACAGAACAAACTCCACGGTTTTAGTCCACAAGCAAACTATACCAACTGAGCGACTGCCACTTGTCGGTCAAGTTAGTGCCACCTTTAGCCAATAGAGGGTGTCGCATGGTCAGTGTAACGGACATCCATGGCTGTTCCAGACCCACTACTTCTCAGAAAATCTGGTAGCGTTGGGAATCAAACCCAAACCTCTAGATCTGTAGGCAGGAACTCTGACCACTAGACCACAGAGGCAGTCCAAGTATTTTTCATATGAAACCAATTTCAAATAAAAGTTGCAGATCATACGATTCCTGTTATGTTAATATTATTTACACAATGAACACCACATCATAAATTCCGATTTGAGCATTGTGTTAAATGAGGTTCATACTAGGCAAAGGCAAATAAAAATTAAGCCATCTTCCCTCCAATTCTGAGGGGTTTATATACACACAAAATACCATTTAAATTATAACACTGTTTATCCTTGTCTGTAATACTGCTGTAAAGTTACATAAATGAATATTCTGCTAAGTAGCCAGGTTTACTTAATCAATTAATAAATAATAATAATAACAAGAATAATAAATTCATACCAAAATAGTGTCTCTGTGTGGTATATTTTGAAACATTCTAGCATTTTTCATGAACATCTACTGAAGTTTATTCAATATCTTGGCAGCACACACTGGCTTAATGGATTTTTCCTTCATTGAATTAGGAGAAAATGGTCTTGTAAAATAGGCCCAATGAGTTGCCCACAGCCTCACAGGCATGTCCTCTTCTTACATAATTCAGAATTATCAGGTCTTCAAGATGGTTCTCAGCCACCAGTAGTATGATCTGGTTGCATTCATCAGCTCTGTTGATGCTATCTTCTTGAAGAAGGCCACATTAGAGAGACCACAAATTTTCTCTTATATATGTATACATACACCAAAACAGTGTCCTTCCCTTTGCTATAATCGACTGTGTGTTTTGGGCTTGTCCATAGGCTCATACATTCTCCATATTTCCTCTCCTGTTTTTCTTACACCAATCTGATCACGCACAATAGACAGTACTGAAACAGCTTCTTGTCCAGTACATTATGACCAGCAGTTTGTGTATGTTGTCAGAGTTCTGAGTTCTTAATTTCCACTTTTTCAGGTCCTACACCTTTTGTTTCTGATCCAGTCTCATAGCATCAAGGCCATCAATACCAGCCTGTAGTAAGATAATACACAGAGATACTGGGTTTTCGGACTTTGTCCATTGTCCGGATTCTAAATAACTAAGAAAAAACACAACGTTTCGGAAACTGGATCTGTTTCAATCACTGGTGATTGAGGCTAGCTCTTTCTAAGGGACCCAACAAAGTAGGTGTCTTCCCTCACCTGAGGATAGAAACAGATACAGTTTCCAAAACGTTGTGTTTTTTCTTAGTTATTTAGAATCCGGACGATGGACAAAGTCCGAAAAGCCAGTATCTCTATGTGTTATGCATCATCGTCAGAACCCTATAGTAAGATAATAGTCATACCGAATGTTACACAGTAATCGGAGCCAAAACATCTGCTACAAGTATATGCATGGTGTCACTATATTTCCCTCTCATTTCAACTCTCTGTATTTTATACAAAATTGAATTCTTTTATACCTTTTGAAGGTATGAATCATGCATAAAACAGCCTGCTCAACACTTTTAAACAATGATCAGATGATGCCAAGATGCTTTAATTTTATGGAAAGATAACTGGTGGTCTCTAAAAATTCATTGTCTATGGTACATAACTATTAGAAGAAAAAGCTTTAATAAAAATGGAGTTTCAATAGATTTTATAGTGTCCCAGCATCATTTAAGCATACAATTTCTCACATGATATTAATATGCACAGTACAGCATACATCCCTTGTGTTCAAATGTATTTGCCTCTTAGATTCTAGATATGGATGAAGGCATGGAATAATTTTCATTCTTATTCGATGGTGAAGAAGGACAAAAGCAGTTACGATATGATGTGTAATTATGTTTCTCATATCCTCCAATTTCAAAACTGAAAAGTATGTCAATCACTTCATGATGGGCAATAGAAATGTTATAATTTCACCATGACTGCATAACCTGCTGGTCAGGCACTCATCACCCATACTGCACATGTCCCATTTTTCAGCATGTTCAGATATGTCTTCTTGAATTTGTAAGCTTCATCTATCCTTTCATCATCATTAGCTTCTAATCACATTGTGCACACTTTTTGAAGCACAGAAATCCTCTGCAATCACTTTGGGAAGCAAATATTTCTTTCCCACTTTTCCCAAATCATCACCATCTTTCTCTGTCTCACCTTCATGGGATGAAACTGAATTACTGTCCTGAAAGAAATTAATTTTGTAAACTTTGATCTTGAGAATTAAAAGAGCTATGGAATAAGGAATTTAATTTACTGTTTAATGATATTTTGTAACTTGTGAATAATCAGTGGTTTCCAATACTGTTTCAGATACCTAAGACAGAACAACAAACAGCAAATGTATTAAATATCTACTGGAATTTTCCACACTGCATAGGCACTATGGACAGTGAACATGTTCGAATAAAAGCAACTGAAAAAAGTGGAAGTATATACCATCACTATGCAGGTCACTCCAAAACTAATGCCTCAAAATTCTTTACTCACTTGCGTGACGTCACATAAAAAAAGGAATGGTGTCAGGTGACCACCAATATCCTGCAAGTTTCAACACTGCAGGCCAGGTGACTGGGCTGCAGTAGTCTATGAAAATGAAGGATAACAATCATGTGTGTGTATGAAGGAGTGATGGATTATTAAGTTTTAGAATGCAGAGAACATTATGCTCACTGAGATTCACTGAAGTCTGAAGAATGTTTATGTCAACATGACACTTAATGTGAGCATAGTTTGGAGATGAGTTTGTGTCGGTGATCATGGTAGTGAGCTGAAGGACACACCATGAAAATGACACAAAATATCACAAACGAGTTCTGTGAATATTTTGTTTTTGACAAAGGAGTTCCCTGGCAAGGTGATTGTGCTCAAATAAATCGCTTGTTATACTTCACATGATAATAAAACGATATATGATTATACTTATCACAAAAATATACTTACTTATTCAGTGCTTCATTTTGACTCATTTCCTTAAGCAAGAAGAGTGAATCATATCGAGGCCAACTAATTTCCTTGAAGAACAACACTACTCTTGGAATCAGTCAGCATCTTATGCTGTCCCTGAAACTGGGTTTTAAAAATGGATGTTTTTTCCATTTTATTACCACCCACAAATTCATTCACGATAATCTATACGGTGTCTTTCTTCTTTGTCCAGTTTCTATAGTCCAGACATGTAACATTCCATAAATATGGCACAAAATACAAGTGATCGCGTAATTTAGTGTCTGCTCAGTTGCACATAAAATGAGACTAAATAAATTACCTCAAAAATTGAAAGCAATCTAATGACTGTATTATATTTAAGACTCTTAGAGCAGAGTATTATCTTCTGCGATGCAATGCCAAGTAATCTTATAGAATTCAATGATGTTTTGGAGGAATGACTCCATTTACAAGGTTTAACAGAAATCAACAAGAAGCAGGCAGCAAGCAGAGTCACCTGTTTCCTGCCTGGCTTACTCTTCAACTTTGAAGATGGAGGTGGAACTTTCCTCTAAACTATTAGTGAACTTCTAGTTGTGTAGATGTTATAATCCAGAAGATAATATTCTTATCTGATACATAATTATTTGGTTTGTGTTCCCAAACATGCCTGTGCTACAACCTTGTTTCCCATACAGAATGGAAAACAGATACATCTAAAATCCTGTCCCAGAACTGTTTCAAAACAGTATCTCAGTGGCTATTATACAGCTGTCAAACATTTTCAAAGCAGAGAGAAAACTGTATCTCACACGCATTGCACAACATTTCTGAAACAAAGTATCCAGTCTAGTCCTTTATATGAGACAGGCCACAGAATCAGTGGAATGTGGATCCATCAAGCTCAAGGTTCAGATACAATACATTCATAACGTCCTTAAAAATTACCCCCCTCAAAAAAAAAACTGTTTTTTGACAATAATCAGAGTTTTTTGCACACATAGTTTTCCTTTAACCACATAACAGGAAGGTTTGAGTTGGTACCTATCTCACAACACTGAATGGTGCAGACATGCCCAAAAATGTCAGTCTCACAGTTTGGTAGGGACTACTGGATCTGGGAGATCTCCCTAGAAAGTCTGAATAGTTAACACAGGATAACTACTGCCAGCCTTGTCAACACTGTATAACGTTGAAACTGTGTTCATGAATAAATGCAACCTTTCCTTTGTCAACGACCATATGGTGGCACAGAGAAGGTTCTGCTGCATCTACCAAATTCCAAGTAGGCAGTTGCTCAGATCCTAGTTTTATATTCCAGAGGTTCTAAACCAAGGATACCTGTTTTCCCCCCACCCATCCACCCACAAGATATGTGAAGCTTCATAAAAGAGTATATGAGATATATATCACACACTGTCAGACAAGGGATGAAAGGGGCTACAATATGTACTGACAACTTTCTTCTCTACATTTTCTGTGCACAGAATAAACAGAATTTGTTTAAAAAAAACAGACTTTGTAGTTCATATAACACAATAACACAGTTAAATAAAGAGAGCACATGGGTGTACAAGCTGAAGAAGGTCCACAACAACTGTTCTATTATACATCCTTCTTTATATGTTTAAATATGGTGTAACTATGCAAACTGGCCGCGCCATAGCTCAAGCGGTTAGTCGCTGCCTTCCCACCGCGGCAGCCCAGGTTCAATCCCGGGTCTGGTAAAGTGGGATTTGTGGTGGACAAAATGGCACTGGGGTGGGTTTTCTCTAAGTACTTCGGTTTCCCCTACCAATCTTCACTCCACCAAATTCTCCTTCATCATAATCACCCCAGGCAGGTACAATAGGCCAATCAGTGGCCGCTGTGCCAAGTGGACCCAGCTGGACTACACTCCTCACTAAGCAAATTAAAAAAAAAAATATGAAAACTAATTAACTTTTAATATTCTGTATTTCTTGTCTGGTCATGAAGGTCATCATGTAAGTGTTATTCTATTTCCACAAAATACTCTGGTAAATCTTGTACAGCCTGCAGCAGACGGCTTGATGATACATTACTTCAACATCTCAAATGGAAGAAATTGGTGTTAAACACAACTGGAAATTACACTATCAAATGATATTTCTTACCTTAGAAATCTGCGCCACACATCTATGAAATCTCTAGAAACCAGATGTAACACTTGATTTGGAAACTGTTTCTGCCGTTGAAGTGATGCAGAGTTACCAAGGGGGACACGATTCCGGTCATAGTACAGATCCAACAGGCTGTCTTTCTGAAGGGCCGCAGTCTGACGGTATACATCACGAGCAGCTTTCCCTTGTGTCACTAGGTTCTTTGGAAACAAAGAAGGAAATATCAGTATGTTAGAGTATAAGCATACAGTAATAGCAGTAAATGACCAACTGTATAGCCCCAGATCTGCCTGACAGGCGAAAAGGAAAGCTTAATGTCCTGCAAATGTCTCACTCCATACGAAGCAACTTCCTCCTGCCACACTCCCCCACACCAACAATCAACAAATGGAAGTAAGCAGACAGCTGATGGCCGCGCCACAGCTCAAACAGTTAATAGCTGGCTTTCCACCGCGGCGGCCTGGGTTCAATCCCGGGCCTGGTCAAGTGGGATTTGTGGTGGACAAAGTGGTGCTGGGGCAGGTTTTCTCCAAGTACTTCGGTTTCCCTTGCCAATCTTCATTCCACCAATTGCTCCACAATCACCCTCACCTATCATCTGGGGCTGGTACAATAGGCCAGAAGTGGCCGCAGTAAAAGGAACTTAGTCCCACACCACTAGCAATAAAAAAAGAAAAGCAGACAACTAAGACCTCAGTCTTAACTGGGTCATCTAAAGATCTGTTAAGCATACCTCACTCAGTCCATAATACAGAGCCTTCTTTAGCATTTGGTACTTATTTCTACTGGTCAAGAAATTCCCTGTCTTTTTAGAATCTGAGATTTTATTACTGTGTTCACATAAACATACCACTGGACCCTATTCTGAACCAGCTGAATTGAGTCAACATTTTCAGACTCTTTTTCGACAGGCTTTATTTCTGATATACTATTTGTATAATATCAAATGCAAGTTACCATTTGTGTGTATCTTGTTTATTGCTTGCATACACTGTGTGTTACATTACAATTCATGTGTATCTTGTTTATTGCTTGCATACACTGTGTGTTACATACCATTCATGTGTATCTTGTTTACTGCTTGCATACACTGTGTGTTACATACCATTCATGTGTATCTTGTTTACTGCTTGCATACACTGTGTGTTACAAAGACCCTGCATGATTTGGTCTTACTATTCAAGTCCCGATGAGGTCATTGGATTTTTTTCAATTGGCCTAATCCTTCCAGCCGCCCTATGGCATTGGGACTGACTCAGCCTCTAACAGAAATGAGTAAAAAAAGTAAAGTAAAAGTATCCCTGTAACAGGCCGTGAAGGCCCATAGGGTTGTGAGACGTTGAGGGTTCCACATTATCTAGACAATCGGCTCAAAGATGACGGTAAAGTTGTCAGCCTTACGCGCTGGCCGAGCTCTACTACCCAGGAAAATTATTTAATTAATTCCTGGTACTCATTCCTGTTAGAGGCTGAGTTTACCCCAGGGCCATAGTGCAGCCAGAAGGATTAGGTCAACTGAAAAAATCCAACGACCTCATTGGGACTTGAACCCGTGACCTTCCAGCTTGTAGCATAGTACCTCAACCAACTACGCTATCGTGTGCCCCCAAAAGAAATGTGTACCAGGACTTAATTAAATAATTTTCCTGGGGAGAAAAGTGCAGCCGGCACATAAGGCTGACAACCTTACCGCCATCTTTGAGCCGATGGTCTAGATAATGTGGGACCCTCAACCAACATCTCACAACCCTATGGGCCTTCATGGCCTGTTACAGGGATAGCTTTACTTACTCTTTTGTACCACCAACAGGGGGTATAGCTAATAATGTATTTAAGTATCTTGTTGCATTAATAGGACATTTTGTACACATGACATGCGGCTATAAAATGACAGGCCTGCATGCACTGTACCAGGGAACTTGTAGGAGTAGGAAGACGGTGACAGGCAATTGACCTTGAACCTTCTCCAATCCAGAGACTGGACTAGTCTCCCTATGCCAATTGATTTGCCTCTGAGCTTTGTTTGAGTGCGACCATGTTGAGTTGATCTGCCAGATTCACGACTAGGATGAAAATCGAGCAGTGCAGTGATCTAAAATTTCTTGTAAAACTGAAAAAAAAAAACTCCAGCAGAAGGTTTCCTACTCTTAAAGGTGTACAGTGATAATGTTATGCCATGCAGACAAGTCTCTGAATGGCACAAATGGTCCATGGAATTTTTGGATGAAGCGGAAGACAACAAACTTCAGGGACGCCTTTCAACATAAAAAACCGATGACAATGTTGAGAAAATATATACTACATGCATGCATACTGTTCCAGTAATGTATTTTACACTGATTTCTCTATGATTTCAATTCATGTTCATAATCCTACCTGACATGAGATGCAAGGTTTGGCATCCTGTGTGAATGGCTTTGAAGACGGAAAATAGCTTCTCAAAATGTCCCACACCTGATGAGGAACCAGACGTCGCCGACTTTCTTCTACACATAAATGTCCTATTTAACAGTAAACATAAAATTAATTGTAAATAATAAAAAGAGATCAACTTCAATTTAATACCAACAAAGCTAAAATTATGGCACTTAGGAACAAAATATCAATCAGATATTTTATTAATTCATGGAACCTGATTTGTCATTACCATGTTCAAAACAGCCTGCCTTCAGTCCCTATCCTGAGCAATATGCTTCACTCTGTGCCTGGACATCCCCTTTTTTAAGATCTATTTTATATTATTATATTGCAGAAGGGCCCATACCTGAAGGACAACTGATGACAGAATAATTTAGTAATGTCAGCTGAAATGTATGTTGAGAAATATAGAATATTATACAGTTCTTAAATGAAACGAAGAAATGCAGTCAGAATTACAAGTCAGGGATAAGAGATTAAATAAAACTTCATATATGGAATGCAATCACAAACACGATTTTTCAAATTCTGTATTTCAGCATCCTGTTGCAAAACTCTAATTAAAACGTCTATGTATCCACAACCCATCAATAATGCAATAATTGTTTATTCACCATTTAACACTTAATACAACATGTTTCGGCGATAGACGGCCATCTTCAGGTGTCTTAATGTATCCTAACTGTTACACTGCTCTAATGTGTGCTGAAACCACATGCTGCAGTCCACTTAAAAATAACATAAAATAATTAATTGAAATCCATTAAAATTTTCTAGACAAGTATATGATGCCGCTTATGAGCTGGAATATGATTTTACAAAAATAATGAAAAACTAATAGAAAATTCTAATGAATTTTAATCAATTATTTTTATGTTATTTTTAAGTGGACTGCAGCACGAAGTTTTAGCACACATCAGAGCTGTGTAGCAGTTCGATACATTAAGACACCTGAAGATGGACATCTATGGCCAAAACATGTGTNGATTAGGTTCATCAGTGATCCCAAGGCGTAGAATAACCGCCAGTAGGGTGACAGGAGGTAGAACCAACGATGACTGCAGGTTCATTATCCAGTGTAATACAACCGACAAACGTCGGCACAGTGTGTGTATAGTGTATATAACGACGTAGGTAAATAGAATAGGATAGGAATGTGTAAGAGTTTAATTCAACCCAACATTTCCTTAAGTGTTACCCTCTTCCTTGACGACTCCAGGACCTCCCAACGCTCCGGCGAATTACGAGTTAAGCCAGGACAGGGACGCAAGCTATGATAAGTTTACGAGATTTCTTGAAATAACAAGATGGTGGCAGCATACTAAACGGGGTGACAGAGCGGGATATTTCCACGCCCTCTGTCATCACGGCAGAAGAAAGGTGTAGCGGCGGCTTAAGAGAGGTACAGCGGCGGAAGCGGTGGAGGTACCTCCACCCCCCCTTCACGCCATAACACTGCTCCTTCATCATGACAATGCACCTGCCCATACATCCCTAAAAACAACAGTTTGTGACTAACAACATGGTTATCATTCCCCATCCTCCTTACTCGCCGGACTTAGCCGCCGGTGATTTTGCTTTGTTTCCCAAATTGAAAATGAAACTGAAGGGATGACATTTAGAAACAGTGTCTGACATCCAAAGGGAATCACAAGCGGTACTCGACAGAATTAAGGAAAATGACTTCCACAGAGTCTTGAAGCATGGAAAAAATTATTGGATCACTGTATACATTCTCAAGGAGACTATTTTGAAGGAGATGGCAACCAAATTTGAATAAGTTAAGCCAGCATTTCTTTTTTCACCTAGTCTGGGAACTTTCCAATACACCTTGTACATGATGACAGACTTAAATCAGTGACCATCATAATCATCTTCTGTCATCCTCAAGTGTTTCTGTTTGTTTCATGGTTTACAGAAATTTGCCTCATGCAAAGACTATAAGAGAGGATGACTATGAATGGTGAAATAGAAAGGATGTGGTAGTTGCTACAGCCATTTTTAAGGCAGTAGTCCAGCTTTTATCTGCAAGAATTGAAGACAACCATGAAAGTTCTCATTATATTTCAGCATCCTGTTGCATTGAGGTATTATTCAATTATATGTACACCGTCAATAATGCAACAATGATATTTAAAATAAATAAAATAAAAGACACCTAAAACATGTTCTTCACTAAAAGTGTAGTTTTTATACTTTAAAATGTTATTAAGACACTACTATTAAATACTTTAGAATGTCTTTAATTTATACCATATGTTATAATTTGCAACATGTTCCGGCCGCACATGGGCCATCATCAGGAAAACTTTTGATTGGTGAGATCAATGTACTGTTCGCTTGTCTTTCATGCTCTCCGGCACATCACTGTTTATTTGTTGTTGTGGTACCGCCTCTGTGGTCTAGTGGTTAGGGTTCCTGACTACAGATCCAGAGGTCTGGGTTCGATTCCCGGTGCTACCAGATTTCTTCTGAGAAGTAGTGGGTCCGGATCGGGGTCCACTCAGCCTCGTGATGATAACTGAGGAGCTATTTAAAGGAAAATAGCGGCTCCGGTCTAGAAAACCGAAATTAGCAGCCATGGGATTTCGTTGCGCTGACCAACACAGCACCTTCTATCTGCAAAAGTTGGCACTAAACTTCAGCAACAAACAGCAGTCGTTCGGTCGGTATAGTTCACTTGCAGATTAAAATCACGGAGAGTCACACATCTAGAACTCCATCATTATATTCTTTTTGCAGCTATCACAGTTTTGTATGTTGTTTTCTCTTGTATGTTTGTCTTCAGTGAAGAACATGTTTTGGGTGTCTTTTATTTTATTTATTTTAAATATCGCTGTGGACTTATTGACAGTGTAAATATAATTGAATGAAAGTTCTCAGTCTGGAAACTAATCTCCAGACTAATATTTCAACCCAGTACTTCCCAAGTACAAAATAGGAATGGTAACCACTATACACACGTTGCCTAACTTAAGTGATATCTGCATTCCCATGAGAGATCATATAAAATGAAATCAGGCATAACTCTGAATGTCCAGTACTCCTTTCATTTTTCTGCCATTAATTTCCAACAAAAAAATATGTAATTCAATTAATGTTAATACTGTTCATTTTAGCTGCTTAAAAAACCACTTCTTCTCTATTTCAGACAGATAATCTCATTACTTCATAGTCTTTTCTACATAAATTAAATTAAAATACGAGTATACTGATATTAGAACATGTTAATGTGAAACTTTTGTAAATCAGGGATATCCTTAATGTAACACTCAATGTCTTCAAGGGTGGTACAGGGATAATTAGTAACTTAAAATTTAACATACCATGTGTACAAATGATATCTTCATTAAAACCCTCCTCAACTTCCTCCTGCTCGTCAGAATCCTTGCATAATAAATTATCATCTTGTTTCTGAGTTTCCATCTGCTGCCCATTATGCAAGGTTTCATCATCCATAGTCACATCACCACTCAACACATCTGAATCTGTTTTCACTTCAGACTCCTCTGTATTCTCTTGAACCATCCCCTCACTTTCACATGTAACATCTTGAGGTTGTTTGTTTGATTTCTGTGTAAACTTTTCACACATTGCAACTTCTTCTGTGCTGTAAATGATGTCATCACCAAACCCTGGAGTTCTGATTCGTATGTATGACGGCTTCGGTTCTAATACTTCAACCACATTTTCAGTGCATATCTGTGAAACATTATCCCCAGAAATGTTCTTATCACTACTTGTAAAAGGATTTTTTGATATAGCTACTTCCTGCCTTGGAATACTGGTCCCTTCCTTTGTGATTTCTGAAAGCTCAATTTTATAGTCATGCATGTGACTAGCCGATATTTCATCACTTGATGTTATTGCACTATTGTTACACACAGCTAACTGCAAAGATTTCACGTTTTGTGATTCCTCACAGTCTAAAGGGACACTAGAAGACACTTCCAGTTCTATATTCTCAGCTTCACTGTTTGAATTGTTTTTATCGGACACAAAAGTTTCTCTCAAACCAGGCGACAATATCTTCATATTCCTTCCATTATCACATGAAGAAATCTGTGAATTATCTGTGGAAATGTTACATGATAAAACAGGCAAAGATTTTGAAGTATGAGTTTCAAGAGGATCAAGAGAAATTTTTTCATTATCCAGCTTGGAAGTAATTTTCGAACTCCACTGTGTGGCCATTCCAACAGTACTTTCACAGTCTTCTTTTTTTAACAAAATGCTAGAAGATTCACACTCAATTCTGTCATCTGAGTATCCTTTGCACTTTACAGGTATCTTTTGGGCATTTTGCTGTAATGTCTTTTCTTCGTCGGACATATTTTCATCACAAGTATCAGCTAAATTGTCACAGTTCATTTTGTTATCATAATCACTGCTATAAAGGTCAGCGATCTCCATGCAGTTCAAGGAAGAACTACTGGCTTCTTCTGAATAACCTTTGCCTTTTACTCCTTCTATCTCTTCTAGGACCAATTTCCGCCAACATCTAAGAGAATTTTTCCCAACCCAAAATGCAGGCTCCAAACTGAAAAAGAAATATACAGATATTACATACCTAGAGAAAAAATTTGAAGAATTTAACATAGGTGTGTAAGAGAAGAGATCTTGGCACTTATGATATTTCTTGCTAACTGATAAACATTTACAGTGAGACTTTCACAGCTTTACAGGCCAGGCCACAGCTCAAGCGTTTAGTCGCTGGCTTCCCACCGTGGTGATCCGGGTTTGATCCCAGGTCTAGTCAAGTGGGATTTGTGGTGGACAAAGTGGTGCTGGGGCAGGTTTTCTCTTAGTACTTCAGTTTCCCCTGACAATCTTCATTCCACCAAATTCTCCATCATAATCACCCAGGGCAGGCTGCAATAGGCCAATCAGTGGCCACCATACCGAGTGGACCCAGTGGGGCTCCACCCCCCACTAAGTGAATTTAATTTTAATTTTTTTTTTCATAGTTTTACAGTTGCAATAAACTAACTCCACAGTGACTTTCTTTAGCAACTGACACTTACTTGTTGGGTCAAGAAGTTTCTACTTTCAAAGAACCAAAAGGTTCAAGAATACATTCNGCAGGCTGCAATAGGCCAATCAGTGGCCACCATACCGAGTGGACCCAGTGGGGCACATTCAGCAAAACTGTGATTTTAAAACAACCCATAATGTCTATACCATATGAGTAAATCAATGAAAGGATTATCTGTTGAAAAAGTAGATAGAGAAAGGAACTGCCATATTTTCCAATTGAATTTTCAAGGGCATTCCACTCAAAATGATCACATTTTGTCAATAATATTTCCAATCGTTTCTGATTCCTGGGCTGGCAAAATAGCAGTTAGTTCTCTAAGAAACAGTGCCCACCTCCCCCACATTATAAACTACAACTCATTAATAACAGCATGTCCCAACATTTGTATTCTCAATATAGAAATTAAAACCTTACTGTGACACTAATATCAAAGATATTATTATCAACATTGAATATCAGGAATTAAAATTTATAACATGTTAAATAATTTTAAGTTGAAGATTACCGTCTACCGGAATGTGACGTCATGTAGTCCAGTGGAAGACTAACATGAGATGGAGATGGAGCATGTTCCTACAAAATGTTGACAATGATAGGGTGGACTACATGGTGTCATACCAAGGGGATACTGATCTTCATAATCACGACTGTGAGAACTTCAAATCTCAGATAATTTTAAGGGGATACTGATCTTCATAATCACGACTGTGAGAACTTCAAATCTCAGATAATTTTAAGGGGATACTGATCTTCATAATCACGACTGTGAGAACTTCAAATCTCAGATAATTTTAAGTTACCAATCATAACTAACTTTCATGGAAATGAGGTTATTAGCATGCCTCCATCTCTCCATTTGTGAGAGGTAGAGCAGCTGCCCCCAAAACTTCATATTTCTTTTGTTTTTTGCGGGTTATTTTACAACACTCTCATTCCCAGAATATACATATATGGCGCCAAATGGTAAGATAACCAATAAATGATGAGTTGCAAAAGATGTGGAAGGAAGCCGTTACAGCCCATCGATGTACTATTGCCTGGCATGACTGGAGAAACTATAAAAAACTTCAGTCAAGATACCTAGAGATTCGACCAAGATTTGAACTGAGTACCTCCTAAATATGACTTTAGAGTATTACCACTACATCAACCAGTGAGCCAGGGTAGCACAGTTGGTACAGCGTCTGTCTATGGGCTGGATGACTGAGGGGTTGGAGTTCAAGTCCTGGTACAGTAAGAATTTCCTTCTCCATATTGTCCAGGTCGGCTCTGGGGCACACCACACCATAGATTCGTAACACAGGAACTATAAAAGTCTCTCTAAATCACACACTCCCAATATCACTGTGCTACAGGACACAGAAAGTCTTCAAATCACAAGTTAAATCTTCTCAGGGTGACTTCTTTACTCTTCTGTACTCCTCAAGCTTACTGCTTGCTTGCTGTACTCCTCCAGCTTACTGCTATATTCCAGCTGCTTACTGCTGCCCTCTGGCCTCTTGCTACTAGTTTAGAAATTCTGCTTAGTTATATAGATGTGACATGGACACGGACCTACAGAAAACATCACATGATCGCTATCCAGCCAGTACGTTGGTGCTTTGGCTGAACCTACAGGAAGCACATATCATGCGACTGCTACCTATTGTTGTGTGACGTCACCGCAAACACAAAGAAAACACATCATCCCCTATTGTTGCACGTGCATATTTTGGGCATGGCCTAGAGATGACGTCCTTCTACTGTTGTGCTGGAACATGTTTACGGAGCTGTGGCCTGGCAATGGGGTTTCATGTTACTTTAAGTTTCATCTGGGAAATTTAACACTTCCCTTGCCAATATCTTGGCCAATATAAAATTAAGAGCTCACAAGGCATGTATATGTACATCTGTAATCTAATCTAATCTAACCCAACATAACCTTACCTAAGCTAGTCTTGACTTTTCAACAGATATGTATGTACAATCAACAACATGGAAAGAGTTAAGTGTTAAATTGTATGCTTTTTAAATTACTAGATTCCTTTTATAAATGAAGGCAAAACAAATTACCTGTCAACTTTTGCTTTAAGCAAAGCTGTTATTCTTTTGTTATCTTCTGCAGTTTTATTCTTTAATCGTATAACATTACATCTGTGCTTTACACATGGAAGACACAAAGAGACATCACCCAGCAATCGAGGTCCACCTCCAAACTTTGAATAGATTATATCTGCCTAAAATGAGAAATTAAAAATTGTAAAATATTAAAAGCAGTTCTTTGAGGATATACACTGGAATCACTGTTTATAGTTACCTTACCTTATGAGTAAGATTTCTGATGTTAAACTTTGAATAATCTTATGTTGGTGTCAGAGGGTTTAGAAATTTTTGTTATTAATTATGTTTTGAGGAACGTGAGCTGTTTTAATTGGGGGGAGGGGCAAAAGATTTTATTGCCTGCAGGAGCATTTAGGATTGTGCCAGCCCTGGCTTAATGTAAGAAAGTGACTCATAACCTTCTAGGTCTCCTACAAACAGAATATTTTAAATGAATGGGAAATCATACATCATTAGGAAACATGTATGCACGTAGAAAATAACTCACTGTGTATATCTCACACAGTTAGTCAAGCTAACATGTGAAAGATACTAAATATCTGAAAAAAATGTTAAATATCAGCCAATTTTATCTCTCTCACATTCAGTCTTCATCATCTTCATGGTAATACCTCCTTATAGGTAATTACAGCTTTAGGTTCAAAATATCAATGGATCTTCAAACAAACTCTTCATAGCTTGAGGATCCTGACCATAACACACATTTGTGTCTATTTCTGTCTATCATTTGTTATTCTGGCAGCATATGGTGCAAATGTTAGCATTTAGTGCAGCTTAGAAACATTAATCCATCAAAAACTAAAAATCTTTAAAAACACCAATATATTCTTCACCCTTGAATTAAAGACAGTCCTTCATTTTTTAACTTTGAAACAGAAATGAGTACCAGGAATTAATTAAATCATTTTCCTGGGGAGTAAAGCGCAGCCGGCACATTAGGCTGACAACCATGCCACCATCCATGAGCAGATTGTCTACATAATCTGGGACCCTCAACGTCTCAAAATGCAATGGGTCTCCACGGCCTGTTACAGGGATAGCTTTACTTTTTACTTACTATATGAAAAACCTCATGTAATTTTAGATAAATATGATACTGAACTAAGGCACTGATTTCAGACTGGAATAGGAGTTTCATTCACTAAATGTGAGTACAATACTAAAACAAGAAACACTAAATTGGGAAAATACAAGGGCTGTTCAGAAAGTAACCTCTATTTATTTTATGCAACTAAGATAGAAGCGGCCATGTTAGGTGGGTCCCTGTCACCACGGCATGGTGTGTCCTCAGGTTGCGAATGGAGGAGACATCCTCAAGTTTTGGAGGGAAGATGTGAATATTGAATAAGCAGTCGTGGACAGCCAACAAGGGGTGGCCCTCCAGCTTGGGAGTTAGGGGTTGGGCTAACAACTCCTCACCATAAAAAATCATTATGTTACGAAAATGAACACAAAGCCTTGGACCTGGACGGATTCATTGGAAGTATAATTAGAATGAACAAGTCAAGGAGGATGAGGTGGGCAGGTCATGTAGCACGAATGGGGGAGACGAGGAATGCGTATAGGATATTGGTGGGAAAGCCAGAAGGAAAGAGACTGCAGGGAAGACCAAGGCGTAGGTGAGTGGACAATATTAGAATGGATCTTAGAGAGATAGGATGGGATGGGATGGGATGGGATGGTATGGATTGGATAGATCTGGCTCAGGATAGGGACCAGTGGAGGTCTCTTGTGAACACGGTAATGAACCTTCGGGTTCCATAAAATGCTGGGAAATTCTTGAGTAGCTGCAGAATTGGCGGCCCCTCCAGAAGGGCTCAGCTCCATAAGTAAGTAAGTAATATAGAAGCTGAGGGAGAGCTCACGTATGCGAGGTAGCATCGTATGACGCATTGCCTTGCAAACCATCACATAACTGGCCACATGTCTTGTTTACCAAGAAATACTGAATACAATGTAGCAAATGTACACAAATCATTATATACTGATGATGGTCCCATGTGGCTGTAACATGTAGTAAATATATGTGAAAACATAAACTAAGCAGTGTTCTAACCAACAAGGTACGCAAGTGCTGCATTTGCAACAATGTATACATGTGACAATATGCATATCAAGTGCTCACTAATAAAACAGGATGCTCAAGTACAACATCAAGAACAAGATATCTGAAACAGACGTTGGTACCAATGGAACCATGACATTCCTACAGACCCACAACTTAGTGGCGGTGGTGAAATGTTCATTGGGTCTCGATTTATTTAACAGGGCTTTCAGTGTATTAGTATCTTCCTCTTCTTCTGACACTCCCTTTCACAAAAGTCAATAACCAAAAAGACTCCAATCTCTTCTGTCTTACCATGGCCTTTCCTTTTCAATCTCTTGCCAGCTTTTTCCCCTTCTTGAATTCTTCTAATACCTAGCAGATTCATTTTGTTCTGGGTCATCCCACGGGTCTCTTTCTTTTTCAATTAAATTCTAATGCCCTTCTCAGTACACTCATTCTATCTATACTTTTTATATGGCCAAATCATTGTAGTCATTATTCTTCTAATTCTATTAGTAAATTTTGGATTCCAATTTTTTATTTCTACAAAAATTTCATATCTAATTCCATCTATTCTTCTTTTACCTCCATACTTATAAGTAATAAACCTAAGACAGGGTTTCAAGAATCAGAACGATGATTCTCATAAAATTTAATAAATTTGTCCCAACTGCACAAGTTGCACAACATTAAATGAAATGGGATGATAAGAGATGGTAAATACAACTGACTGGAGAAATCCAAAATATGTCAAGTCATGATACCAAGTAGCCCAGCTAAGATTAAGACTGGGGACTAATAAATACATGTCTGCAGACAACACCATCTTCCTGGTTGGTTTCAAAAGAGTAAATTTAAGATTTGCCTCTGTAAGTTTGTATACAAACTTTCATAAATTCATTCTTTGCAATACTATCCCCCTATTGGTCTTGATGGTTGTTTAATGCAAATAAATATCTAATGGAGATAAACCAAGAGTTGTCTGCATGGTATTAAATTACTTCCTTAGATTTAATTTACTCGTAAATATACTTTACACATAATAAGTTTGAAATAAAATGTACAGAAGTTACACCTTTTCTCCGGTTCTCTGTATAGTAATACTCTGTTGCTGTGACTAATAAGATTAATTTCACCATCATGTAAATTTGGATTATTTTGGAAAATAATTAAACTTATGTCACAACTTGAACTGCAATGCCACATTTCACTGAACTCTATAAACTTCAAGATCACTTACAGCAACAGAACTGATGCATTTTGTTTGAGGTAAGAAATCAGGATTTAACTTCCCATGTGGACAAACAACAGCACTATTGTCCACTGGTATGACTTCACTGTTCAACCATCTCACCAACCAGTCTGAAGTAATAAACTCATAAGAGGCATCTTCTGTATCAAATAGCATGCTATAAAGGATCACCATCTCTTGCTGATGAGCCTTGCCAATCTCAGCAGTCACAGCCTAGAAAATCAGATGGTATTTGAAATTAAAAGGCACAGCATTAATTAAAGTAGCAACAAGAATAAATTAACTAATAAGATGAAAGAGTGTGCTACATAATAAATGAACAGAATAAGCATGTGAATTTAAGTATTCAGGAAACCTAGAAAGTCAACATTCTGAAAGAGATTCGGAACATATGGGAACACATGACATGAACAAATATCACTGCAGCAATTTCTTCCTCTGTCAGAAACTGAAATCCAGGGTCTCCTTTATCCAGCTCAAGGCAACTTTGGATATTTTCTTGCATGGTGTCAATCGCTCCAGCTGCCCTCAACACATTGTGAGAGTCCTTTTGCTCCTAAATCCCATGTGCCTTTTAGAGTATTGTAACATGTTTGCAATCCAGAGGAGTCACTTCTATGGAAACGCTAGAATAGACCGTTGCATAGGAAACAACAATCGCTCTATTGTAGTTCTAACATCGAATCTCCACGGTTACGACGAATACGCGAAGCGTTCCCACAGAGACAACGCAATAACAATGGGTCATAGCGTACGAATTGCGGAACCACCAAAGCAACGTTTCCACTGCTATAACAGAGGGTTCATTTGAATAGCAACGGCCGAGGGTATAAATAGTCCAGCTTCGAAGAGAAGCAGTCAGTCTTGGAACATCCGCCACAGAAGTCAGTCTTTATCCAGCCGTCTAAGAAGTGAGTCCTGGAATATCCGCCGCAGAAGAGAGTTGAAGCGTTACAAGTTGTACTCGTGGTTGTAGAAGGAAGGTGTCCAATAAAGGGTTCTACGGAATTTGAGACCTACGTGAATTTATTTGTGGCGTGACACGCAAAACACGCTACAGTATGTACTCAACTGTGAACAGAATTTTTAATTTTTCATATTTTGATCTGGATTATCCAGCATCTGGGTTAACTATAACCAGGTTAGCGAAAGTTTGATGTACTGTGGTCTTCTTGGTTATGACATGTTGCAGTATGGTATGTGGATACCAGAAGAGGAAGAGACTTGGGTCTGAAAAAGAAGGGAATGTTGTATGTTACACAGCAACACTAGCAACTACCAACCACTCTACAATATGCCATAACCCAGAAAACTAACAAACGAATTAAGTGAAATAATGTACACACACTTGCATAAAATAATGTAGAGGAAAACACGTGTGAAAATACCTACATAGAATTCGTTACAGCAAACTTCAGACAGAATGTCTGAAGGGAAGAGACTATTTTGGAGGGCTGGGTATTGGCAGGGAATATTAAAATGAATCTTAAAGAAATTAGGGTGTGAACAGGTGAACTGAATTAAACTAGGTCAGGATAAGATCAAGTGGTAGACTTCTGTTACCATGGTAATGAACCTATGGATTCAAAAAGGCAGGAATTTCTCTACTAGTCAAACAATCACCAGCTTCTCTAGAACAACTCTGATCGATGGGGTTAGTTACTCAGTTACTGATAGAATATATATTGGGACGTGGACATGGGATGAGACAAAATAAGGACAAAAGCAACAGAAATGATAACATTAAGATAATTAACTATAAATGAAAGATTAAACCAATACTAATATGACTAATAGAGTTAAAGCAATTACTAAAATATGGGAAGAAAACACACGTAAATAAAATGTATAATAATAACTGGTCAAGATATCATAAAATTACAAGGGTCATACTGAAAGTCATGAGCAACAATTTTTTGTGAAGTAACATGCTCTATTATTGATAAACCACATACACCACCTCAATCTACAGACTTTTCTTTATTTTTCCACATAATCGCCACTTCTTTGTACACATTTCTCCCAGCGTTCTGGGAGTTTGAAAATTCCTCTTCTGTAAAATTCCATTCCAGCCATCCGAAGACACTGACACACTGCTTTCTGAATTGCCTCCCTCATCTCAAAACGTTGTCCACGCAGCTGATCCTTCACAAATCCGAAAAGATGGTAGTTGGAGGGTGCCAGATCAGGGCTATAGGAGGGCTCTGGAAGAACCTCCCACCCCATCTTTGCAATTGCTTCCAATGTGAGGCCAATGGCATGGGGGCAAGCGTCGTCGTGCAGGATGATGATGTTTCGTCCTGGACGTTTATCGCGCAATGCACGACGGAGCTTGTGCAGTGTCTGGGCGTAACAAGCAACACTGATGGTTTGCCCAGGTTCCAGGAATTCAGCCAGAATAAACCCCTCTGCATTCCAGAAGACTGTGCCCATCACCTTCGCAGCTGATGGCACCGTCTTTGCCTTCTTTTTTGATGGAGAATGCAAATGGTGCCATTCCATACTCTGCCATTTCGTTTCAGGCTCGAAATGGTGAAACCAGCTTTCGTCACTGTCACAATACAGAGCAAAAAATCATCGCCTTCGTGTCGATATCTCTGCAGCAGTTCTGAGGTGATGGCTTTTCACTGACATTTGAGGTCTTTGGTCAATAACCACGTGACCCAACGAGCATAAACTTTCCTATAGCCCAAGCTTTCAATCATCTCCTGTACTGCACTGTGCCCTATTCCAAGTTTTTGGGCTATTGTGTCCACAGTCATGTGCCTGTCATCTTGAATGATCTCATCCACTCTTTCCTTGTTGTGTTCAGTTGAGGCTGTTCGAGGACAACCGCTCCGAGGCTCATCTTCGACGCTGGTGTTCCCATCTTTAAAATGTTTCACCCATCTTCGAACACTGCTCGCACCCATGCACACCCTTCCATAAGCACGCTGAAGTCTCTGGTGAATTTCTGCAGAATTTCACAAGAAATTCGATGACAGCACACTGGCGAAACGACATATCATTGTTGGCCATTTTGTTAGGAGTGATACAGGTCACATGATGCAAGCTATTGATGTCACAAGACACTCAAGGTTAACACAACAGCTGGTTCCACCTACCACCATACTCTCTTTCGTCTGCTGTTACCAGGCTGCATGCAAAAAAAAGTTGCTCATGACTTTTGGTAAGACTTCACCCTCTAGGTATATATATGTATACCTAGAGGGTGAAGTGAAACAGGAAAGTAAAGCAAATGCTCAAAAGAGGGTTTCTGAGACTCGTACAGATATTACAATGCTACTTAATACAGTTTCTGAACAAAGGAAGAGAAAAAATTACTGAGACATAAAAATGGAACAATCATACATAAGATGTATATTTTCACTTCTAATGCTTCCAGTTGTGGTCTTCTCCATCATTCAGACCTGCATGCATGGCAAAGTTTAAAGAATGCACTGAAAGTACAGGTGCCCACAGGGCAAGATTCAATTTACTTCCAGTGACATGGCTATGCTGGCAGCCAGGATATGGAGCACATGGCTCAAAATAAGTTCAATCAATGGCAAAGGGACTGGTATTCCCAATGGAACAGGGAGAACATATGAAGAAATTCAAACTGGGTTCTTCCAGTCTTGAATCTGAGACTTTCAGCATGACAGTCTAGCATCCTCTAGAAAAGTGTTTCTCAACTGCCGGCCCACAGTCCAGTACTGGGCCCTGGCATGAATTATACCGGGACCTCATCTTATAGACAAAAGAACTTACCAGGCCGCAGTCTGACAAAGGTTGAGAACCACTGCTCTAGACCATCATTGAAAAACCACTGGTATGCATGCCAAAAATGGAACACTTGAAACATTTCCAGGTAAAGAATCTTACATCAAAGAAATTAATAAGAAACAGAAACTAAATTACTAATATTGTGCATATGTGGGAATGTGTGGAAGAGAATAAAATGTGGGTTCAGGTATGCAGAATTTTATCTTTCTAAGTTTTGTCATGCAAATATTTACCCATCACTGCCCTAGAGCACCTGGGACATAAAACTTCATACCAGCATAACAGCTATACAAGGCAGGGTCCAAGAAATATAATTTTAGCAGTCAGATACAGTTCTTAGGCTGTCTAGCCATGATGTGTCAATTATGGAAAACTAGAAAATCAAGTTGTTATCAATATATACACTAAAGTTTCAAATTTAAAGAACTTATGACCCTAAAGTTGTTCACTGTAGCAAAAATGAGGTTGTTAAGCAAAATATAGGTACAAATTAACACACTTCCATGTAGCAAAAACACAAAAGGAGGAATAACTGTATCTGCATTACAACACTGAAAGTGTTGATAAAATGACTAATAACTGTGAATATCTCCCCAGTTCAGTACCTTGGTTTCATTAATTTCTTTCACCCAGTCTTCAAAGTTCTGATCCTCAGTCTTCAATAAATTATTCAGTCTTTCTGGCAGAACCCATTCCATGTCTGTCTTGGCTCCTGATTCATTATTCTTTTTTTCAGTACTGTTCTGTTCCTTTTCTTGTTTGGCTTCAGTATACACCAACATGTATGCGTTATTTGATACCAGGAAACCCTTCGAAACGCGCTTTGGCTTATTCTTCGTGTTTCCATCTGGAATTATAACAAGATATCATTGGTTTGGACTGCCAAAGGATTAAGTATGTGTTCAATGTTTGCTCCTCATCTAAAAATTGTCCCTCTGCTAGATGTGCAGCAGCTGCTAATGCTGTTTGCAGGGATGTTGACGTATTCAGAGCCACGAATGTTCTCCCCAAACAACTTTTAAATATAGTATAATTGTTAGTATTATTAATATTTGCATGTACAATAAACAATAATAAACTGAATTATTATTATTATCCTCTCTGAAGATCTATACTTTTCATTTCTTAATTAAATATTNCGAATTTCAGTTCAGATCACTAGTTATGCTTTCACTTTCACTTGTTATTCAGTCACTTCTACTTACGCTCATCACTGCGTCAAGTTCACTTTAACTAGTTTAATTATATTATTGGTTAAAAGTTCATGAATTAAAGTTCAATTTTATTATATTGATTGCACTTATCACTTTTTGGAGGTCTCACTGTTCTTCTGTGTCCTCTGATGTTGCTGGATCTGTTACGGTCCTTGTTGTGACGGTAACCATCACGACAAAGTTCATAAAATTGAACTTTAATTCATGAACTTTTAACCAATAATATAATTAAACTAGTTAAAGTGAACTTGACGCAGTGATGAGCGTAAGTAGAAGTGACTGAATAACAAGTGAAAGTGAAAGCATAACTAGTGATCTGAACTGAAATTCGATTCACAAATTTTAAATTTTAAATTTTAGATTTTAACTTTTGACATTTAGAATAATATTTTAACTTGCGTTTTGTGAGAGGAGCTTGATATATTATTGAGCGTGGGCCTGAATAAGATACAGGATCGAATAAGTGAGAAGACAAATGTGATTGCGTGTAATTATACAACCGTGTTTGTACACCTGAGGATGACCTCTTGAGGTCGAAACAAGTAGTGTAATAATAATAAAAATATGTTGTGTGGTCAGTAAAATTGATTCTAATATTGATTAAATACACAACAGGATGCAAGAAACAATTAAAAATATTTATATGTTTCATTTCTCAGTTCTTAATAACGCTTAGATTTATGTTAATGAAATTATTATTATTATTGCTATTATTATCATTTGTTTGTTTGTCTACTTTTCTGCTTATTGTGTTTTGCCCAGTGCTTGCCTGTAATTTGTCTTTGACTTTATATTGTGTTTGTCTATAATGTAATTACTTTTATCTACACTGTGCTCTGTCTGTAATTGGCCTTGTGGCTGTTGACTCGGCACATAAATAATAAAGAATTGAATTAACAAATTCCATTAACTAGAAAAATTTCACATTAACCAAAAACCAAAAGAGATCTTAAAAAATTCAAATTATGCTAATACACAATTGGGGCTTTAATTACCAACTTCAATCTTATTTACACAAAATTCAGAAGCATTCACTGTCATGTACCGTACAAAATAGGGGCAAGCAAAATGTGACCCAAGGAAACAATCTAGCCAGCAGAAATGTCCAGAAACTACTAATAATACAAACATCTATAAAAGACCTGAGGATCTCATGGTGATAATCATAAAGATTCCTGTCTTCTTAGATATGATGTGTAGTCTGATAGATCTTTACATGTTTTTGCGGAATGTGGTGCCTCCACCTTCTGCCCTGAATCTGGAGGCAGAACATTCCTCCAAAACATCAGTAAACATCTACCAGACTAAACATCATTGCACCCAGAAGAAGATAGTAATCCTTAACCATCCAATACACTGTCACCTCAACCCTCCACATATTTTTACTTTCTCATAATCACTACAGAGAAAGCAGTGCAATAAGAAATTTGAAATCTTAACAGAAAGTTTCTTGGTTCCTGGGTTCCTGAAATGACCTTAACAACCATTTGGAAGCAAGTGGATAATATTAATGAAAGCTGTAAAAGTGGTATGCAGGGGACAGCTACTGAAAACCACACAAATCAGAGTGTTTATTATGGAGAAATTGGAAAAGATGCTGGCTCAGTGGGTGCAGCATAAATACCAATGTGTCATTCCTCTATCCACAACTACCGTATTTACGCATGTATAGGCTGCACATTTTTTGCCAAAAATTCAAGAGGAAAACTGGGGTGTGGCTCATATTCAAAATATTCGAAATCACGCTTCATTTAAAAAAAATTATATTCGGAATATTTCGGAATAATTTCTACTCCTGAAATAATATTCCAAGAAAATTATTTTTTCTATAATTTGTCTGAAAATTGTGCTGCGGCCTATACACGCACGCGGCCTATACATGCATAAATACGGTATTTAGGACAAGGCAAAGAGCTTGTTTGACAATCTGAATGCTACTGACCCAGGTTTCAAAGTTACATCATTTTTTCCAACTGCTGGGCGGTTCAAACATCTTAAAAGATGCTTGGATTATACAATGTACAGTTAACAGATGAGGCTGTAGCAACTGATTCATTTATTGCTAAGAAATTTCCAGCTCTCCTCCAACCAACAACTGAAGAGTACAAGTACATATGTAATTGCCCCAGCAAGCGTAAAATCTGAATGTGACTGGAAAGTTTCGGAAGTGGACGTCAAGTAGAACGTTCATATGAGTAAAGGTGAAGGCAGCCTAATCCTTCAAGGTTTTCAGGGCTCCCTGCATACTGCTGTTAGGTGGAAACCACTGTGATCTGCTTGGAGATTCTTACAATATTTTGAACATGTGGAGGAATTACTTCTCTCAGTTATTGATGTACAGAGGGTCAGTGATGTTAGATAGATAGAAATTAGAGGAGACAAAAAGTATGCACACTTAACTTTTTATTAAATAGTACAACTACAATGAGTATGTATAATAGCAACAGCTCTTTCAGCAAACTTTGTCAAGCATTCCACAAGCTTTTGCATGCCCTCAGAAAAAATGCTTTTGGTTAAATGACAAAGCAACACATTCGCTATCACAAATTTTGTGCGAGATGGGTTCCAAGAACACTCATGATGTGCACAAAACACAGAGAATGGCTTTGGCTTCGACATTTTTGGAGCAATACCACAAAAATGGCAATGAATTTCTCAGTCACATTATATGAGTAACAAATGATGAAACTTGGGTTTCATTTGTGAATGTTGAAACCAAACAGATGTCAAAGCAGTGGATGCAGACGCATTCACCAAACAAGCCAAAGAAGTTTAAACAAACATTGTCTGCTAGAAAGCTGATGGCAACTGTTTTCTGTGATAGGAAAGGAGTGCTGAAGATGGAATTCACGCAACAAGGGACCACAATAACATCAAAAGTGTATTGCAAAACACTAAAAGAACTGCACAGGGCCATTAGGAACAAAAGGCATGGAATGCTGACATCCAGTGTAGTGCTCCTCCATGACAATGGGTGTCTGCATACAGCCCCTCATGCTTAATCTCGGTTTTCTAGACCGGAGCCGCTATTTCCTTGGAACAGCTCCTAAATTATCCTCATGAGGCTGAGTGGACCCCGTTCCAGATCCACTACTTCTCAGAAAATCTAGTAGCGCTGGGAATCGAACCCAGGATTTCTGGATCTGTAGGCAGGAACTCTGACCACTAGATCACAGAGGCAGTCTCTGATTTAAAACACCCGTTCCCTCAAAGTCAGAGACCTCATTTTACAGTCATATAAAACAACTTATTGTAGGAAAATAAATGCAACTGAGAGGCCCTATGACTTACCATCAACATCTTCTTCTGTTCCCAATTTCAATTTCTTCCCTTCCATTTTCTCTACAGTTTCATCATTGAATTTATACCAGGTACTTGTAGTGCTATCACAGATGTGTGCTAAAATGCAAACACTACAATTAACTTAAAGCACCAGTTACTCTAACACAGCTTTCTCTTTAAAATGTCTTTGCTGCAGTAAGCATTAGAAAATGGGGTATCACATATGACAGAAGAGGGTAGAAGAGCTGCATTCACCACATATGCCTTCATTACATTGCCTGAACTTAACCAGCAGGCATCAAACCATGATCAATTGGCAACATGTGAAAAGTTCAAGAAAAATAGTGCAGCAGGGTAGACGAAGACACGGTGGTTTCTACATCACAACACAAAACTTTTTAATCTGCTGTAATACGCAATATTTTTCTTACAGGTTCAATAAAAAAAAACAATTTACAGGCAACATTACTTCTCTTAACTGTTTCTTTCAAATTGTTTAATGATACTGTTTGAACATCAAAGGCTTTTAGTCCATAACAGAAAAAGGGAGATGGAAATAAAAGGTAAGTAGGCACAGGTTTGGAAGATGGTAAACTATGGCCTATTTCAAAACACTGTCCTGACATTTGTCTAAGGACACAAAAAAAAAAATCCGTGGTTTTAGTCTGCAAGCGAACTATACCAACCGAGCGACGGCTGCTTGTCAGCAAAGTTAGTGCCAACTTTAGCACGTAGAAGGTGTCGCGTAGTCAGCGCAACAAATGTCCACAGCCATTAATCTTGGTTTTCTAGACCGGAGCTGCTATTTCCTTCAAATAGCCCCTCAATTATCCTCACAAGGCTGAGTGGACCCCGTTCCAGAACCACTACTTCTCAGAAAATTTGATAGCACCAGGAATCGAACCCAGATCTATGTATCTGTAGCCAGGAACTCTGACCACTAGACCACAGAACACTGAAGAAAACTATATACAGTGATACCTGCTTTCAGAGTTCCTTGAAAGAGCCTGGGTCTGAACACAAAACTGAGGAAAAGTTAAACGTATGAAACTTAACGCAGATTACAGATATTGGATCACTGAAATCGAACACTACATGCAGGAACGCCTTAAAATAAGGAACATTACATGGGGATTCCATCTTAAAATATCATTCTGGATGATCATTAACTTGGTTGAGATTCAAACCAGGTCCCAGACGAATGTAAGTCTACAACTAGGAGAGTGTGTGGGTAGGCAGAATAGAGAACAAACAGGTAAGTATAACTTTATATAATTATAACATATCAACAGCAGAAGTTATTTGGCATAAATTTTCAAACATACTGATGAATGAATGAATATCATTACAAATGGAGATACATGAGTGATATGGGAGTAAATACTCATGATAAACCTGCAAGGTCAATTGGTCCAATGGGGAAGAGGATATATTAACTCTTATTGTCCAGGAATAGGGATTTGGAATATTCTGGTAGTACTGGGTTGGTAATCATGTGTTAACCTGGGGGTCACCATTAGTAATCCAGGATTAGGGATTTTAAATCTCCAAGTACTACAGGATTGTGGGCCATATTTTAACTTTAGGTAACAGCTCATCGGGAGGGAACAAGAAATTCTAAATCCCCCACTCCTACAGGGCTTGTGGCAATACTTTATCTTGTGGGTAACAGTATCTACATATATATTTACCAACACTTGTTTGACTGTCTGTCCCACATTTCTCCAAAATGGTGTGTACAGAAAAACTGCTAAAGACAAAAGACCTTTCTCTTTGACAGACAAGACCATGAACATCATTACTCTGAAATTTTTAATCTTAATCTTTGCTTTTATGTGCATGGGTTTAACCACAACCCCTTTACTTCTTCCATAAGAATGGCATTTCAGATTTTTATTTAATTAATATCATATTTACAATCTACTCTCGATAATACAGAATAATAAGTAAATTTGTTCTAAGTAGATATCTTGAGTGGAGAAGTCATCCATTGATGATACTCTGACAGGCCCTGCAGAGGAAGGGAGATTAAAACCATGACCATTCCTCTACAAGGCCTGTCAGATGACAGTGGATGACTTCTCTACTCAAGACACCTACTTAAAACAAATTTACTTATGACTCCAAGAGTAGATGGTTAATATGCAAATAATTAAATAAATTAATTAAAAAAATAACTTAACTCACAATTAGTTTAAGGCCCTATTGTTTATGTGTGCAAATCTCATCCTTATTGACCTCCTGTCTACCCAGTTTCATCACTGGTACTGTGAGAATTTATCATCAGCATCACAACCCCTCCCCGTTACCATGTTTACCCAATGTCCACTAAAGCACAAGAACAAATCTCTCTGAGCATAGCCAGGCAAACTAATTAAGACACATGACCACAAACCGGAAATGTGAGGTAATCTATAGTGACAAGACCATGAAGATGAAGATGTCCGGCCAGATAAGATAAAAGTAATCAATCTACGAGTGATTAACTATGTTGGCAAAGATCATAAAAATAGAAAGCAGTCTTCTGGGATTTGGCACCGTGTATATGTGGTGTCTCTTCACTTGTGTATTTCTTATATTTTCCTTCTACCCTGAAGATGGAGGCGATACGTTCCTCCGAAATGTCGGTTAACACCACATATGCATAGTACCAAATCCCAGAACACTGCTTTCTTCATAGTCACCATCGTGAAAGCCTCAAATCTTATATCATGAAAATAAATCACACAAAAGCATTAGTTTTTGTCTATTCATAATATAATACTGAGCACTGCCAAACTGACATACCTACATAATGTCCTGAGTAGGCACTAGGGCCTCGATGAATTAACACAGCACTAAGGACATAAAGCAAGGAACCCATTGGCTTCTTCAGGTACATAGACATGTCAAGATTTTCAGGGAACTGCAAATATGAGTTCAATTTCTTCTTACTGCCTTTCTGCCTGTAACACGAAAGGGTGCGTATTAGATTCACCCTCTCTTGGGCCTCTTTATAGACATATTAAAATCCAAAATTTTACTGTTATTTAATTTATATATCTACAGTTTTATATTATTGTACTAAATGCTGCAGTCAAGTGGCTAGCACTCTTGCTTCAAATTCAGGAGGTCACAGTTTCAAATACTGGCCCTGGGACCAGCCATCCAAAACTGGTTTCATTTTGTGGGTTTCCTCAGTCATAAACAAAATTGTATTTTCCAGACTTTCAGACCAGTAAAAATCTGTCACAGAATAGTGTTCGTCCACATACTGGCAGTTGAGAAACGTTGCTACAAAGTACATTTTAAACCAATACTAATACACAGTCCAGAAACATGAACACTTAAAAAGAGAAATAAAAGACCAATCCAAACAATGGATATGAAAATTTTTTTAAGAAGTAGGGGGAAAACAAAGTGGGGGGAGAACACAAATTTAAGTTTTAGAGTAAAAGTTAAAATTCAAAATTTGTGAAGTGAGAAATTATTATGATGGTTTGGCCATGTAAACAGAATGGACAGAACATGGATGCCAAATACATTTGAATTAAAACTTAAAGAAAGGACACCAATGGGATGACAAAAGCAACATTCTTTAGTCCAGTACAAAAGGAAAAAGCTTGCAAGAAACTGAAAAGGAAAGGTTGTAGAATGAAATAAGAGAATAGAGAGTTTTGGTCATCAATTCATAAAAAACTTAAATGATATAAGATGAAGAAGGGTATTACAGTAGAAAGAAGTAGATGGAGAAGAAAAGAAGTATGAGGAATATATAAGAGAAACCCAAGAATAAGAAGAAAAAGAAGAGGAAGAGGAGAAAATGAAAAAAAAACATGAAAAAATATGAGGAGAGAAAGTTCAAGTATTAAATAAGAACAGTAGAGGCAGCAAAAAACAATGACCTATCAAATACAAAACGCATGAGCTGAAGGTTTAAAACTGAAGGCAGCGTATCAAGCTTAATGCTGCGCGTTGCATCCTGTTTTGACTTGCACACGGTGCAGTGGTAACGGTCAGCACCCTCTAGTTTCTCCTCTTGCAAGAACTCTTCCAAACAGTCAGCAAGGGCCTTGTGTCCAGCAATATTCAGCTCCAGCTCATAGAATAAAGATGGCAATGCAGACTCTGTCCCACATTGTTGACATCTACAAGATAAGCAAGATAAACACAAAACTTACAGCAGGTGATATTTATGAAATAGATGAGATTGGAAGAAATATAAATTATATTAAATTGTTGAGGTTAAGAAAAATACTGTCACATGTATTAGCGACTAAGATGCGTGGTTGGGTTGGTGAACCCGTCTATTTGATCTTCACTAGACATAACTAGAATTAATTATTACACTGTTGCTGATTTACATGATTCACAACCACTCCACACTAATCTTCTCAGTCTATTTCCACTAGCCTTTGCTATCCATTTCTAGGCAACGGATTTATAACACAGGAACTATAAGAGTCTCACTAAATTACACACTCCAAATACAACGCATATAAGGTCACAGACTGTCTTCTAACTCCCTTGGAACTTCTGAACTCAAGTGAAGTCAATTCCCATTCCTGTATTCTCTTATATTCTCTCGGCATGGACCACGCACAGAAAACACAGCCCCTCTATCACTGCATGGTGCAGACCATGTAGAAAACATGTGTCATATGTCAGACTGCAAGTTCATTGGTCTGTTACCAGCACTGGGCATGGTGCAGACAACATAGAAAACACAGCCTCATCTACTGTCACATGTTGGACCATGTTTACAGAGCTGTTGCCTGGCAATGCATTGATCAGATCCGTTACGATACATTATAATATACTGTATGCAGTTAATATACTTGCAGAAACAAGATGAATTGTAAAGAAATCTTTAATTCACTCAAATTATAAATGGAACAATCTAAACAAGTTACAACTACCTTCTATTCATTTATTTGTACTTTATTTAATGACACTGTCAGTTACCCCTACCATGTAGAGTCAAATGTCTGACAAGTGTAAGTTCGAAAGAATGTACAAGAAGTGTCAATGCCTAATTTGAGGTACAACATCAGTAATTTTGCCAAATATATCTGTTGGAATGGTACTGCAATGAAGGTGACAATTTCTTTAATTGCATTATAACTGACAGTGATAGTTGGATACACTATCATAAACCACAAAGCAAATGCAAGTCATTTAAAACCATGCTATGACATGGTCTTTAACATTTCCTTCTGAATGAACAACAAATAAGCAGTTTCTTCTTCTACCAACAGATGGTGTTTGTAGCTATATTTCCCAGATCTTTAGAAATATGTAGATATATTCTATTCATTCTTTTAAGCCAGCTGCAGAGGTCCTGGGAGTAAAAGTGAAAAAAAACACTTTAACATACCTGTACCCTCAGAAACTATTTTCTGAATTTTCAGTAGTTGAACTGTGTTTCTTACAGCAGCCTATTTCATGAGACTGTATTCACTGACCACTGTCCCTCTCACTTGACTGTATAAAATTCTGACTTTTTACAGTAAGAACTGACAATTTCATGTCCACTAGTATCACCCTACTACAATCTCACCATTTAGCACAACTGATATGTAGGTACCAGGGCAGACTTAACCAAGTTTACAGTACAACAAAATCCCCAAGTCATAAAGTAAGAGACCATTAAAATGGTGCATTACTTTTTATCACCAGACTGAGAAGTAAATGTTGAGTTCATCTGGTCATGTTGTCATGGACAATATTACACAAAACAGCACATTTTCTACATCTGTCATCATACAAAACTTTGCGACCTTACACTTAATGCCGTCAGCAGTGTCACTATGGAATTCTTGACAGCAAAGTAGTTGCTACTATGTCCAAGAACCACATTACAAAAGTACCTGAGGTAGCATCCACACATTCCTAACCTAAACACAGATGAAGACAAGCCTACCTTTCTATTTCAGCCAATTTACTGCCAATGCTAACTTGACAGGAACCTTAGTGGGTCCCAGAGCCAGCCTGATTATGGTGACAAAGAAAAAAAACGAGTCCCTGCCAGAATTCAAATCCCAGCTGTCAACAAGCAGGCAGTCAGTTTATTGGATCAGCTAATTTGAATCTGTGTCACTGACAGGAGGGAATTAAAAATTATAAATGTGGGATGGCTTGCAATAGCACGATATTCAGACAAAGTTTTAGACCTCTAAAACAACCAACTATAGTAAAACCACATTTGCTATGGAAGAAATGTCATTACTAAAATGTTCAGGCAGAGTTTTCTAGGCTGTAATACCATGTATAACTTGAAGAAGATTCTGCTGTATCACAGACATCTTCTGAGATAATATGTTATTCTGAAATGTTTCAAATATCTTCCAATTACAAATCATATCATGACCCATCAGACACTATATTGCATACTACACAGACATCATAAAAATCTAAAATCCTACATAATTTAATTGCAATTTATAATTCCGAGATTGATTTACTAAAACATCTCATTCAAAATTTTAAAATGGAAATAAATACATGTTTCATGACATTCCTGTCATGATCACATATACTCACTTTGTGACATAAGAATATTTCCCACAGAACTGTTCATTAATAATATTCTTCACAAGTGGTGAAGACTGATGGGACAGGCGTTCCTCTAGCATCGAAATAAACAGCTTTGAAAACTCCTGGAAATCATAATATTTAACCAGTTTCAACTCTCCAAATACGAATGATGAAAATTCAAACACACAACAACTGTAGCAATGCTTAAACAGAAGAGATGTATTGTTATTTGCCCAAAAATAAGACAACCTGATTATAAGATGCCCTTCTCATAGCTTAAATTTAAATAAAAACAGTGATTCTTTCATGGTAATCAAGCGGAATCAAATTTTTATTCCAGTTACTTTTTACATAGTTCTGAAATAAAAAAAGAGTTCGACTATATAAAACAAGCTCATGCTAAGAATACCCCACATTCTTGAAGAAATTCAACTGAAAGTTATTTTATTCCACACAAGCTAGCTTACCCACGAAATTTATATTAATTTATTCTTATCACGTTTAGGATAATTAATTTTTTAACATCCACAAGATTTATTCATATTGAACATTTATTCTTCTAATACCAAGCGAATATGAAGACATGTTTTACTTATACAAGTGATTATACAAACCAACCAACTTTCAAACCATTAACAACCAAGCAGACTAAAACATTAATGTGATATAAACCTTTCTTTAGTCATTCATACAACAATCAGAAACATGTCACAGGCTTCAGAAAATGCAACTGAAAGACATTTCAATAAAAATATCAGTATGTTACCTACCAATTTATTTTACTGTGCTTACAACAACTAGCTTTTGACCATTAAAATCTGCAATCATGTACAGCTTCACAGTGAATTTTAATGCATGAAACATTCCCTCACAGAAAATTCCAAGTTCACATTGCTACTGTAAGAGGGCAGTACACACACTATATCAGGTTTCTGTTACTGGAGGGCAGCATTAATACTAAAATAATCACAACATTTTTTTTTGGTCGAAGATTCTGCAGGCACACGCGCGTGTGCATGCACGCGCATACAGACACACAGATATATAATTTTATAAGCTACCTATAAAATAATTAAAATACACAGTCTAAACACTTTTCGTTCCAGTACTTATGCATTCATTGTCAGAGCTATTTTGCATTCCACACGGAAATATTGCTTATATGTAAACTCCTGATTTGCAGCCAATAAACAGAAAGGATGTAAAAGTAAAAACATATGCCTGATGGCCTTTACACATAAATCCACACGCATTCTCTTTTAATTATTATATTACAGCTGATCTAGCTGGGTAAACCTTACTTGTGCATCCTGTTGTGTTGTGGTATCAAGACCAAGAGAAATAATAAACGCTGTTGGATCTACACAGCGCCGTTTGCCAAACTGAAGGAGTGCAAACAACAGCTGCAGATGGCCAATGCTGGATTCAGGAATATAATCCTGGCCTTCATTTTCCTGAAGTGTAGGATTAGCCATCTCCTGAGGATCTTCTTCTGGAGACCATAAATATATAGCACGCCTACATACACAGAACAAAAACAAATGAGCGTCACAGCACAGAGCATTCCTCAGGAGTCAAACAACAGATTCTATTTCTATGGAACACAAAGGTCTACACAACAACATCTCTATATCTATGAAGGACTTGTCTGTGAGATGATGCTGATCCTATATTTTGTTAGAATTACTGATTCCTCCAAAATGTCTGCAACACGACCTACATCAACATGGCACCATCAGCCAAAAACACAATCAATATCATGAGAAAACAGCAACGAAAGCCTTAAATCACCACTTCTTGAGATGGACATGAATAAAGAAATTTTTTCAAAGTATGTTATTTAATGATGCTGTCAGTACCAACACTATACAGTGTCAACAATAGGATGATTAAAGAATATGGAGCAGTTGGTGGAATGAGGACAGGGGTAACCTAGGTAAGAGAAAACCTGTTCCAGTGCCAATTTGTCCACCACAAGTCCCGCATGACCCAACCTGGGGTTAGCAAGCAAATAAATAAATATAGTGACAGTCCTTTCCAAAAATTTAATTAATTATTGGTTAGGACATGTAATAGCATTATTAAAAGGCTTACAGGTTGGATTGTTGGTAGCTCTGATGGTAGTACTGTTGCCAATGGAAAACATGTACTCTTGATTGCACATACTGACTGTTCTTTGATTTTCAGCCATTTAATTCTTGGAACTAGGCCCTAGATTTTGGCAATGATGGTACACATGTGAGGGAGAAGATTCCTTAACAAACGTCTAACAATACTCAATTTTGATGGGTTTACGACTGCATATAATATTTAGCCAAATATTACACAGAGTAGTAAGCATTCTGTCCAGTGGAAAAATACGTTACCTCACAAAGGAGATGTAGGTGTTATAACCCAAAATATACTGTTTAGAAGGGAGTGAGTAGTGAGATTTTGCAATGTCAGCTTTCCTGCTGCATACGATGGAGAAGCACAGAATGTGGTTTAACAGTACCTTTATGGGCCACCAGCATATAATTAAGTAGGAAAGCAAACCTATTTATGCTAAAAGCTGCAAATAAAAGTTCCATCTGACTAGAAATTGCTCATTATGATGAAAAGTGCTAAAAAAAAATGCTACAATTTTACATGAGATTTTTCAATCTATGCAACAATACACTGGTGGTATCAATGTTTTTATATTCCTTGTTATAATTAAGTTCTCATAAGCCATACTCATTATATCACAGTTTCACTGCGGGTTGCGACAATGGCAGGTCAACGTAACTAGCTCAGGATCATGATAAATGGCCAATTTTTGTATTGGCAGCACTGAGCCTATTAGATTCTAACACCACAGAATCACGAAAAGATAAAAGTTTATGTATCATCTTTTGTTTGTGTGCATCATTATCAGCTACTATATACTTCTTTTACTATCTTATCATGACACTACATAGATTAAGTTTACCTAAACTTCAGGTTATGAAACCAGAGTTGCAGTAGGCTATTTACATAGCATGTAGCACCAAGATTCGTGAGTCCCACAAACATTCCTGCTTCTCTGCGCTCTTCATTAGGATCAAACATTCTGATACCCCAAGCATCTTCTGCTGCTGCAGCTGCTTTTGGACCCAGCCACTTACTCTCACCTAAACCTGACAGGCATCGGGGGTTACCTCTGCAGTTTCGCCTACAGAACATATTACGTTCATTAGTTTCAATGTAAGTAAAAAAGGTAAAGCTATCCCTGTAACAGGCCATGAAGGCTCACAGGGTTATCAGACTTGAGGCTCCAAAATCTTCTATAGACAATCGACTCACAGATGGCAGTAATGGTGTCGGTCTTACGTGCTGGCTGCACTTCACCCCCAGGAATTTTCCTGGTACTCATTTCTGTTAGATGATGAGTCGAACCCAGGGCCATAGTGCAGCTGGAAGGATTGGGTAAATTGAAAAACTCCACCTCATTGGGACTTGAACCCAAGACCTTCTGGTTTGTAGCATAGTTCCTCAACCAACTATGCTACCATGTGCTTTAATGTACATATTGCACAGAAAATTTCTTCTATAGTTACTTAATATAGAGTTTATTTAAAACAAAATTAGTCTTTATCATTAGGAAAAGTAGATCTCCTGCTAGTATACTGTTGGCAGACAGATTTTAACTTGGGAGTAAATCTGTATATTAAATAGTGAGATGCTATGCCTACTGAGGCCTGCTCTATTCTGCAAGCATCCATACATTTGCCAGACACAAGAATGATAAAATCCTAACTGTTAAGACCACACAACCAAAGGCAGTAGCCTCCAACTTCCTTTCTAAGAAAATATGGTGCTCGGAATAGAAATCTAAGAAGTTTATAAAACAGCAAAGGAAAAAGATTTAATTAATAACTATGTAACAGCAAGTGGTAATGAGTTATGCATCCGCCTTTAAGTCTGTCATACTTCTTTTCAGACTGATTAATGTTAGCTGTCATGTCCACTGTTTTCATATTTTGTATATTATTCATATTTTCCGTTGTTACAATGAACATCCTAAGTACGGGGCATCTCCAGAATACAGTGAAAATTGCTGTGAAGAGCAGCAACAATTTGTTGTGGTGAACTGTACTGACTCTTGTGATATACAACTGTGAAACATGGTCCATGACTGAAAAGAATAAAATTAAGTGAAATAAGCGTGACTTGAAATTTTTTAGAAAGGTGTAAGGACCAGCAAGTGAGCAGAGGGTTTGCAGAATCATAAATGAACCCCATACTACTTCAACACTCTTCAGTACAAACATCGTCATAAACCTATTCTCCAGTACCCTCAGTCTATGTAAAAGCAAAGGTAAAGCTACCCCTGTAATAGGCCATGAAGGCCCATGGGAGTGTGAGACGTTGAGGTTCCCACATTCTCTAGACAAACAGCTCATAGATGGCAGTGAGGCTGTCAGCCATAAGCGCCGGCCACCCTTTACCCCCAGGTAGATTCCTGGTACTCATTCCTGTTAAGAGGATGTGTTTACCCCAGGGCCATAATGCAGCTAGAAGGGTTAGGTCAACTGATAAAATCCAGTGACCTCATAGGGATTTTAATCTGTGACCTTCCAGCTTGTAGCAGAGTGCCTCAACCAACTATGCTACAGTGTGGCCCCTCAGTCTATGTCCTTCCCTTAATTTCAGAAACCACGTTTCATGCTCATACAAAACACATGGACTGCCAACAAACACAAACCCCATCAACAAGGACAGTCAGTGCCCAGCCCTCAGTTCAAATGAATCACCAACATTATCATTATAATGGGAATGAAAGGTATATCAATTGTTGGATTTATTACATCTCCCTATCAATCTCTACTTCATTCTAGCTTCCTAAACGTAAACAGAACCTGAGATGAGCACTTGTTTTGTGTGTATCATGCCCTAGTAATTTTCCAACTGAACAAAGATATGGGAATTGTATCACAGACTAAATTCCCACTATGGTTTCCATCTTGTACCTTGTTTAATCTATTTACGTTCATACAGAAAATCAGTCTTCACATACGAATACTTAACCAGCTATTAAACTGCAAGCATTAACAGCCCTGTAACACCTGTAATGCATGAAATAAAAAAGGGGCAAGAAATAAAAACTGATTTCTCGTACTTTCAAACCCGATTACTATTTATACAACACAATAAACTTACCGACAAGAATTCTTACAAGAATCCAGTCTGATCCGATAGGCCAATTCCACGTGTTCCTTTGTCACATTCTTAGGATCAGTACTGTCTGCCCAGCCCCACGCAGCTTTATCCATATCCTCCTTTCGCATGTTCTTCATATTTTTGTATTTGATTCCCAGTTACTGGAGAAAAAAACAATGCATTACGCAAATTATGTCAACTCTACTATATATGAACATGGTGTGATAACACACACCCTAACCACAGACTTCAGTACAATATAACCTCTTTCATCCTGAAGTTGTACCATCAGAAACTTACAAGTTCTACAAGAATAAAGTTATATATTCGCTGCATTGTGATTCTGTATCAAACTTTCTGTTGCTAATTACACATGTATCTGAAAAGAAATGTACACTGCATCGATATTAACTAACTCCAACACTACTTTTCAATCCACGCTCCCTATCCTGACTACATCACACCGATCACACCTACGTCAACATGACCAACATGACCATCACATACTACTCTGAGGACCAGGGCTGCCATAATATGCAAATGGGACGGAAATTTCCTTCCTTCCAACGAACATATACATTTGGTAGAGCAGCTACAAAAAGTTATTTGAAAATACCTGCCGCATGACATGAAATCTGCAAGCGACAATTGAAAGAGCCCTCCACTGGTCCCTATCCTGAGCCAGATCAACCCGATCCGTATAATCCCATCCTATCTAAGATCCATTTTATTATTGTCCACCCACCTACTCATTGGTCTTCCCAATGGTCTCTTTCCTTCTGGCTTTCCCACCAATATCCTATATGCATTCCTGCTCCCTCATTCGTGCTACATACCCTGCAAATCCCATCCTTCTTAAACTTTATCATTTTGATTATACTGTACTTGGAGAAGAGTACAAGTTATGAAGTTCATCATTATGCAGTTTTCTCAAACCTACTGTCATTTCATTTCTCTTTGGTCCAAATATTCTTCTCAACACCCTGTTCTCAAACACCCTCAGTCTGTGTTCTTCCCTTAATGCTAGGGACCAAGTTTCACATCCTTACAGAATCACAGGCAAATTTATAGTTTTGCATATTCTAATTTTTACGTTTTTGGACAGCTGACGAGAAGACCAAAGGTTCTGGACTGAACGGTAACAAGCATTACCTGAATTCAATTTCATCTTAAGCTTCTCCTGAATCAGGTTTTGATTTATTATAGTCGTTCCGAAGTATCTGAACTGTGCTACATTTTTAAGTATCTGTTAGCTATTTTTATGTAATGATTTTGCCCTGCATTCCGGTGACGAGACAGAAATATATGCTTAGCTTTCTCTATGTTTACTTCTAGACCAACTTCCTTACTAGAGTCAAATATATTTATTTTCACATAATGTAGCACTTTTTTTTTTTAAGTGATTCGAGAAACCATCGCTGGGGCTAACATCACGGCAGGACTGCAAAAGAGGAAGTCGAGGCTGCCGTGTCTTCTGCAGAAGGCGTGAGGGGAGACCTTCCTTGTCATGACGGAGCCGCTGGCAGTGGTGACTGAAGTAAAGCGATCTGCTTGTCTAGGTGTTCATCGCGATGATCACAGGGTAGTTAATCGTGGGGACCTACGTCCTGCGAGCTTACGCAGCGACTGTGAATTTGAGATACCGTGTAGTACGACAGTGTCATTATGGCGTCCCGGACACGCCCACGATTATTTCTCCAGTGACGACATAATAGCGGCTCGGTGGAAGAGGCATGACTGCGCGGATGGTGGGCTTCTTGAGGCGGTGAACGGCCTAGTAGGACAAAGTTCGAAGGCTACCCACCGAGGAGTGAACACGTCTAGGGCGCTGGACCACCCTCAATCACAACCTCTTCCGCCGCTGCGAGGCATGTCTCCATGAAGAGGGACAGCATTTTCAGCATCTCCTGTGATCTATGAACAAAGTTAAGAACTTTTCTTCGTTCTGAACGTTATCGGCCATCAGGCATGCTGATTCATAAGCAAAATTCGTACGCGCCACATAGCCGGTGGTGCACCGGTCGCCGTGAAGTGCAGAGCCGTGGAACCTGTCAACAAAGTAAGAATCCTCCCTGTACATCTGACATATAGCCTCAATTTCAAACTATACATCTAAAATAATGTATGCAACACCATAATTCATGTCGCAATACTTAGTAGGATTTGAGATTCTCTCAACGGTTGTTACCTTTTGGCATACTACGTCATTTAATTCGTGTAAAGTCAACCGACGTTTCGAAGGAACATGTTTGCGTCCATCTTCAGAGTCGAAGAATAAGCCAAGCATGAAACCCATATGAAGTAAGTGGCAAATATAGCTGTAGACATGTTCCGCCTAATGGTCGGTTAATATTCAGCAGATTGTACGGCTTTATATCCCAGCAGGTGGAATTCTTCATCCCACTTTTTTGGTTTACATAAAAAATTAAGAGATTTGCCTTTCCTAAACTATAAACCATGAATTAGTAACTGTTGGTTTTCGTTATTTTCTGTTCTGTTCACAGATACTGTGTTCCCATTACCTTTCCATAACACCGATAACGAAATACTTTCGGAATGTCTCGCTTTATCGTGGATTACCTACTTACTTACTTACTTACTTACTCATGGAGCTGAGCCCTTCTGGGGGAGCCGCCAATTCTGCAGCTACTCAAGAATTTCCCAGCATTTTATGGAACCCGATTCGGGTTACCCGAAGGTTCATTACAGTGTTCACAAGATCCCTCCACTGGTTCCTATTCTGAGCCAGATTTATCCAATCCATACCATACCATCATATCTCCCTAAGATCCATTTTAATATTGTCCCCCTTCCTAGTCCTTGGTCTTCCCTGTGGTCTCTTTCCTTCTGGCTTTCCCACCAATATCCTATACGCATTCCTTGTCTCCCCCATTCGTGCTACATGACCTGCCAAAATCATCCTCCTTGACTTGATCATTCTAATTATACTTGGAGAAGAGTACAAGTTATGAATCTCTTCATTATGCAGTTTTCTCCGACCTCCTGTCACTTCATCTCTCTTCGGTCCAAATATTCTCCTCAACACCCTGTTCTCAATCACCCTCAGTCTATGTTCCTCCCTTAATGTCAGAGACCAAGTCTCACACTCATACATAACCACAGGCAAAATTATGGTTTTGGACAGCAGACGAGAATACAAAAAGTTCTGGACTGAATGGTAGCAAGCATTACCCAAGTTCAGTCTCCTCTTAATTTCCTCCCAAATCAAGTTTCGATCTGTTATCGTTTCCAAAATATATGAACTATGCCACATTTTCATGCCTGTTGTGCCATCTATGACACTCTGCGGAACTAAATCTGAAACTCTATAGATGGCACAAGCGTAGCACTGCATCATATTGCCATCTGCAAAAGTTGTATGTAACTACATTCTTGTAAGTATCGAATCAAAGTTGCGTAACATGATGAAAACTGCTGTTCTCAAAATTATTGATAAATTATTTCATATACAGAAGTTAAAAGATAAATATTCAAGTGTTAGATTTGTAGACGATGAAATTTCATTCAGCAGACAGGGACAGCGAGGTTATGCATCAGTTCTGGAGCTGGGGAAATACGGTGAGCTCTAGGAAATTATTCACCTTTGGCGTGGGCTCCGAGGTTAAATGCGTAGGGAAAAGGCAGAATCATATACGATAACTCTTAACTTGAATTTCGACTATAAATGCATGCCAGAAGGGCTGGAGCCTTCTTGGATTTGACGTGTATTCCGATCGATGTTTACCGACGTTTCGGAGGAATGAATTTGCCTCCATCCTCAGGGTCGAAGGGTGAGGCGAACATGCAAGCAGTATGTCAGTATTGAAGACAGAGTTAGTACGATCCCATGAAATATCAGTAAATATATCAGCCACATCCGAGACTCTATGCGCTGCAGACTAACCGCCGTAAATTTCACATGACAGGAAGGTTTTCCAAACCGTGGCCAAGACTCGCGGCATGACTCCTTTGATGCTTAGGTTTAATCTATAGAAAACCAATCATGCCCCGAAAGGAACCCAGGGCAAACATAGCCCAAAGTAAATTTTGAGCAGTGCGAAAACTTGTGTCGTCATTTTCATTGTCATCATCGCTATAAAAGGTAAGGTTGTCCTCTGTGCTTAACTAATCAAGCACTACACCATGAAGGCGTATGGAGAAGTTGATGTATAGTTCCACATTATCTTGACCTCGGCATTAGTTGGAGGTAAGTGGTCAGCTTCAAGCCCCTGCCGCTTTACACCCGGGGAAATAGCCCACGGTGCCCATTGGATAGGAAGCTGGGTGGGCCCCAGAGCCGGTCTGGACGACGTGGAGAAGAGAAAATTCTTGATCTTACCGGGGCTCGAATTTCGACCCCTTGGTCATCCATCCCGTAGCCATTCGCTATAACGACTGCGCTATCCCGGGCTGAAGGTATATGAAAACTGGGTGCTGGGGAGAATATTTATACCTGAGAGGGATAAAAGATTAGGAGACTGGAGAACATTGTGGAATGAGGAGTACCATAGCTTGTACTCTTTGCCAAATTTAATTAGAACGATTATAAGATGAGAATATCAAGTGATAAGTACGGGGGAGAAAGGGACTACAAACAATGTTTCGGTGGAAATCCATATGGAAAGAGATCATTAGGAAGAACTAGGCGTAGGTGCGAGGCTAATATTGAAATGGGTCTTAGAGAAATAGGATGCGGTATCATGGACTAGATTGATCTGGATCAGAATATGGACCAGTGACGGGCTCTTGTGAACGCGGTAATGAGCCTCCGGGTTCCATAAAATATTGGTAAGTTCTCGAGTAGATGTAACTAACATCTTCTCAAGAATGACTCAGGTCCGTGCTACATGCCCTGTCCATCTCATCCTCTTTCACTTGATCATTTTAATTAAATTTGGCGAACAGTACAAGTTACGTGGCTCCACATTATGACGTTTCCTCAACCTCCCATTATTTCATATCTCTTGGTTCCAAATATTTTCCTCAGCACCCTGTTCTCAAATACCCTAAAGCAGTGTTTCTCAACTGCCGGGTCCTGGCATCAATTATACCGGTCTTATAAAAAAGAATTTACTGGGCCGCGGTCTCACAAAGTTTGAGAACCAGTGCCTTAAAAATGCATATAATATATAAAACATATTTTTATATATTGCAAATTAAAATATGAATATGGCACAAGTCTGGAGGGGTCAGAGGGCACTGGGGTTCTCTGAATGTAGTCGTGTATGTCTGGATGCAGTAAATGACAAAATTCATTCATTTTGCAAGGGTTACCTTATCTAATCCCTGTCCTATACGCTATCCCCTCTTCGGGATATGACCGAATTAATTGATTGATTGGTTTGGCGCACTATCTGGAAACTAATTAGAGAGGAGAAAGTGAAATAATGAAAACACGATGATGGTGTGGAGAGGGACGCAGACCTTCAATAACAAACTGATTTGATTTATATTGCTCAACACCACTACATTCCGTTTCGGGTTTAATTGTGTTTGTGTGCACACTGCGAATTTCCAGCTTCATACAAACAATACAGAATTTTTCTTCCATGATAACCTTTTCTTTGGACATCTGTAAGGAAGCCTAATATACGTATTATCCTAGTATCTGACTGATGGTACTGAGTAAAAACATAAAGATCTTAGAATTGCCGACATTCCGGCCAATATTTGAATGCAGCACCTCCCGAATACAGATCTAAAGCGTTACTGCTTGATCTTCTCTGTCTTCAAGTGAAACGAACATACAGCACACTTTCGCTAGCACAGTCAGTCTTGGCTTCGAGTCCCCTCAGGATCCATGACCATATTTTCTTCTTTGTGCTCTTGTAGGTTATTTTTGTTGGATAGTACTATAACACAAGGGTAAACTGAAGTGCTGTTACTGCTGCTGCTACTACTACTACTACTACTAATGATAATAATAATGACTCTGTGGTTTTAGCCCGCAAGTGAACTATACCGACCTAGATACCGCCGCTTTGTCGGAAAAATTAGTGCCAAATTTAGAGGATAGAGCGCGTCGCGTGGCCAGCTTTAATTTCGGTTTTCTAGACCGGAGCCGCTATTTCCTTGAAATAGCTCCTCAATTGTCTTCATGAGGCAGAAGTCAACACATTGCGTGAGCCGGGAATTGCAGATGCCTCAGCCAAGTGCCTGGCGCATTCTGCGCAAACGTCTTCGTGCGAAAGGATACCGGCTGCACACGCTCGACAGTCTCGGCCGATGGCCCCGGCCGGCCTGTTCGTTTCGAAGCGCACAGGCAGCCACGCTGCTGGAATTTCTTGTCGCACTCATGAATTGTTTTGTCCGTAGGTGGTTCTATGTAGTACTTGTTCCCAAACTTCCGTTGCACTATCACAATTGACTCAGTTATAGAAAATTTCAAGACACAGAACGTCTTCGCCATGTTTTTCACAACTGCCCCGTAGCGGTGAAAACTGTAAGTGAGCCACAACGCCTGTTTCCCGAACTTAGAGAAATTCTGTACCTACTGATATGCTCCTTTCTGCGGTGCCTCTCTTGGTTGTTGCGCTGCCGAGTTCGGAATTTCCAGAAGGACTTACGAATTACTCCGGATATACATACATACGAGTATAGATATGTATTCTTTTAACTCACATCAGGGACCGCGCCATAGCTCAAACGGTCAGTCGCTGGCTTCCCACCGCGGCAGCCCGGGGTTCGATCCCGGGTCTTGTCAAGTGAGATTTGTGGTGGGCAAAGTGACGCTGGGCAATTGTTCCACAATCACCCTCACCTATCATATGGGGCTGGTACAATAGGCCAGTAGTGGCCGCAGTACAAGGGACTTAGTCCCACCCCACTAGCAATACAAAAAAACATCAGTCTTTCACTAGATGCCAGGGCTAGTAATTTGAGAAATACTACACTATGCGAAATAAAAGCATTTGTTGTGATTTTATTGAACATAAAAATAATCAGATGTCCCAAAAGTAATTACTTATTTGTTTACAAGCCCGTCATAACTTTTAACATGGTTTTCCAACAAGATTTCACGTATTCGTTTCCAACTGATCCTATTTTCTTTTTATTTATTTGACAATATAAATCTTGCTGTCTTGAGAAGTCATGATTTTAAGAAATAAAATCAATTAGTTCGTTATAATTAATATACCATTTATGAAAGTTGTGTAGACAGTAAATAAAACATAATAGAACAGTTCCGATATCATACATCAGCTCAATGGCCCTTTGCGTTTTGTCATAAAACTAACAATCTTTCACTAAAACCAAATGCTCCGTTTAAAAGAAAATATTATCTCATGTAACAGACATAAAAATCCACGAGACTGTAGGAAGAGTGCAGAAACAAATTTGAGCGTTCAGCTGTGATGATGGAGGTTTCGCCAGGTACGGAAATCAAAGTTGGTCTCTCTTCTGCTGCAACATTTTGTTATTGTTATTATCAGGGTGGGGTAAGACTGGGCACTTGGTATTTATGTAAGACAAATCCCATTATGGTACACTCGGTTGATCATTATAGAGAGTCTTTATATAATATATATATATACGTTACCTCCATAGATACTACTACAACGTATTTCAGTTGTTGCCAATGAGTAGAGGTTTAGATTTTACTACAAAGTTACATATCCTATGTAATATCCCATGTATCCTATGTAAAAGATATTTTTTCATAGCATCAAGTAGGATAAGCTGAGGTGAATCGAACCAAAAAATTCAGCTGATATGCCAAACTCAGTTATTGAAAATTTATATTTACGCCATTTTTTGACAAGCATTTTTCTTCGTAAAAAATACGTATTTCTTTTTGCTGTGATCGCATCCGAACCCAAAATGCTGCGTCGAATTTCATAAAGGCTTTACATTGTCCTCATCACCTGTAAGTCAGTAAGTGAATGTGACCGAACATTTCTTGCTGCCAGGCCATTCTCTTCACCAGGTGCAAATATGGTTTTGATACATTTTGACTCCGTGGTACTATCCACAGCAAGTCTCTGCGACCCAGGCACGTTCGTGGTATCCTGAAAATGTCTCCTGCCCGCCTAAGAATACTTATATTTTCTCGGAAATATATTATAGCTTTTTTTTAATATCTTCTGACGCCAACTTACTCCACTGCATACAACAGAAGTAGGATTGTCGCTGGGAAAATCGTTTAAGAGACTAAACTTTCAAATTTTCTGAAAGCGGGCCTATTCGCCCCATCTAGTTCATTGATATATGACAACAGCTGATATCACTGACAGTCTGCTGATAATGAATATGGCGTTCAGAACATGTGCCTACGCTTTAACCTCACGAGCAATAGCAAGAAACTGAAATGACGTATGGCATGTCTGCATAAATTGTAATGCTAACACACAGGAATTTTCCTAATCTCTCTGATTTTAACTTAATAAGTATCACTCAATAAATACCTTTACCTTAGTGGTATTTAAAATAAGCTGAATTGCATACGTACGTGTATTATAGTAAAATTACAGTACTTTTAAGTTACAATTTTAAAATTACCGTAGAGTGACAGGGGATGAGATGAACTGATCCATATAAATCATCCTTACATTTGTATGATTTTTATCATAAATTCGTTTACCGATGGAAGGAAATTTAAAGATCTTTCAATCAATATATTCAAAATAAAATTCAGAAGAATAATTTCCGAGATATTTGTCTATTGGTGCCTGATTAGGTCGGGAGGAATAATTCTTTTCAAAACTAGAAAATACCGAATTCTGTGTTGTATTTAGATCTCCAGACTGTTTGTTCCGGTATACGTAAAATGATATCAAATTCCAGGTTGTTGCAAAAAATGTATTTTGTTTTATAAGACGTCATTTCGAGTGGTATGAAGAGAAAATTATTCATTACTAATAAATAATAGTTCTTATTTCATATAGACAGATGATATGAAATTAACTGTGAGCTAGATATCTTGACAGAAGAGATATTCCATATATTCATATTTGTCTTATAATTTAATTATTCACCTTAACCCAGTGACATATTTTTGACGGTAATGAAATGGGACCAGAAAATAGTCGAAATGATTTAGTTTCAGATGTAATTGACATGTACAGAATTTTTAAGATAGTTTTAAGATATTTACTTTGAAATTTTAAAATTAAATTTGTGTATGTATTTTGAGAAGATTAAACCAAAGAATGGTCAGTAGTTTAAATGATTTAGTTTTTTTTTTAATTTGAAGCATGCTTACACAATACAGAGCAGTCCATCTTACTGGAAGAGTTCAGTGGATGCTATTGAGCACTTAAATGCAATGTGTCTGTTAGTTTATTTGAGGAGAAACCATTCATTACAAAAAACAACTACACTCTCTGCTTCAAAGTTTCTATTAAACTTTATTACATTTAAAGACACCCACACACAACAGCACAAGATAAAACATATTTCTTACTTTTCAATGTTGCAAATGTTATTTGCAAGCTCCAATAATCATCTTTCTTTTCTTAAAAAAACTTTCCTTAGAAAAACTGAAACAAATCGCACAATAGTTACTGACAGATGTTATTTACATCCGCCAATAAAGGCAGGATGCTACACTTTTGTCTTAGGCTAAAGATGTGTTTCTGTGTAATAACACATTAGTCAGACCAAGATTGAAATAAATGCAGTGATTTGATAAAATGCGCACCTCAACAAGAAATCTCTTCATTTCCAGCCGTTCAAAATGAGGAATCTAATAGGAACGCCCTCATGTATTCTACTACCCTTTTAAACATGCCCAGTTTGCATTCAATCAATTGGACTTTAAGACTGCCTAATTAATATACATACTATATTGTGTTTCACCAAGACTTGAGTTATGCACATAACTTTGGGCTAAAAAACAAATCTTTCACGCAATTTTCAATATTAACATTAATAACAATGATTTACAACATTAAAGTCATAATTCTACAGTTGAACATCGCGATGGAGTGTTTTGTTATTTTCTTATTTCAATGTACGCAATTGACTTGTGTATCGTGAATCGTATTATCATCATGACATGTATTTCTTGTGTTGATATTCCGTGAAGTAAATTTATATATAAGAAGCGACAGTAAAACTTATAATGCTATTTGCAAAAACTACAACTTTCTGTGTAAGAACAAATGTAATCAAAGCAAAATTTTTAAATCGTGTCTATATATCCAAAATATGAAATATGCTGTCAAAGGAGTAATCGTTGTTATACTGATAATTTCATGCCATTTCTTCTGGTTGCCTGGTATACAAAACGTGGTATATTGTATTCTTTCGGACAAATTTTCTCTTAGAGACCTCTTATCAAAATTTTCCAAATTACAAAATTATTCAGTTATCACTTAAAAGCTAACGATTCTACGAAGGCTGAACTAGGAGCAATGTTCGTAATAGAGAGAAAAAAATACTACTTTTAAAACGCTTTCCTGCAAACAGGAAGGACCGATGAAGTTTAAAATCAACTACATCATTTCAACTACATATTGATGACAAATGCCTATCTGAATGTGAAATAAAATTGACAAAACTTTAAACATTTAAACAAATTTGTCCACATGTGCCACAGTGTGATTCAAATCACGTTTCACGTTGTGTGTCATACTTTAACAAAACACTCCTCACAACAGCAAACAACTGACGATTTAAAACAGAATAATATTTCTACATTTAAGCAAAACTGATGTAAAATTAACAAAATATGCCCCCTTCTAAAAATAATTCTCATTCATTCGTCTACATCTTTGACATAAATTAAAGACAGCACCAAATTATTATATAGTACTCTTAAAAAGAAAGTAAGTACCACTTCTGAAGTTACTATAGCTTTGTATATACCTGTATTGCTTTTAGAAACTAAAGCATTACACGTACAACAATATATAATAACAACAAATCATACAATTTGAAAGACAGAGAAAATAAATCAGACTTTCTGAAATATTCATGTTTTGTGCACAACAAACACACGCACACATACAAACAAACATACGTACATAACTTATAACCTAAAACAAAAAGTCTAGGTTGTAAACAACATTACGTGAAACATAATGAATACAATAATAAGATGGTTGTTACAATACATAATAATGATTATAATAGGAACTTAAAATGTAAGAACAGAAACTTCAGTGGTTGCAGAATATGTAATGATTGGATATGAATGAAAGAAGATGACTGCAATGATGACGTAATTAATCGTATATCCTCATTAGCATACAGACAACTCCTTATTGTGAGCTAGTAATTATGCGTACCGCGTGTTTTCATTATCAACAATTCATATTTTTTACCAAGCAGTTCCAATTTCGATTGATTATCTGAACAAAGAGCTGTCATTTCTATAAACATTGTTCATCAACCATCTTCGAAAATGAAATGTATTTTCTATCAGGTGGGAATTCTATTCATATATATATATCCCAGTCGAAAGATTTTATATTTTCCTATGCATTATGCTGTCAAAAATGTTGTTACAATCCAGTGGCACAAGCACAATCTTCCTGAGTTACTCGGGAAATCAATACAATCACTATGTTTTTCGCGTAAACACTAGTAATATAGCACTGCTCACAGACAGAACTACAGTTACATGCCTGAATTTCTGCGCTTGGAAAATACTGGTCAATTTATTTTCTAATAGCCTTGTTACTGCAGAACAATCTGTATCTATTAAACATCTTCTTTCTGTTTCTTTCCAATCAATACATGAACAAAAGCAGTGGGTAAACTTAACTTTGTGTTTATGACGCCAGAAGTAAACACAATGAAAATATGTGGTTAAATTTGGTAATCATTTGCAGCAGAACACAACTGGTTGGGCAATGTTTATAATTATTTAATAAACATAACCTAGAATCTTACAGTGTAATGAATTAAAGCACCAGCACATACGGTGTTATATCTATATATAAGTTTCTCAGAAGTTCCTTCGTAACCAACTTTTTGCAGTTGGAAGTGTAAATGAATATGCAGCAATCATTGAGGTATAAGGAAACCTTCCGTTAATATTTTATACAGTTTCCAAGAATATATTGGTACATGTAATTAATATAGATATCCTTAAGGCATGAATTTTAAAAAATCTCTTTACAAGTTTTTCTGACTGCACGCTTAATTTTTCCATAAAAGAGCACTAGATAAAATTTTACATTTAAAATGAAATGAGTGTTATTCATATCTAGGAAACCTGTGTTGGCATTTTACTCCAGAACACTATGGATTAATAATAGTAAGTTATTAACGGTATTAATAATGGTTATAACTAGTAATAGTCGCAGTAAATAATAATAATAATAATATAGTAATAATCATAACTGAACACCATACAGTGGATTATAACTGCTTGGATTTGGTTAATGCGAGTTATCTACAACGTAGAACAATGAACTAACAGTATACCTTTATCTTATTCTGTTCTGAAACATTTCAACTGTATATGGTGTAATGAGCTGTAATATTATGTATTAATTAAAAACTATTTGACTACAACATCCTGTAAACTATATGTTAATAAAGATGGAAGCAAAACTTATCTGTTAATTAACTTGGACTGAAATGGTATGGCGGTATTTAATGTGCAGATGAACAAAAGAACATTGAGAAGTGTCGCATAGTATCATTTCCATATTTATTGTATGTATTCTCTGAGGTTTGCTAGAAAGAATGTTTATAATGCAACGATTCATAAATTTTCTTCCTTTATGTATTTGTATTTACTCAGAAATTATTAACTTAATGCTTTACAAGGTTGAACGTACTTGAAAGTAATAAATTTTAATGTCTTCCTACCATGATTAACATAGTAAGATATCGCAAATCTGAATGTCCTACTGCCACATTTAACGCAGCACGCTTATATGACAGAGTAATGAAACATAATACGTAAAAATTAATTTGGCTCTTATATTAAGAAACTTAATTGCAGACGTTATTTTAGAATTACGGAAAAGTGAATATAATTCTGGAAGACATATTCTATCACATCTTTAAACTAGTTAGTTACAAGGACAAGCTAAAATTTCTTAAACTAAAAATTCAATTAGGCGTTTCATAAAGTTATGCAATGTATTATGTGAAATCTTTTGTCACGAAGGCTGTTTAAGTTCTTTAAAAAATGCTGCAATGCAAACCATTTTGAAAACTGAACACACATGCGCCTTGAAGCTGTACTACATATGTTTGTAAATATCTACTTTGCTTATAACATGCACGTTAAATCTACTGCTAATATATATAATGTTAGTGGCAATATTGTAATAAATTGTGTAGAATGATATACATGTACTATTGAACTATTCTTGAAGCTGGCTTGTGCAGCCCACATACGGACAGTTATTATCATGTAACAAGTAAGAACTGAAACCTGGTGTTACAGAGAAATACTTTGTTATGTACGCTTGGGAACATAACCACTTTATGTACAGAGAACTCTAAAGACATTCATGTTTGTTTGCGGATGGCATGTGTGTTCATACTTTTCCATTTCAGTTGTAAATAGAATATACAATAAAATATGGGAATGGCTTCTAATTAAATTTATTTGAGACGATCTACCCAGATCACCAAGAGTGCTTAATAATATTAATGTTAACCTTTCTATAAACATAATTTTGAACAGTTCAAATAATACTGTCATATACGCTCTTCGATCCTGTTTCCGTCTATTTTATAAGCTTGTTTTGAAACATAATATTTTCATAATATAGAATTATATTGATACAGTTGATTTGCACTACTTAGTAAATTTGTATGAAAAAATAAGTTTTTTTTCATAAACATATTATCTAACATTGTCATTCACATATTCCTATGTACGGCATATGACATCAGGAACGTAATCCACGATTTTAAGAGGCTGAGTTTTTTTTTTATTCATAGATTCTTCATATTAAAAAAGTCACTTGAATTAAGTTTTAATTCAGAAATTTTCTGTAAGTAAACTTCCAAGTGCGCACCTTTTGCGGGAAGGTAGACATCAGGCCAGTAATTGATTTTAGCCCATATATGGAAGTGTTATTACTGTCGGTGGTCTGTAGTTTCAGTTCATCTTAGTCAGAGACCTGCCTATTATACTTATTCACTGCATTGTGGACATAACTCCTTAGGAGTAAGTCGTGAGCGGTTAAATTTGAAGGCTTCGTTGTTCAGGTCGCGTGACTTGGCTTTCAAGGCCAAATAGGACGCCCCATAATTTCTCCGGTTTTTAAAATAAATCCAGATTTTGTTTAAAATCGGTTATGTGCTACGCGTATCTGTCATGCCGAGAAAGGAAAGCGCATGGAAACTCACTGAGAGATTCTTTTGAGTTAAACTTAATTCGAGTGAGTGGTTTTTAAATATGTATGATGATTAGGAAAAATATAGCTTCCTAAAATCTCGGAACGACTTTCACGAAGTTTTATGTCTACGTTCTTCAAGACTCCCACTGCGTTCTATATAATTTGGGGACTTCTATTTGTCTAAGAACCATAGAAAAAATCGTTCTGATATTGAAGATGCTTTCATGTACGTCAGGAAAAATTTTGTATGTTCATTTCTAATGTTTGTGCTTCAAAATTTCTCTCAATATTCAATTGTTCCACTGCGACAAATACTGTAAATATATGAACCAACTTTTCATGGTTGCAAGTTCACAGACTTTTAAGAGATGTAATGAAGGAATGAACGAAGACAATAGAGTGGGAATAGGGCATTATTGCATATATGGTGTTTAATAAATTTGATATAATTTTCTCGGTTTAAATTTTATTCCAAAATATGTTCATTATCGAACTGGTTGTTTTTAAATAAAAATGTTTTGTTGCATTCATCACTAGGAATATGAACTGTATTATTCGCTGCAAGCAGCAATGTCCGATTATCTTACTCGTGTACAGATTAAGGAAATGTGATACTTAATTTCACAATAAAAAACAAAATTGTGAAACCGCTGTAATTTTTCATTCACAAGCTAAAAAATGACCCAACTGAATGTATATTAAATTAGAAAATTTCCTTTTAATATTAATTTTACATGTAACAATTTTCTTTCAGTAAAAATATATATAAGTTGGGTTGAAATTACATTTTTAGCGTTAAACATATCAATGGGGAAGCCTGGGATATTAAAAAATAGACCAGCAAATCCTGTACAACGGGTCACTTAATATTAGTTCTGTATTCCACTATCTCTCGAATCAAGATGGATGGAAGATGAGTGGCCGAGAGAAGAGAAAATCTTATAACAGCCAAACCCCAAAAAGTGGCCCTTGCAAAAGACCCCACTCTATGCCCCAAAAACCTTTCATTCGTTCATACTATCTTCATATTTGGGACACACAAAACTTATCTGTTACATTTTTTTCATGGATTTTTGGATTGCAAGTTTTAAAACAGAGATATCTTAGTTAGTGGTTGAAAAACTGGTATAAGACGAACATATTCCATGTTGTACAATGGAAGAAAACAAACAGTTATTAAAGATGAGACCGCGCAACGAATCCACGATATGAACAAAAACCGACGTACATTGAGTACGCTGAGCGCTACTGTAAAACAAAACTTGCTTATCAATAATTTCGATACACATTTGTAGGCCTCTTGAGATAATTTTGAATTTTGAGAGTTGTTAAAACATCAGTATTGATACTGAGAAAACAATGTAGAAAAATGTAAACTGGTAACATAAATACTTCTGCACCTAATTATGCTTTACATAATTATTTGTGTTATATTAAATTGTGTTGCTAAACATGTTCCCAAACAATTGAATCAAAAAGTGATTAAATTGTGCCGGTAACACAACTGGTGATCAACTGTAGGCCTATTTATTTTAAATTTATTTTTAAAATGTCGTACATACACTTCGAAAGTGATATTATGTCACTTCTAGCATATGTATTTGGCTATTGTGTAGAGTTTACATAACAAGTTTCCGACTCTATGTATTTTTAATAACAATGATTTAAACGTTCTTTAATAATACAATGGAAAACTGATATTTTAAAAAATAAAATAAGTAGATACAATGAATCTGTGGAGATTCACCTTGATGTTGGTTTTTATATTAAAATACTACATAACTGCAGCATTTTGTAAAAGTGTATTGTGGACACGTTGCAGTGTTGTACTGCACAGCATGTGTACTAACTATTGTAAATTGTGGCACATTTCTGTTCCAGGGTCCTCTGTCCATAAACCATGGCATATTTCTCTCATTACGACATTGAATCATGTCATGCTTTGGCTACTTGGCCCTAAGTGTGCTTGAAACTCTGTTCCTCGTCTCCTTCTACATCCACTTTCTCATTTAAAGGGACAAGCAATTATGCACAACATGATTTACAGGCAAAATACCCTTTTTTGTGTTATAGTACATAAGAGTACGGGACTCGTTATGTATTTGGGCTATTGTAAATGATTGACAGCAGGCTGCAGCATGTAGATTGTTCATTCTGATACATAAAGTTGCAGACTTATTATGTACTGGTTATACTATGACGCTGTGGCTTGCACATACGAGTGTTGCTACTGCGTATGTGTTTGGGCTATTGCAAGAAAAGTTATCCCCAAAACTTTTTATCCATTTGAGACATATACATTTAGAGTGTCACACTCTATATTATATATTTATTACTGTGGCGGCTATTTTGTTTAAAGAGTTGAGTAGTGAGTATGTATTTGCATAAGAGTGTCAGACTCGTTATGCATTCGGGCTATTGCAGGAAAAACCGTCGCATAAAGTTTGTGTATGTGGTACACCAAGGTGTCAGACTCGAGGTGTATTGGGCTATTGTAACTTATTGTAAAACATTTTTTCCATATGTGGCATGTGTAATATGGTACATTTGAGTGTCAGACTCAAAATGCATTGGGCTATTGTAAATCATATGATAAGTGTTTGAACAATAATACATAACATGAGTGTTGGACTCAGAATGTATTTGCTTGATATTTAATTTGTGGTAAAAAAATTAATGATCCGAACGTTTGTATATACAGGTGGTTACATAAGATGGCTATTGCAAAATAACTGTTGTTTTGAACGTCAGCTTTTAGGCCATTGGTGTGAGAACAAAACAGTTTTATGTTTCGATTTACTGTCAATATATCTACACTCTCTACATATTACTAAGGCAGCTTCATTTTTGTTGTTAAGTTTGTAGTTCGAAATGGAATATCAGAAACAATGTCGTGTCATGCAATTTTGGCCTTTTTACACATATATTCAGAATATTAGGTTTTGTTTTCGAACAGAAACATCTTCCGAGCAATTTTAAAAACCACTCGTTTTCAAATTTGAAGTTAGGATTTATATCATCCCTGCGCAGTGTAAATGAAATAAACTTTTTGTTTATAGAATCTAAGTGGCCGATTTTGTTAAAGTAAATACAAGCCGTGCAGTACATAAATTATGACTGCTGCCGTTAGTGATATCTCATATTATATTACGATATTTTTTAAATAAATTTTACATTTTATACCTAACAGAAACCTGAGAAACATGTATTATATCTACTTTACAATTTAATGGGAATTAAAATCACTGGAAGATGCTACGAGATGGTGTTATGAGTAAACCGTAAACGTTCCACAGTCCTGTTCGCACACAAAAATAAAAATAACATGTTCTATTTATGTATGAGCTGTTTTATGTGTACCGGTTCTGTTAATGAAAATATCTTGCCATGCTGAACACCTGATGGTCAAATTCACTTTCAAGAAACACGACAAACATTAGGCCGATTCATTCAGCCGGGACTCCTCAATGTAATAACCAGTATCCTGCACAATATTACGTTTCTAGTAAACAAGGTAGTTCTTCTGCGTATTGAAGAGCAAACACCGAACAATGACTTCAGGCTAGTTATGAAGGGGTCATAATTTGTTATTTTATCGGTTTTGTAAATTTCTGTATTCATCCAATCTAGAGTGAAATAAACTAAGAAATAAATCATACAGATCCTTCAAAATGGCGCGAAATGTTTTTATTAAGTAAAGAAGCAACCATGCAAATTATTCCCTTGTATTTCTGGAAGTTCGTGACCTTCAAACTTAGTCCTTTTCTTTTAGAATCATTTCCGTTTATTAAAGGATGATGAATGAAAATTCTCCTGTTTCTTCCTTCTTCCCACAATCTTTCCTTTCAATTTCTTGCCAGTTCTTTCCTTTCTTCCTAATGTCTTTCAACGCTTGGATAAAATATCTTGTTATGGATCAACCCATAGATATTCTTCTTTCAAATTTAATTCTAATGCTCTTCCCAGTATTTTTGTTCTAGCTTTTTTTTTGTATATGCCTTCCTTTTCTGACTCTATTAACAAATTCTGGATTCGAACCGATATATAGGCTTGAGAATTAGAGTTTCTGTCGTTGACCTCTAGGTAAAACAAACTTAAAAAACACTGTAATTTTTATTTAATCTGGTAGAATCAGTTTCAAACTTGAAAGTGAAATGAATTCAAAATGTCAACATGGCAACACAGTTTTATAAATATTTACTGATGTTGTTTCCGGTTCTTGTGTTTGAACAATACTGTATTCTTGTGTTCATCATATTTCGGTACTTTAAAATTGGTTTTGTGTATCGACCAACTAAATGTGCATGCAACCCATGACTGAATATTGTGTTTACCAAGGCCATCTGAAATCACGCGATGTTTGTCATTGCGGTAACAATCAAGGGTTGGTTTCAGGGCGACCATGATAGAAAACTGTATTGTAACTGTACTGTGTATTGTAGCATTCGACATATAAAAAGTGACATGAACGATTATTGTTATGTGAACTATTAACATATTACCCCAACTGGAGACAAAAGAACTGAAAATTACGGAACTATTAATGTAGGTAGTTATTGTTTTTGTTTGTACATAAAAATTAACGTGGCTTTTACGTCACGTTCTGTATCCAATAGTTTTGTAGTTCAGTTTTAGGCAATTTGTACAGAGATCCTATGATTACGTTGAGCTATAACGGGAGTGTTGTCGAAATAAAGTAATGTCACAATTTTAATAATATTTCGCGTTATGATGTTACTTTGTTTCCTCAACATTTCGGTTAAAAATACAGAAAAGACTTCCTACCATTCACTCGAACCATTCACACACACACACTATTAAGTCGAACGCATATAACCTAACCGGAAACTGCGCAACAAACTAAAAACAGATCGCATAATAATAGCAGCTACTGTGATTATGAACTGAAGATAAACACTTTCTGAAACTGACTAATAAAATATTGCTTCAAATATATTGTCCGTTTTATGGCTAATCCCCGTGCTATTTTTAAATATCGATTAAAAAAAAAAAGAAATTAAAGCCATAAAGACAAAACATAAAAGGAACTAATTCGATAAATAATAGTCTCATAGACTGAAAAAGTTTTGACTCTATCCTAAATAAAAATAATGATAATCACAGCCAATGTTTCTTTTCGAACTAAATTGCGCAGTCTTATTAATAACTAATATATAATATATATATACTCATTTCACTAATTGTCTGGTGATTTTTATAAAGAAAATAGTAGGAATTGTTATTTAAAAATAAATGGTTAACATTTGAAAACATCGACAGCTTGTGTTTGCTTAAATTTTCTGTTTTTAATATTTTGTTGTACCAAATGGAAAAAATTATTTTCGTAATATTTTATTTGCATTTGTTTGATCGAAAAAAATTTCCGAACTAATCTTGTTATCTTGGCAACATTTTTTGTTGTTTCTTTCAAGGAAAAATAAACTAGTTTTTATCACAATCACACACACGTGTATATATGTACAGACACTCAGAGCAATTGTAACAACATACTATCTGTCATGTACATTTGTTACTCTACATCTTGCTTGGCTAACGGTGGAGTTGGTTACACAGTATTTGCATTCCGTTTCCCTTCTTCAGAAAACTTGCACATTATCTTCATTTTGTCTTAAATTATATATTTAATAACAAAAATCACACATATAATTTGTTCTTCCCTACTTATTCGGACTACCTGTAGTTTCAATATTATTTATATATAAATTCACATGCATATAGTTTATTCCATGCTTAATTTTTCCTGCATTATTGGTTTAATAATAACCAAGTCTTCATGGGTTGTTTTGTTGCTGCTGTTGGTTCTGTGAGTTTCCAGAGGTGCCGGACAGGCTGAAGCCCAGTGCACGAGGATCACCTCCATGAAGTCGCAGAGCCTGCTCTAGCCGTTGTTCCTGTAACCGCAAGGCTTCGCTCAGGTCGGGCGACACCTGGTTGTGATGTGCATGATGGTGGTTCATGCCGCCTCCGTTGTTGTTCCCACCACTGCCGTTGTGTGCCGCAGCTGCCATATTGTGGTGCCGCAGCGCCGCTGAATTTCCGTCGCCTCCCGCGGACGCGTTGTTACTCGACGCCGCGACGGCTGCCGCCTGACTGACCGCTAGCCGGAGTGCCGCCTCGGCTTGGGACCGCAAAAGTGCTTCAGCTTGGTGTATCCTAAGGGCCGCCGCCTCCGATGAAGCTTGCTGGTGATTGTGATGACTCTGAGGTCCGCCGTGGTGGTGACCCGCCATGGAGTCCAGCCGCATTGCTGAGTCTACAGCCATTGAAGATCTCATAGCTGCATCCATGGACCTCATGGAGTCAGCCATGGACGCGGCGCGCATAGCCGCATTCATGGCCGCCTGAGCCTGTGCTGCCGAGACGCCACCGTCCCCAGACGTGGGAGGGGTCGATGAACCGGGGCCTCCAGCAGAGCCGTTGTTCCCACTGTTGCCACCTGGAGACCCCACTCCTCCGAGTCCTGAAGCGCCCATTCTCATGGCAGCTGCGAGGTTCACAGCCGCTGCCTGGACGGCGGCCGCGGCGCTGGAGTCGACGCCGATACCTCCAGGTCCGGGGCTCCCTAGGCCTCCTGACACTCCTGCCGAAGACTGGCCCACCATGGCTACCATGGCGGCCATGCGACTCGCGTTGTGCAGCTCTTCCGCCCCGTACTGCTGCTGCAGACCATTGCCTCCTCGACCGCCCAATATGTCGCCCAATTTGTTGTTGTTATTGTTGTTGTTCATGATTCCGCCGGGTTCAGAACCCGTGCTGGAGAGCCGGCCACCTCCTGAGGAACTATCCGAGTGCGCGGACGGACTGGCACACATGGACGACGGTCCGCCGCCTCCAAGTCCAGCTAGGCCCCCAGCTGATGATGCTGCAACGGCTGCCGCCAGAAGAGACTCCCTCTCCCGGCGTTCGGCGGCCGCTCGGCTCAACACGTACTGGGCCGCGAACTGGTGCTTGGGGTCCATCCGCATGTGCTCCATGTGGCTGAGTAACCCTGTGAAAGAGGACAAGAACTGTCACTGTGTTGCAGATACATTTGGTCCTACCCAGCGCGTCTCAAGTGAATATTCCCTGCCGTTGCAGAGAGCCTTTCACAACAATTCAACAAAACCCTGACTCTGTATCACCGATACAATTTAAATAATGTAGAATGGGGAGAGGCGGTCATGGCCTATATTACAAGTAGTATCCTCGAATTCATTAGAATGGCCAATGTACAGGCCGCGATTTGAACCGGGTACCTCCCAGATTCAACCTAAAGCGTTACCACAAAATCAAGCTGGTTGATACTTCGCTGATTATGTTTAAAAAAATGATATTCTCAAGGCCTCTCTGAAATCCTCACGGAGTTTTGAAGTGGAAACAAGCAAATGTAAAACTTCAGAACACAGCAAGTTAATATTATTAGGGCAGACTCTGAAACCAAAATCTTCTGTGACCATATTAATGAAACTAAGTGTATGTCACGTTTATATTTCTAAGTCAGAGGAATTTGCATATGCCCATGTTTAGAACTAAAAAGGAGTTGTCGCGGACATATTCACAAAAAAATGCCGAGTTTGATATGAAAAAATACCAAAATTAGATGCCTCAGTGGTTGAACTCATGAAAGAAGCCACATGCATTAAATTTGCTAAGGATATGAGGGAAATGTTTTTCATTAAAAAAAAAGAAGCAGGAAGTTATATACATAAACAGAGACAGACAGCAGAAAGCTTGAGGACGAGAGGGTCTGATCAAATAAATGGGCCCAAAACAGAGGAAATTTCTGTATTCCGGGAGGTCACAGCATCGGCCATTCTAAGAAAAAAAAAGTATATATGTACATGTGTCCTATTCGGAACGGTTTCCGAGCTAGAGTTAATTCACTGTAATGATTCGAAGTTATTGATGAGGAAGACACATTACGTACCGTTGCGAATGCCGGTATTTATTGTTCTAGTGACAAAGTTGGTACAGTTACATTTTTTTCCTTGGCACTACAGCCCCAGTGGGCCTAGGCCTACCTCCACGAACTTCTCCGTTCAGTTCGGTGTTTCTAAATCTTACACATTCGGTAGGACTCCTTGGGCGAGTGATCAGCTCGTCGCAAGGTCACTACCTGTACACAAACACAGAAAAACTCACACACATAAACTAAACATCTATGCCCTGAATGGGATTCGAACCCACGATCCTGGTTTCCAAGCGAGCGAAGACAGTACATGCCTTAGACCCCTCGGCTACAGTTGCAGTTAGGTAGTATAATATATTTTCGAAAATTCCACCGTCAACATGAGCACATTTTGAAACTCGGGTGAGGATATGGCGTGTTGCCAGTCTGAGTGCGTCTTGACTTTACTTTATGCGGGCGGTAACATCCATTATGTGGTCGAGCAGTTCCTCTCTTGTATCCACTTTTCTTCTGTTCACTTTACTCTTCATCCAACCTACAACGCTACAAACTCATGTATAGCCTTACGTGAGGTTTGATATAAGCTTCATCAGCCAGCACATTACCACAATTTCTTCACTGGTTGAATCTTCTCCTCTGAATAAAAATTTAGCAGGACTCGGATAAGAAAATTTAGTTTCGATTATGCTACAGCACTACAGATATAATGTTATAATGGTGTGCAAATTATGAGAAAAAAAGTTAATATACACCAAGGATATATTATGAAACCAGATCAAAACAGAATCAAATTCATATTTGTTTTCCTTCAGTATTTCATGTATTTGTCAGGGGTGGTACCTAACCAGCAGATGGGAGCGCTCTTGTGTCTGAAACATCTTTGTGGATGTCATCATCAGAGAGAAAAGTAGACCTTTACGTCAATATTACAAAGTTACTAGACTCTATTTTCAATAAAGTGTGACTTTTTAGCCATTGCTAGGCAACGGGTCAGTAATCACAATCCCGCAACACAAGAGCACGTGACAATAGGCCATCCAGTAAACTTAGTGTTTTCCGTGAGTTTCTTACCGAGGAGTTATAAAGGAACAGTGAAGACGCAACGAAGCAGTAGGAGGCTTGGAATAGAGAGCAGTAGTCGTGAGGTGAAGTAGTCGAGAGGGAATAGAATTGGATCGAGTTCTGGAGATGGCAGTCGTCGAAGGTGATTGAGAAGAAACGACAAAAATGAATTAAAATATGTCAAGAAGAATTCATGTGTGATTTGGAGTTACAGTGAGATTATTATAAATCCGTTACCAGGATACGACTAGCAAAGACTGAGAACCCTAGTGTGTGTGTGCAACTGGAAAGGGTGTAGAAAAGTGATAGCGCTGTACGGCCTACAGTCCCGAACTGTGTGAATGTATACGGTGCAACAAACCCAATTACCAATCCTAACATCGTCTTATAAGTCACCCCTAAAACTAAACTCCATGGCTTTAGTCCGGAAGCGAACTATACCGACCGAGCGACCGTCGCTTGTCATCGAAGTTAGTGTCAACTTTAGCGGATAGAGGGTGTCACGGTTTTCTAGACCGGATAAGTCACCCCTACGCTTGACAATATGATGTGAACATAATCACCACACCGGATATATCGTTAAAGGCATAGGACTTTCGTTTCCATAAGGTTGCCTACTATTGGTATGACGCACCTCATAAATGTTCAGACAATAACAGTCAGATAGGAGAAGGATCTCTGGTACGCAACGGAATCATATAACCTGATAAGAGTGTAGAATATATTACGGGCGGAAATTCGTATGTCGTTATAATGAGGTCGCCGATGCATTAAACGTGCATGCACCAGCTGAAGGTAAAAGTGATGAAACAAAGACAACAGAACGTAAAACGTGCATTCAACAAATTCCTCATTTACCACATGCATACTGCTTCAGATGAGTTCAGTGCAATATTAGACAGAGAAGATTTCTTCTAACAGAAAACTGGGAATGTGAGTTGCCTGAAATTAGTCATGATAATGGGGATCCAGTAGCAACTTGAGGCATGCAAATTCATCCATATACGAAACGTACAAATTATCACATTGCAAAATTTACAGAAACACTTATACTCTGATACAAAAAAAAAACTCCGTGGCCTGTAGCCCGCAAGCGAACTATACCGACCGAGCGATCACCGCTTGCCGGCGAAGCTAGTGTCAACTTCTGCGGATAGAATGCGGCGCGTGGTCAGCGCAACGAATCCCCACGGCCGTTAACTTCGGTTTTCTAAACCGTAGCCACTATTTCCTTGGAATAGCTCCTGAATTATCCTCACGAGGCTGAGTGGACCCCGTTCCAGACCAAATTTTTTTTATTGCTAGTGGGGTGGGACTAAGTCCCTTGTACTGCGGCCACTTCTGGCCTATTGTACCAGCTCCAGATGATAGGTGAAGGTGATTGTGGAGCAGCTGGTGGAATGAAGATTGGCAGGGGAAACCGAAGTACTCGGAGAAAACCTGCCTCAACGCCACTTTGTCCACCACAAATCCCACTTGACCAGATCCGGGATAGAACCCGGGCCGCCGCGGTGGGAAGCCAGCGACTAACCGCTTGAGATATGGCGCGGCCTTCCAGACCCATTACTTCTCAGAAAATCTGGTAGCGCCGGGAATCGCACCTAGATCTCTGGATCTGTAGCGAGGAACTCTGACCACTACACCACAGATACGAAGTCATAAAACCAGATTCACCATGTCTTGATACAAGATGGCATTTGTAGCCTATACACCTCATGTCCGAAGTCTTGGAGCAGTAGCGAAATTTATGGACAGACTGTCGGTCAGAAAAAGAGGAAACGTAGAAATCTCATTAGAAGAGTTCAGATTTTAAATAAAATAGAAAACAGAGAATATAAACACGTTAAAATCTTAAATCTCTTTGTAGCTTCTGGAAACCTGGATGATAATATGATACAAATAGGGCTTGTGGAAGTATTCAAGAGAAATTATATCGAACTTCAGCCGAACAGAGTCCATCTTTTCTTAGCTTAAATTTGGTAGCGCCAGACAACTTACAGGGAAACTATCCCATGTCTGATATCTGCCAAGACTGCCTAATGGTTCAGGGGCTGATACATATTTTTTTCAATGGCTAACACACCCCTGACCTGGCCTCTCATTCAGTTTCATGATCATTTTACAGACGGTAGGGATCCTTGGACGAGTGATCAGCTCGTCGCAAGGCCTCTACCTAAACACAGGACAACACAAACACTCACAAAACATCCATACCGTGAGTGGAATTCGAACCCACGATCCCAGCGTCCGAGCGAGCGAAGGCAGTTCATACCTGACACCGCGCGGCTACTCTGACCTGCCGGGGCTGATATTAGTTCACAGATAAATGGACGGACATGACCACATAAAATTTTATTTATTTGCAAGGAACGCCCAAAAAAGATGACAAAACCTACCATAATAATTATGGATGAATGTCAGCTTCACGAACTACAAGCCACACTGAATCAATGATTCTTTCTTCAAGCTTTGCTCCACTACCGAAATACTGGGCCTCATCAGTATGGGTTTTGACACAATGGTTCAATTACTGAACACAATTTCTACTTTCGTCAGGTACTAAAGAAATGTTGGACCGTAATGGTACAGTGCATGGGTCGGTTATAGACTTGAAGGGTGCTTATGATTCAGTTAGGAGCGAAGCCCTGTATAAAAGTTCTCATTAAATGTGGTAAACCCATGAAGGTAGTTAGGCTAATTTGTATGCGATTAAATTAAACCTACAGTAAAGTCCGAAAAGGTAGATATTTTTCTAACATATTGTCTACACAATAGACTGATACAAAGAACTTCTTTATCTCCGATGATTTAAAATGGTGTTTTAGAATACATCATTAGAAATGCCTGAGAAAATCATGATGGACTGAAAATGAATGGGCTAGATCAGCCGTGTAAAACATGCGGCCCCCATAGCCACAAAGTGGGGCCCCTCAACTTTTAAAGCTAATTGATATTAAAATCAATATTAAAATTTTAGTAAAAATATTTTTTGTAAAGACAATTTTCCAGCAGACCAGAAGACAAGAAGTATCACGCAGATATAAATTATCAGGCTGCAGGAAATTCAATGTTTTGCTATTTCTAACATAATTTCTTGTGTAATCTCTGTTTTTACATATTGAAAAGATGTTTGATACTTGTCAAAAATAGCATTCTCTTGCTTCTTAAAACTGTAAAATATGTGACTTTAGGTAATTATATTGAAATTATTCCTAAATAATAAATAGAATTAAATTTCCTTTTATCAAAATCTAATGCAGATTTCCATTTTGAAGTGCGGCCCTGGACTATTACAAGTTACTGTACAAGTTGAGTTTGAAATGCCTGGGCTAGATCATCTTCTGGTCTATGCTGTTGATGTTAATTTATTCAATGAAAACATAAATATTATAAAATACAAAGAGACACTAATAGACGCCAGTAAGGAGATTGGTCTGGAATTGAATAAAGCCAAAGCTTGAGGTATATTGTTGTTGCGTCAGCAGAATACAACACAGAATCATAATATATAAATAGAGACAATGAATCTTTCGGGAATGTGGCAAAGTTCAAATATCTCGGAACGACTGTAAGAAATCAAAATTACATAAAACGAAGAAACTGAAATTATTCGTCCAGAATACGTCTTGCGTCTTGCCGTCTGTTACCTGAAATGTAAAGACTGCTGTGTATAAAACTGCAATTGTATCTATGGATATGAAACTTAGTCTCAAATTTCGTGAAGAACATAGATTGGGGGTGTCAGAGAGCAGGATGCTGAGGAGAATATTTGGGTCGACGTCGGGTGAAATAAGAAGAAACTGGAGAGAAGAGAGTAATAAAGAGCCTCATGATTTGTATTCATAAAAAACTCCGTGACTTTAGTACGTAAGCGAACTATACCGACCGAGCGACCGCCGCTTGTTGGCGAAGTAAGTGCCAGCTTTAGCGGAAAGAGGGTGTCGCGTGGTCAGTGGAACGAATCCCCACAGCCGTTAATTTAGGTTTTCTACTCATTGCCAAGTATAAATATAATGATCCAGTCAAGCAGTATAAGACTGGCGGGGCATGTAGAACTCACGGGATAGAAAATGAGTGCAATCAGGTATTTGGTAGGAAAACCTGAAACGAAGAGACCACTGGGAAGACGTAGATGTAGCCTAAAGGAGTGCGTTCAACTGGATCTTAGAGAATGAGGATGCAGGTGTGGAGTGGATGTATCTGGCTCAGGATACGGACCAGTGGAGGGCTCTTGTGAATACGCTGAACAACCGTCGGATTTTATAAAATGTCGGGAATTTTTTCAGTTGTTGGGAGACTACAAGCTTCTCAAGAGGGCCTCTGTTCCAAGGAGTTTGATAGCTAATTCACTTAATTTTTCAGACAATTTCCTGTCGATTTAGTTTAAACCGTATTTAATTTTTCGCTGGAAATTAATTTATTCCAGACAAAAACACTTTGCGCAATATGATAGGCAGGCTTGCATCTTACAGTCCTTATTCTTCCCAACTATTCGAACCAAAATTATTCTCACGTTACTGCTTTTGTCCAATGTTCAGTTTGTTACAGAAAGAAAAACAGGCATATCGTATAATGAAATTCAGATTTTATTACAGTTTAACAATTTTCTCTGCACGTTGAAGGCATTTCTGTCTGTAACTTCTTATTTTTGGATGATGGGAGACCTAAGCATTTAACTTTACTGACTAAAATATTGATTTTTCCGGAAAACGATGTTGAGTGACATAAGTTAATTTCTGGGATTTTATGTAAACTTACACAGAATGTCCAACAGGAAAATTCGATATTCTGGGAGGTCATAATATCGGTCATTCTAAGCAAAAATTATGTGTATGTACAAGTGTCCTATTCTGAATCGGTTCCGAGGCAGAACTATTTCACTGTACAGTTCAAGAATGTTGACAAGAAAATTATATATATATATATATATGTGTGTGTGTGTGTGTGTGTGTGTGTAATGCCAGTATTTATTGTTAAAGTGACAAAGTTGGCAGTTTACCTAGTATAATATATTTTCGAAAATTCCACCGCCAACAATACACTTTGTAACTCGTGTGAGAACATCGTATCAGCATATTCGGCATTTTTGAAGATATGAAGCATTTTTCACAACACTCCTACAATGTCAATATCAACAGTCACAACGGCCAACTGGCGCTTCACACGCATTCGCACGCTTCAAACAGTGGCGCAGTACGGTAAGAGGAAGAACAATATTAAGCGCCAAATCCAAACTACTGATCAGTGAGGTAGCTCTATCTCGGAGACGAATCGCAATACAACAGAAGTACATACAGACTTCTTTACTTAGAATGACCAACACTATGACCTCCCAGGATTTTGACCTTTCCTCCTAGGATACCCTGTATATGTGAATTATACCCAAAAATGTGGAATGCACAACAATTAATCGATTAAGTGATTAATTTGGTAACTTTTAACGACCCATTCTTTGTACAATTTAAACAGATTTATGTAGGCCTACATAATATAATATTTCTTTTAGGCACAAACAAATATCAATATATATGGGCCTTTATATGAGCGTGAATTTAACCTTAACGTTGGCTTCTATATCAATTTCTTAAGACAGGTATTTGTAAGGTCACAAAATTAAGTAGGCCTGTAAGGCCGGGGTTCGATTCTCGATGAGGCGCTTGTATATTTTAATTGACCTAATTTTCCAGCTGCATTATGGCCCTGGGGTCCACTCACCTTCTAACAGGAATGAGTACCAGGAATCTTTCTGGGGATAAAGGGTGACCGGCACTTAAGGCTGACAACCTCACCGACATCTGTGAGCTGATTTTCTAGAAAGCGTGGGAGCCTCACAATTACACAGGCCTAAACGGCCTGTTACAGGGATAGCTTTACCGTTTTTGTACATTTTATCTAAGTCTCTTTCATTAATAATATCTCTACAAGCTCAGATTAATTTTGTCTTTTACAAGTATTTCTGTTACAAAGAATGGGTATTTAACCTATGCTTCTGAAAGAACAACCTGGTCTTACCTGACTCATGCGTGAACACGGCCTGGCACACGGAACAAGGCCACATCCTGAGAGACGTGGTGAGTTGCGAGGTCTCGGGGTGGCAGGCCAAGTGCTTCCTCAGGCTACCCTCGTTCACATAGTGCTTCCCGCACACGGGGCAGGGGTGGTTGGCTGTCCTCCGTTTCGCTAAATACGGATCGGCACGGGGATAAGCGAAATAAACCATTGGTCAATGCAGAAGCACGGGTTAAAGCACCAAGTAAGTCAAGCGTGTTAATATGTTAAATTATATAAAGTGGTCCAAAAGTCAATTAACCTAAAAAATTCTCCCATATTTTTGGAAATATTTAGATTTGAACCGGCCAGTTAATTTGTAGAACTGTATCACAGCGTTGTGAGTTGTGCATTTCTAATAATTTGGGTGAATTCATTAAGTAATAAAGAAGTTTCTAACGTAATTAAGATTACATTCTACTATCCAGTTAACTGGCTTTTGGGCCACCTCTGTTATGTTCTCCAGACTCGTCATCATGTAACAAATATGAAGTGAACACCCTTTGACGATCAAGATAGGAACCTCTACACCTGGCTACAGAGTGTCTATTCACATGATGGCATAAATAACAGCGGGGGGAATTCAAAATTATCCCCGCCTCATTTATTGAACAGATATAATTACAGCAGTATACTGCGATATATTTTTACTACATTTTACTACTATTTCGAGAAATTTAAAAAAAATCTGTCTTTAGCTACGATGTGTCCTGTGATACCTTACAAACAGCTTTCGGCTCGATTAAAATTTTCTTACGTAATTTCAGTGATATACAGCCCATAGGAAGACTGATGTCACCGTGTAACGGTGAGGGTGAGGGCACACCAAGGAAATTGGCAACCAAAACGCAACCACAATTTCCGAGAACCGTTATCAGCCTTGAGTTGAACGCATGTTACTGAATGGAGCAGCGCAAATTGAGGAAACGGCAAAGCAGTTCAACTCAGGCTGATAACAGTTCTCGGAAATTGCGGTTGCGTTGCGGTTGCCAGTTTCCTTGGTGAGCCATCGCCCTAAGACCCAGGTCCACTGATTTTGTAGACTCCTTAGGAAACCCGGCCTGGGAGGGAAGACAGGACCGAGCGTAAAAATGATGAGTACTCATGTAAATTCCTGTCATAAAAATTGATCAGAATGGGCAAAGGAATCCTTCACTAATACTGCATTAAGAAGTTTTTCGGCTGAATATACAATCAACTGCCGTTGGAGTGGTTTATTTTTCTGTTCCAAAGAATTAGGAAAGCCAGTTTTTATTGTTGTAAATCAGAAACCTTATCTAAAATTTGATTTCACTGGCTGTTCCGTAAGATAATTAAATGGGGCAGGGGGTAGCGTAGTTGGTTGAGGCACTATGCTACAAGCCGTAAGGTCGCGGGTTCGAGCCCGATGAAGTGGATTTTTCCAACTGATCTAATCCTTCCAGCCGCAATATGGCCCTGGGGTCGACTCAGCCTCTAACAGAAATGAGTACCAGGAATCTTCTTGGGGGTAAAGGGCGGCCGGCACGTAAGGCTGACAACCTTGCCGCCATCTATGAGCCGATTGTCTAGAAAATGTGGGAACCTCAACATCTCACAATCCTACGGGCCTCCACGGCCTGTTACAGGGATAGCTTTACCTTTATTTTGTGTTTTATTTCAAAGCTCCACATATTAACTACAGTGCTCATATAAATGCTACTCAATATATAAAAGTTTATTTGGTCAAAAACGATCTTTTTATATTGTAGCAGATGTTTCAAGGGAAACGGTGGATTTGAAATTATAATTCCCCATTTATAGACGGTCCTGCGACTAAGTAGCCTACTACTAGTAGATGTGTTTATAATTAGAGGATCCGTATCACAAGAGATTTTTATACATGTCTATGTAAATTTCCCATAATTTTAGATTTTTTTATATTTTTAAGTAAAATGTCGAAAATTATACGAAGATTACATAAAAATGTATGATTTCGAAATATGGAGCTGATGACATCTCGACCGCTGGCAGCTCACAAACCTCACACGGTGATTTTTTTTGGGATAAAGAACACCTGGTATTTTGTTATAAATACTTCATATATTAAGTTCACGTGTTTCGTCGTTTATCGTCAAGAAACCAAAATATTTCAAGAGATTTTTAAAAAATTACACTTTCAAACCCCCGAATTAATTTATTTTAAGCTGATCACAATATGGAAACTCAGGCTTACACAACAGTTCTGGGACTCAATACTAGATGGCACTGGGATAGGGAATGATCACCTAGACCAGCATTTCCAAAAGTGTGACATGGTGGAGTAAACGAGGGTTGCTTAAAATTTGACGATAATAAAGATGTTTACTTATATTTATTCATGTAGTACCATATTAAATAATTAAAATGAAATTTAATATTATATGCGATTAATAGATATCATTCAGGTTATTTAGTAATTATTCTCTTAAACCGTTAAAACCTATTTTAAGTAATTTTCTAGGTTGGGGCCTAAGCTGATATAAAGGGAGTGTCAGATTGGAGGAGGTTTGGAACCGCTGCTCTAGGCAACACGGTAAGTGGCCGAGTAATGTCTATGATCAGAAAGACAAATGTACACCACAGCATCAGAGACTACACTGGGCACGATAAAAAAATGTCAGTCCGTTACGTCGACTGTTGATAATGAGACGGAATTTATATTGGGAATATCTTTGTAACGAATCAACGAACAGAAAAAGGTTAAACTGGAGAGATATCTTCCTCATCATCTGAAAATTAATTTCGATAATACAGCTTACTAATTTAAAAACATTGCAGCTTAATCTGGAAGTCGATGTGAGATTAAAAAAAAAATACGAAAAATATTTTTAATTTCATTAGAATCTTCTGGCTCTCCTGCCATGAGACTAGTTAACGTTGTTATAGTATGAAGTATAAGGGCTGGAACTTCTTGGCCCTTGCACCGCGACCTACAGTGGCCTATTGTGCTTTTATTATAGTATAATGTTAAATAATGATAAGTTATTGTTGTATTTTGTATTGTATTTTGGCTGTGGAGTGTATTCATGCTTAAATTTCTTTTTGTGTCAAGCAAATGTACAAATATATCAGATTTCTTAAAACTGGCATATTATACTTTACAGATACGAAATTTTGAAAATTCTTGCGTAATTTTATACATTAATAGCAATAACAGGCCGATCACGGTAGCCGAGCGGTCTAAGGCATGTACTGTCTTCGCTCGCTTGGAAACTGGTATGGTGGGTTCGAATCCCACTCAGGGCATAGATGTTTAGTTTGTGTGTGTGTGTGTGTGTGTGCGCGCGCGTTTTTCTGTGTTTGTTTACAGGTAGAGGCCTTCGGACGAGCTGATCACCCTCCTAAGAAGTCCTACCGAATGTGTAAGATCTAGAAAAACCGAAGTGAACGTAGAAGTTCATGGAGATAGGTCTAGGCCCACTGGGGCTGCAGTGCCAAGGGGGAAAACAATGGCAATAACAGTACGATCGTCATTTGTTTATGAGCTTTCAAATCTTTGATAAGGGCAGAAGAATGTGTAAGACATGAGGTTAGTAAACCACTGCACAGAATTCACATCTATGAACTAGGAATACCATGCATTTAAGTCATACTTTCTTAAGTATGCTACAGGCCAGCTCTTAATAACCATGCTGTAATTTCCAAACAGAGTTTAAACTAAATGGCAAAACCCTTTCAATCATATGAGCCACTTGTATTTGAAAGTAGGCATCCAGTTGTACTTTGTATCTCAGTAAAATAATGACGGGCTATTTTAATGCAGTACTATACTTACTTACTTACTCATGTAACTGAGCCCTTCTTGAGGAGCCGCCAATTCTGCAGCTACTCAAGAATTTCCCAGCATTTTATGGAACCCGAAAGTTCATTTCCGTATTCACAAGAGCCCTACACTGGTCCCTATCCTAAGCCAGATCGTCCAATCCATATCATCCCATCCTATCTCTCTAAGATCCATTTTAATATTGTCCACCCACCTACGCCTTAGCCTTCCCAGTACTATATGTTATTAAAATGCTTTCGCTTTATTTTCAGACGTCACTTAATCGAAGCTCAGTTGCGGTTTGTCTCCTTTGGTAGAGGAACGGAAACGTTTGATAAATACAGTGGAAAACAACACATCTAAAATGACACAGAAAGAGCTGCAATTCAAAAAGATGAATAAATGAAGGTCAATCAACGACGTATCTTGGGATACCATATGATTAGCTACAGTGAATTAGAATCCTTAAATAACTGTTGCCCGAAGATGATCTCGTAAGGACGAAAGCATAATTACAACATATATTTTAATAACATTTCATACATTTAACGATTATTTTATGAATTAAATGTGAATTAGTGTTATTAATTTGTTGCATTATGGATGGAGAAGGAAATAACTACAACAGGGGCAGGAGGATCTCACACAGTATACGACAATTCCCAAATTTTGTTGACTATGACAAATCCTGAGACAATAAATGATGCATCCTAACATATGTGCCCCGGGTGCGATTTGAAAATGCTTCAAGAGCGATTCGGACTGTTGTCGACAACTACTGAGATCGGTGAGTGTTATCAGCACTACAAAGGTAGTGGCAATTGTTTCTCTTACCTGTTTTAACTTTCGATAACTTTAAATTACGCTCATATAGTGTATTTGTCATTTACTTCTGTTCTAAAAATGGATATCTTCTACGCTGAAGATGGAGGAGATTTGTTCCTCTGAAACATGTGTGATCATCTACTGAGTATACAGTGTCACATTCCAGAAGCATTCGTGTCTTCATAGTCATTGTAGTGAGTTGAAATCCCACGTAAACATTAACTGCTTACAATAAAGTCGTTAAAGTATTGGTCTTCGTAAACAGATATGCAAAGTGTTCTCTTTTACGGCGAAACTGAATACTGCACATTAAACACACACATATACAAGGGAGAGTCAGTAAATAGGTCACAAATGGATATAAAAAGTAAAACATGTGATATTCGAACCTGGAAAAACAAGTAATTCTCGTCATACCCTCCGCCAACTTCGATACAAATGTGCCATCATAAAGATTGGTTCAGGCATTCAAAAGTGATTGGGGGGGGGGCATACATAGGCAGAAAGGGCGTAAGTTTGCTTTAGGAAAGTAGGCTAAAAAGCGCGCCAACAGGTCCTACCCTGGGCAATTGGAATCCAGTCCACAAAAAGTATTTACCTCGGCCCCAACTTTATGCTTACATTTACATATATGATTCGTCTATTAGCTTCCGCTACTGAAACTGTGTATGCATTTCCAAATTCTCTGTGCGTGCTACAGGTCTCGCCGATATATTCTTCTAAATTAATTATTCTCAAACATTATAGATACAGAGAGTTCATTATTAGAGTAATTTTAAGTTTGTTGTTGTTTCTTAGGTTATTTAATGGTACTGTTCCATCTGCAGCGGTTACAAAACTAGAAGCTAAATTGTATCTGCGCTTATTTAAGCACCACGCCACGAAGATTACGGGGGTAAAGGGGAATGTGGTATAGTTCCACGCATTGCGTTCCACCACTAAGAGGTCAGTTCCGTGTACCGGCGACTTCACCCCGGCTAGCGGAGCCCGCAGGAACCGCTGGAATGGAGGCTGCCTAGGTCCCAGGGCCGATCTGGATGCTGTAATAGAAGATAGCTACCTCTGCTGGGAATCGAATCCCTATTCCTTGGCCAAATGAAAGGATTTAAGAAAATGTTTTGATTGATTTTAGGGTGTTCAACATCGCTCTTTCAACTATTATTTTTGTATGAAATGTGAACACGAATGACAAGTGTGTAAGAATTTGGAATCAGATAGGCGTGGTCTGTTTTAAAGTATTTCCACGGCATTCGTGTAGAGATGTGGAGAGAAGTCATAAAAACTTGAGAAGACTCTAATAACATTTCGAGATTCGAACCTATTACCTACACAGTATGAATACAGAACGTTATGTTTACACAACATGTAGCATATGATAGTTAAAAATAAGATCTTTGGTCTGCAGTTTTGTTTTTAATTGCCATGATTCGAAGTGCAGTCACGTTTTCAAACCTTTAAGATTTCCAAAAGACTGGACTCACTTTGTTAATTTCAAAACTTTTCTTAGAAATCCGTGAAACTAAGACAGCAATTCCAGTAATTAAAGTTGCAGTGAATGAGGAAGGTGAATTCCTTGGGAAAAAAGTGATGTGACTTGTTTTCAATAACCCATTAATCACCGTTCTGTGTCTTATTTAGCGATTTTCGCAATTTCTTACGGAAAAATAATAAAAAAAGTATTTCTGTACATAAAGTTTTATTAAAGAAACAGTGGCTTTTCGGGTTCCATATTAAAGATTTAACAATTTGGAATATAAAGATGGAACCTGTTCCAACCCCTGTTACAGTCGAAGTGACGCATTAACTCGTACCCACCTATTAAATTAAATGTCTGACGGATTAACTTAAGAGACTGACTGAATACTTTACTTAAATATCTGGTTGACCAACTGACTAAATGACAGGATACATTAGTTAAATATATAACCGACGGACTGATCTACTGACGGTCTGAGTTTCCATTTGGTTGACTGAATAATCAATTTCAGTATCTTACGGACTATCTGAAGTAATAATGAACTTCAGGGCAATGCAACTGCCTTGATGAGGTGATCGTATTATTCAGGAGATCAAATAATTCCTTGTTGCTATAGAAGACGTAGCTTAATTCCGTCGTCATAAATCCCCGACTCTAGCCCTTATTGACACTGCAAATAAAAATCATTGAACTTATTTTTAAGGAAAAGAGTTGATCGCTACTGGTGTAATTCACATATACAAAATGACAAAGAACAATATGACCTTTGAGGCTCTCACGGCTGTGGATATTGTGACCATTAGCACGTAGTAAACTGAGATTTCAAAAGGAAATTTTTGAAAACAAAACTCCATCAAACATGCCTAAAACTATTAGCTTGAATAGTTATAAAATTACAGGATACAACAAGGCCAAACTTTAAAGAAAAATGCTCTAAATGTTGCTGCTATCTAGAAGGAACTCTTTCTGCAAAATAAGAACAAATTTCGCCATGTATCTGATCTCTCTTTTCTTCAGTTTCTCGGGTCACAAGATGACAAATCACAACGGGCAGTGGTTGAGTAATCTGATATTCAGTTTCAAAAATAACGCTGGCGGACACTTTATAATTTCGTTAACAGATGTTATTTCGATTTCTTATAAATTTTTCAGTGTCATATGTCTCATGATAGGGACAGAAACGGGCGGAACCTGCAAAGTAGACTGTTCTCATCTCTAGCTGCAGTTCCCACAGATGTTCTCTTATACACCCGTCTCCGAGTTCACTGAATATACAGACTAACAAGAACGTAATATTACTCGTATTTTGTAGGAAAAAGTTGAAACTGCAATGCCAATTGAGCCACTGGTACATCTCACGGCTTCCAGGCAGTCCTATCCTCGACTACTAATAAGGCTTAACTGCTATATGATCACAGAAAGAAGAAGAGAATAACGACATAACGTATATATATGTACATAAGTTAATGGATTTGCTCAAAGAGTTGCTAGGCAACGGCTTCGTAAAAACGTTCCAACGTGGAACAATGGAAGATGTGTCTCAGTGAACGAATGTTATTGCTCGTTGTTAGGCAACAGTCAGCGCGCCAATGAACTCGCTGACTGGGAATCACGTGACATGTTTTCTCTGTTGTCCGTGCGGGCCCTATATAATGAAGACCTGTTGTAGCTTAGATTAGTGCAAAGAGCAGTGCAGTGCAGTGCAGTGCAGTGCAGTGCAGTGCAGTGCAGTGCAGTGCAGTACGGTGTAGTTAAGTGTCCAGGAGAGTTTTCTAGTTGAATTCTGAGGTTCCAGGGTGATTGAGAAAGAAATGGCAAGATTTCATAGTGATTTTAAGTGCTAGTTTCTCGCTAGAGAGAGCTAGAGATCCGTTGCCAGGAGAAGACTACTGAAGACGGAGAATCCTAATGCGTGTGCAGTGGTGAACTGGAATGTGTATAAATCAGTTATATCGCTGTATTTATTGTAATTAAGATAAATTGTAACCTACGTGCCAAAAAATCCAATCATCCGAACTAGAACCCGTTTTTTCTTCACGCCTACTCCCATACACATGATTAATTCGCTTCGCTTAGTGGGGGGGTGGAGCCCATCTGGGTCCACTCGGCATGGTGGCCACTGACTGGCCTATCGTACTTGCTCTGGGTGATTATGATAATGGAGAATTCGGTGCAATGAAGATTTGCAGGTGAAACCGAAGTGCTCGGAGAAAAAAGTCCCAGCGCCACTTTGTCCACCACAAATCCCACTTGACCAGACCCGGGATCGAACCAGGGCCGCCGCGGTGGGAAGCCAGCGACTAACCTCCTATATTGACTATATATATACACACACACACACCGTATATGGAAACAAACAGCAAAAAAGATTTAAAAACATAGATCTTTGGCAGAGGAAATACAAGAATGCCTGAGAAACTTGGCATTGGTTAGTTGAAAGGAAAAGGAAGTGTAGCGAGCTGAAGGACTTCACCTTGAAGAATAAGGACAGTGAGAAGAATGAGATGGAGGAAAAGAAGAAGAATATAGTGGCGGGATTTCCAATAACTGGCAATGAATTATTCAAAATTAATCATCACTGTAAGAAGATTTAAACGAGAATTGTTGTCATTAAGAGTCGTTCTGACATTAAAATGGACGGAAATGTCCTTAACTCATGAATTTTCAGTTGCATTGTCATTTGGATGCATAAATTCTAAAGAATTAGCTCCTGAAACTAAAATAAAATAAATTCTGGAAAACATATTGCACAAAATTTTTCATGTCATTTTACAAGCCCAAGCATAACGAAAAGTGCAGTCTATAAAGTATCATTTAAGAGTCCATAATCGGGAGATTGTATTAAATGAAATTATTTTGAGAATAAGGGTTCAATATTTTGTTTTGTGGCCTTCACGTAAAACACTATTCAATTCTAATTTATTTTACATTCATACAGCAGCTCATGTAAACAAATCCACTTAGCAATCTGAAAACTAATTCCTCTAAAATTCATTCTAATATTATCTTCATCTCTGTCTGCTATCGGGGATTACAGCGAAAAAGCGACGTTCACTTCATACGTCTGTAAATGTTACATGTTACAAACATGTAACACAGGACCTCTTCAATGAATTTTTTGCTGTTTCATCCCCCGTAGGCGCTACTGTCCTCAGCATCCTCCTTTCTCCTAATCACACCCCCATAACTACGTGCCGATCTAGTATTTAGTTAGGCCCTCTGGAAACAAAGTTAACAAATCATGATAAGGCTGATGGACTTGAAACCGAAACATTTTACTTCATTTTTCCTTGTCTTACCCTGCGGCCCTGAAGAAGATGGCATATTACTCCGAAACGTCAGTAAATTACCATCAGAAAACACGGTGTCACACTGCGGAACAAAGCACCCTTCACAGTCACCTCCGTGAACACCTAAACTTTCTCCTTATTAATACTTCATATATTTGTAAGATTTCTGAAGCTCAGCATATGCAAAACAAGGGCTCCTAATTTTTACAGTTCTTTTGTGCAGCTGTACAATGTCATTATAAGTGTCTGAAAACAAAGTACTCATTAAAGTACTTGAAATCAGAAAAGGCAGATGGAATCGATTAGAAATGCATATAAAATTTTAGTCGGCGAATCTGATGGAATAAGATATAGGCGTAGATGGGAGTTAGGTAAAAAAGTTAAAAGTTATCCCTGTAACAGATCGTGAAGGCCTATAGGGTTGTGAGACGTCGAGGTTCCCACATTTTCTCTAGACAATCGGCAGTAAGATTGTCAGCTGCCCTTTACACCTCAGGAAGATTCCTGGTACACATTTCTGCTAGAGGCTGAATCGACATCTGGTCCATAGTGCGGCCCCAAGGATTAGGTAAATTGAAAAAAAAAAAATCCACCTCATCGAGATCCGAACCCGCGACCTTCCGGATTCTATGACAGTGCCTCACTCATCTATGCTACCGGGTGTCACTTGGCATAGATAGGAGGACAATTTTAAAATGAATACTTTCTGACACAGAATGTGTAGGACATGGGATCAACGCATCTTCTTCAGGGCAAAGACCATTGGCGGGCTTTTGTGAACACTTTAATGAAAGATGTGAATTTCCTGACTGGGCGACTAGCCGCTCCCTGAGGCGGAAGTATGTGAACAATTTAGCACTAACACGACTCCACATTGGGTAATTTATAAGAGATCATCTAGTGCTGTTACGGTAGTGAAATCAAGGACACAGTGGGTTGCTTGTAGGAATAGAATGGGACTAGGTAAAAGGTAAGATAAAGTTGCTCCTTGTGCTTAATTAATTAAGCACTACGCCTTGAAGACGCATTTGGGAGTGGATGTATAGATCCATATCTTCTTGACCTCGATACTGGTAGGAGGTGAATGGTCAGTTTCACGCCCCGGCCGCTTTACCCCCAGGAAAATAGCCCTCGGTACCCATTGGATAGGAGCCTGGGTGGACCCCAAAGCTGGTCTGGACGACGTGGCTAAGAAGAAATTCTTGACAATACCGGGACTCGAACTCAGACACTTCGGCAGTCCAGCCCGTAGCCAATCGTTATATGGGCTATCCCAGCTCCCTGTGGGACTAAGAAGAAACCTCTTCAAAAGCCGTCGCTTAGAGCAATGATTCTCCAACCGCTGGTATGTATACCCTTAAAAGGAACGCGAGAGTACGTAAACACGTGACGTCCGAATTCCTGCTTTCCTTCCCGCACAACCATGAGTAGGATGGGAAGTTTATTGCGTATAGGTACTTTCTTGCAACACCAATTGCAAGTAAATTGTTTTAACAAATACGTTATGGTACAAAGAACTGTGTGTTAGGAACTTGGGGTATTTCAAAAATATATCTTTAAAAAGGAGTAATGTAAAAATGGTTGAGAAATAATCCTTTTCTCTCATTTTAAAGCAGCCAAATCTTAACAGCTCGAGAACAGATAGAAGATAGACCTTGAGGGTGATTTGTGAGGTTGGGATGTGGATGGAATTGGCTCATAACTGGATCAAATGCCTAGCTTTCATAGCTGAACCTCCAAGTTCTGACATCCGATCATTCGACTCTTCGACCCTGAAGAAGAAGGCAGAAAGTTCCTCCGAAACATTGGCGTCTATCTTCAAAATTACAAGTACCACTTTCCATAAGATAGTAATCATTGTTAATTTGTTCGTTTCTTTTATACCTTCTTAGTAACTCCGTCTTCACGCATGGTATGTAATTTTCTGTGCTCTTCTAACTCCATCTGTGTGATGTCTAAATATCCTACTGAAGAGTCAAGTTAAAACACGGTCATTACTTTTGTGCTGAACTACGTGAATTGTCATGAGTGTGTGTTTGTGCCTGCGCGTGACTAAGTGAAACTGAATGCTACAGTTGCATTCCGACAGAGAACACCAGGCTGTAGCGTGATGCCCCGGGGCGACAGGCCTGCCTGTATTGTTCACTTAACAAAATATAAAACCTTTATGAGTTAATCTATACAATTAGAATCAACAACACGGAGGAGTGTTGACAGAAAAAATAAAAGCTGTAAAGAGAAATGAATTAAGGGTATAATGTGGCTTTTCAACTAAATAAAGATGTAGACCTAGTCTGCAGGGAAACAGTAATTTCAGGACCTACTCCGGACGTGAAATAACATGTAACAGTGGTATTCAAGGTAAAGTTGTTCCTGTGCTCAACTAATTAAGCACTACACCATGAAGGCGTATGGGGAGTGGATGTATAGATCCATATTTTCTTGAGTAATCAGCTTCACGCCCGGGCCGCTTTATTCCCAGGGAAAGAGCCCGCGGTACCCATTGGATAGGAGGCTGGGTGGGCCCCAGAGCCAGTCTGGACGACATGGAGAAGAGAAAATTCTTGAACTTACCGGAATTCGAACTCCGACCCCTTGGTCATCCATCCCGTAGCCAGTCGCTATACCGACTACGCTATCCCGTCTTCAGTATACATATTTTTTTTTTTTCAGATTAGAGTTATAGATGATTAACTACGGTATGTAAAACTTAAGGCTATCCCCGCAACGGGCCATCAAGGCCCATAAGTGTCTTCCAGACAGTCGGCTCACAAATGGTGATGAGGTTGTTAGCCTTAGGCCGCGCCATAGCTCAAGCTGTTAGTCGCTGTCTTCCCACCGCGGCGGCCCGAGTTCGTGGCTGGGTCTAGTCAAGTGGAATTTGTGGTGGACAGAGTGGCGCTGGAGCAGGTTTACTCCGAGTACTTCGGTTTCCCCTGTCAATCGTCATTCCACCAAATTCTTCGTCATCATAATCACCCAGGGCAGGTACAATAGGCCAATCAGTGGCCGACGTGCGAGTTGACCCAACTGGTCTCCAACCCCCACTATGCGAATTAGGTCTTTCACTTTCTACACTTAGTGGTTCACACTTTACTGATTCTTGGGTCGTCGTGTTGGTAATACTGATGATAGAGTTAAAAATTACCAAAAGAACGAGCATGACATGGTTACTCCAGTAATTACTGTTATACACTTATAAGCCTTTTTTTTTTTCCTTGGCACTACAGCCCCAGTGGGCCTAGGCCTACCTCCATGAACTCCGTTAACTTCGGTTTTTTCTAGATCTTACACCTACGGTAGGACTCCTTGGGCAAGTGATCAGCTCGTCGCAAGGCCTCTACCTGTAGACAAGCACAGAAAAACGCACACAAACATCCATGCCCTGAGTGGGATTCGAACCCACGAACCCGGCTTCCGAGCCAGCGAAGACAGTACATGCCTTAGACCGCTCAGCTACCGTGACCGGCTTGCTCTGTGTATAGAGGTCTAATATTGATTCCAAAAGAATGACAAACGTTGGTGAGAACTGACTTGAAGCCAGTAGTAATAGTATCAGAGTTCTAAGCATGCGGCGAAACAAAAGTAAGCTCTTCGTATTGAAAGGGTTCCGTTATTAGGGAGGGTTACTTATACTTACATATTTGCACCAAATTAATCGGTCCCTTGCCATCCCATGGTTAGTAGAAAGCGTGCAACTTTACTATAGGGAGAGCGATATTGAGTGGTCCGATACAAACACATATTTGGCTCGACGGTGTTAAAATGGTTAGGATAAGATACGATTGTTACACACACAACCAAACACACACACAGCCATAGAAACCAGCTCCATTACATGAGAGGTTAGTAATAAATGCAAAAATCTGGGACACACGTGGTTGGAGTATACAGGTATGTGGCTCAGGACCGAGTCAGTGCTATTCCCAAGCGATATTTACATAGAAATAGAGACAACCACCCGAAAAATCGGTCCTTTTTACATGAGAGATTAGTAAGGAATGACTAGTACTTACTTTATAACAGCCAACAGATGCAACCCAATATTGGTTCGCTGTTATCCAGACGGGTTAAGGCTCAAGCGATGGTCAGACAAACATACAGAGGTTAGCAACATATGTTGATAACTTACTTTACGATAGCGCTAAGACAGCACCCACCAATCGGCTTGTTATCCACACAGTTAAGGCACAAGCGACGGTAAGACAGACTTATATAATACTCAGAGATTAGTAGTAATGCTAACAACTTACTTCATAACAGCCAGCGGTTAAATGCGGCCGAAAATTGAGTCATTGTTACCCAAATAGTTAAGCTACAAGATACGGTTAGATCACTTTACAGATATTTAACTCTGCGATGATCAGAGATAGTAGCAAACGCTGGGAACTTACTTGCAACTCCGGAAGCATTGGGGTCCTTATGTGTGTGTTTCATGTGTTCCATGAGGGCCTCACCGCCGAGGAACAACTTGTGGCAGATCGGGCAGGACGTGGCGTTGGGACCGCCAATCAGGGCAGCGTGTTGCTGCAACACAGGGACACGGAGCTGTAGCTCCTGTGAGAGAACACACGAAGATGGCCGAACTCTTTTGGGTCGACTCGACACATAGAAACACAACATCAAACACATGGCGGTGTGTGGGTGAAATATGAAAGATGAGGCACGGAACACAAACATTAATCTTAAAGCGGATACACTTCATTATGATTCTGTATACACTGACTTGGACCGGTTGCATAAACAGGTAAACTCGTGAAGTTCCTTCAACATAAAGCTCTGTATTTATATTTAGTCAGGAGTCGAATAGATCCATTTGGAAGCGATTGCGTGCCAGGAACCTCGCAAGAGAATTCTGTACTTCATAAATTATTCTTAAATACAGTACGTTCAGTTAAGGAGGAAACTTCGCAACACCGCTGACCCAGCTCAACATTCCACACAGACTGCTGCTGTACCTGCTGATAGCAGAATGAGTCATTAGCGCCGATAAACGCGCGCCGTTACAGTTACAGCAGCAATCTGTCAGGAATATTGGGCCGGGTCAATGGTGTTGCGAAGTTTCCTCCTTGATTGAACGCCCTGTAGCTATTAATTATTTATGTATAAAAACGATATTATTAGCAATTAATCCTGATACTTTATCCTACATTCTGAGTTGTGACTGTAGGGTTTTAGGGCACGCATGGTGAGTCCCACTCGACAATCTCAAAGCCAGTTCCAAAAATTTGTGTACTAATGGAAGTAACATACTCGTATATATATATATGGTCCCAAAAACCTTTGCTTCCGTCAAAATATAAATTTCTATTTATTTCTTCTTTTTTCTTATTATAATATTTCACCTATACCTTTTATGAGAAGTAAATAATTTACAAGGTACCGAATCAGTATGTACCTATGAACACCGCTACAGCCTTGACTGAGTTTTGCGAGCTTTGTCATGTTCACCCTTGCTGTACATTCTACTGTGGTCTCTCGAACAGGAATTACCAAAGCCCGTCCGATTTTAACCTATTTAATTTGTTTGATAAGCTCGTCGTATTTCATTCTGTCTGCATGTCGATTTGTCTTCTGAACCCGTTAGAATGTCACACCTGGAGTAGGAACATTTTATAGATTTTAAATTGACCATCTATCATCGTTAATATCAACATGACCATAAGAACTTGTGACGAAAGCCCAAAAAGAATGCTGTTAATCGAAAGGTCCTGAAAGTCTCTTCGCTAACTTTTCTGCAACTTGAAGGAAGAAGGTAATATAGCCCTTTCAATCACAACAGAAATCACGTTTTCGGTACACACTATGGTCTTTTGGTCTGTGACACCATGTAGTCTGACGGGTAGGTACTGAGGTTTCGAAGGAACATTTTTTTTTTCTGTGGCGCTACAGCCCCAATTTGGGCCTAGGCCTACCTCCATGAAACTCTCCGTTTCATTTCGGTTTACTGGATCTTACACTTGCGGTAGAACTCCTTGGGCGAGTGATCAGCTCGTCGCAAGGCCTCTACCTGTAGACAAACACGGAAAAACGCACAGAAACATCCATACCCTAAGTGGGATTCGAACCCACGATCTCGGCTTCCGAGCGAGCGAAGACAGTGCATGCCTTAGACCGCTCGGCTACCGTGACCGGCTTCGAAGGAACATACACTTCCCTATTTAAGACATTCAGAATTTTCTTTAAGTCCTTTTCCATTCCTTAGGTCGAAATGTTATGGCCACATATTTTTTTCTTATTATTAATTTAAAATCTTCCTTCAGCGCGTATCTCTAGGTATTCTATCCTGTAAGTGAAGGACAGTTTTCCTCTGACATACTGATACACACCTGCAGCATACAGATGCTACAACCCAGAATGAATTTTCACTGATACGAAAAAAACTTTTTGTGTATGTATTTGTTATTCGGCCGCTACATAAAAGCCCGGCATTGGATCCTATTAGGAGCTAGCCTACATACTGAGATTCACTTTAATTATTGTCTACCATTTACGCTTAAATCTCCGAAATCAGGCCTTTCTTTCAGGTCTCCAAATAAATTTAATATACATTTCTCATTTCACTTTTCTATACTACAAACTTTCTGAGTGACCCTAATTGTACTATTATGTGAGGGGTACAAATTACGAAATATATTATTATGTAATTAATATATTCTTCGGTTCTTTGTTATTAAGTACTGTCAACCTACGTCGTACCCTCATATAAATATTCGCAAATTTTATATAAATCCATCAAACAGTTTAATAAATGATGTTTATGGAAGGGAAAACGAACATTTCTTCCAGCAAAATGTTTCCGTCGGTCCAAGTCTGGATACAGAAACAGCACTCGCAACATCATATACACTGGAACAGTACTGAATATTGAACACTTTACACAACACTAACAACAGTACATAACACTGACACATAAACAGCGCCGCAGCAATCACACTCCGCAATGTGTAACATGGATTTGGCGACCTAATACTCATACTACTTGAATTCAATGAAAAATTTAAACAATATCAAATACAGCAAAAGTATTCCTCTTCTTTCTCTTTTCCTTTCTCTTCCTCTGTTTCTTCCTTTTGTTCTGATGGATTTGTCTACGTCGATGTGACAACGGAACAAAAATAATGGCGGCCATTAGAACGGACTGTGTTCATTTGTGTCGTAACCAGCACAGCAGAGTCCCGATTATCCAACAATAATTTTGTTTTAACAATTTCGCTACAGAGTTTAAATCTGAAAAAAACAACTTTCTTCGCCTTCCTGTAGTTCCAAGGTAAACTGTAATTTACGTTGATAGAAGATCGTAAATTTTTGGCTTCAATTGCCATGAGATAACAATGGAAGTCAGTTCAATTTTTCTTGTATTATTAAATATGTAAACTATGCAAAGGAGCAAGGCCTATCTTTCTTAGCTAGGTACCTTGTTCGTGACTTGGAAGGGGTTAAATAAGGGAATTTGTTCCTAAATAGAATGTTAAAAACATATTACGAATCATGTATTGAAACAAAATGCACGTTTGTAACGTGGTTTCCATGCCTCAGTAAGGCAAGATTTTTTGGCCGCGCCATAGCTCAAGCGGTTAGTCGCTGGCTTCCCACCGCGGCGGCCCGGGTTCGATCCCAGGTCTGGTCAAGTGAGATTTGTGGTGGACAAAGTGGCGCTGGGGTATGTTTTCTCCGAGTACTTCGGTTTCCCCTGCCAATCTTCATTCCACCAACTGCTCCACAATTGCCCTCACCTATCATCTGGGGCTGATACAGTAAGCCAGAAGTGGCCGCAGTATAAGGGACTTAGTCCCACCCCACTAGCAATAAATAAAAGATTTTAGCCTGTAGAGAGAGTAGATGTATGACTCCATGTATTCTTAATCTTGATATTAGACTGAGGTGTGTCGACGAGTTCACGCTCCGGGTATACCCCTGAGGGAAAAATGTCCGGAGTTTTTATAATTAGAGGACTGCTTGAGCCACAGGGGCAATCTGGACAGGATTCTGTATGTAACGAAACAGCGGCCATCTTGCCCTTAGCAAATCACTTTACAAAGTGAGGAATATTGCCAAAACGATTGTGTCTTTTAAGACACAAAAAAGGACGTAGAAAATGGAGAAAACGTAGAAGTAGACAGGGTGATATTTGAGGGTCTCACGGTGGTGAGAATTAAAGAGGTTTCTGGGATATGATGCCATGTAAATTAGTAGGTAGGTTCCAACGTTTCGGAGGAAATTTCAACCTCCATCTTCAGGGTAAATGAAGTAGCAGATTCCTCAGAAACATTAATAACCATCTAACACACTACATGGCGTCTGTCCCATCAGATCTAAATACATGCGAGCATACGAATGTGCATTGGTTAGCAACAGTGATGTGTACATAGCAACGTGGATGTAGGTAAATATAAGCATGGGATGTGCATGTGGGAGCCGAGATAGCTCAGTCAGTATTGTGATTGGCTACGGACTGAACGGCCGGGGTTCGATTTGTGGGAAGGCAAAAATATTCTTCTCTAGCCCACAGCGTCGAGACTGTATCTGCGGCCCATCCAGCCTCCTAACCAATAGGTGCTAGGGGCTGTTTCTCCAGGGACAAAGTGACCGGGCGTGAAGCTGACCACTCACATCCATCTAGTGCCGAGGTCAAGAATGGTGGAGCTACAGTTCCACTCCGCATACGTCCTCATGGTACATTGCTTGGTTAATTAAGCACAAGGGCGACATTACCTTTTAACATTATGGGATATGTAGGTCAACGAGCCTAGTTACTATTTTGTTTTTCTACAAGTACGAGTATATGTTTTGAACGGAAACTTGTTTGAAACGGTTATGTTTAATTTTCTTTTGGATTCATTATAGACAAGTTTTACCATGGTGCCTACTTCTTAAAACACAATAAAATAATATGACGTAGTTTCAGTCCGAACCAATGGCTAGCCAAGCAGATACATCTGCCTCACAGACTACACGAGACAACACCAAAACTACAGCAAGCATCCTGAAAATAAAACACATTGTACTGTTATTGCACATGTATAAAAACAAGTAACAAATATTGAAGCAAAATTTGCTTTCTTCTCTCCCTGCAAATCTGCGAGTGAAAACTGCAGGTAGAATTGTACCATTTGCTAGAATTTACAACTCCATAGTGTGGGGTTTTTCTTTATAACGCGATCGAAGGCGGCTGTGAAGCTGATTGCACTGATACCGCCATAACGACTGATACTTTCGAGGTCTCGTGTTATAATGATCACTCATTATAACAGTGTTGTAAATCAGAAAAGAAATGGTATATTAAAATTTATATTAAAAATTAATTTACATTTGATACAAATGACTATATCACATTATTAACGCAATGTGTGTTGTTTATTTAAAAAAAAAGTATTTTAATTTAGACCCATTTTGGCTAAACACTTTAACAGCTTCCTTACTTAATTTTACAGATTAAAAAAATCACACATTTGTTCAAATATAATTTAGATCCACATATTTTACAACAGTTGGTTGTGGATTCCTTTAGGTACTCCATCAGAATGTCCAACAGAACAGGAGCGCGAATACAGCACGAAAATAATTCTTCCGAAAGTATTTTAGGAGAAAATTAGGCACTGTATTCGGGAAAATCGGTATGTGTGAAGAGAAATGAAAGCAGATCTTCAATATGTGTTAGTTTTGATCAACACCAGCATCAACACCAACATCAACAATAACACTTAATTGAAATCACTTCATAGTCTGCGATATATCAAGTTCTGTTGTAATATAAATAAGACTCTTTAACACTGGAGTTCCTGATATCATCCAAATGCTCTAACCCGTATATACATAACGGTCCCACGTCGCAACCATTTTTTTCTGGCACGATACAGACTCGTTCTTCTGCAAGACTTTATCGTACAAACTGGTATTTCACTGCGAATATAGGCACATGGAGACGAAAATATCTGCCCTTTCTTTCCAGGCATTTTATTTTATTCGGAATGACTAAGAAGCGCATACAAACGAATGAAAGAAGGTATCATGGCGAGCTGAAGGAGTTGGTCACAACGTGCCAACTGTTCTGCATGCACGGTCATCCTCATATCATTAAATGCAAGCGCAGCTATTCCTTGATTTATGCGACAATTGTGTTCCAAAGGAAAGCCGCAGTGGATGAAACCACAATCTAACACAATTCCTCCTTCACCCCTAAAATTCCTGCTCTTCTACCCACGCAATAATCTACACCCCCTCCTCTCAGCCCCATTCGATTGGCCAGCAGGCAATTCGCATTAAATCGGACGATATTAACTTAAAATTGTTCAAATATTTTAATCGTATTAAAAAGAAATGGCACGTTACGAGGAGTACCTTTGTAGTATACTGAGCCGTGATAGCGCAGTCGCTGCAGCAACTGGCTATGGGCTGGACGACCGAGGGGTCGGAGTTCGAGTCCCGGTAGGATTAAGAATTTCTCTTCTTAAAGTCGTCTAGACCGGCTTTGGAGTTCACCCAGCGTCCTATCCAATGGGTACCAGGGATTATCTCCCCAGAGGTAAAGTGGCCGGTGCGTGAAACTGACCACTCACCTCCAACCAGTGTCGAGGTCAAGAAAATATGGATTAGCTTTGCAACAACATATTTGTGCTTGTTAAAAATGAACACCAATGAAGGTTACTGAACGACAAAGGAATCAACACTCTCGTTTTTCTTTTGTTATTCTCTTCCTCAAGTGTTTTTTAAATTGCCAAAATCTCGGTGAGTTTCAAGGAATTATTATACAGTACTCTGATTAAGGGATGGGAAAGCGAACAGAGCATAGTGCGTTAGGTCCATGGGTGTTGCACCAAGCCAGCTGCAAGATGTCTGACATTTAACAACTCACAACTTATCTCTGCCTCGAGTGTTTGTTACGTTAGCCAACAAATATATATCAAATGGTCTCTTTGTTTTACTTTTTTTTTTACAGTTTCTGGAGTCCGGTATGTGGAGGGACAGAGAAGGATATAAAATAATAAAACTTGTTTCAGATCCTTCATGCATGGTATGTTGTGGTAGGTCCTGCATTCTACTTCACATTCTGGCCAATCAGAGAGCGATGACGTACGGCAACCTAAACCACAGTTCAAAATATATGCATAAAAAGTTGATAGAAGAATTTTAAGCGCAATGAAATCCAGTCTTTCCTGTCGTTCGCGTTTCTTGGCTCAGACCCAGGTCGAATGTGGGTGCAAAAATGAAGTGGTTTACCCTAAGAGGCTGGCAATCCTTCAGAGACGGAAGCACATCAAACAACTAGTTCTAAACTAGTATCCTCACTTCGCCATATCTACTGATTATATTCTCTTCCTCCACAAATTGCAGCAAAGCAAATTAGGGCACTGAACGGTTCCTTAACGGAGTTTAGGTGTTACATCATGCAGGAGCATGGTGCTTGGGTTACCCGTCGGCTAGGAGTGCACACTTGAGCGTGTCTGAGAACAAAGTGCAGCAGGTGATATGGTATATGTCGCTAATTGTATAAGAGAGAAAATTTAGAATAATGAAATTCCTAGTTCGTACTCTCCACCACATACTAGGGCGATTAAACTATTTAGAATGAGATAGACAAAATATGTGGCATGCATGTTGAAGAAATGCCTACAAAATTCCGGTCTGTAAATATCAAGGTATGATATCAGTTTGAAGATCTGTACGTACATGGGAAGGGAAAGAGGAAATGGAAAGCAACTTCGTGGATCAAAATTTGTAAGGACATGCTGAGGCGAGAATTTATGAAAATACTAGTGAATGAGTTCCCTAAAAGGCGAGCAATTCGCTGACCAGCTGAACAGATAAGGGCATAAGTTTCTCCATAATAATGCAAACCAATGGATTAGTGCTTGCTGTAGCATATGCTAAGGCTAGAATAAAATGACCGTTATGAAGTTCATGGCAAAAATAGTAGTAGTAGTAGTAGTAGTGGGTGGTGTTGGTGGTGGTGGTAAATTTACTACAACCAATGGCCATAGCTCAAGCGGCTAGTCGCTGCCTTCCTAGGTCAAGTTGGATTTGTGGTGGACAAAGTGGCGCTGGGGCAGGTTTTCTCCTAGTACTTCGGTTTCCCCTGCCAATCTTCATTCCATCAATTGCTCCACAATCACCCTCACCTATCATCTGGGGCTGGTACAATAGGCCAGAAGTGACCGCAGTACAAGGGACTTAGTCCCACCCTACTAGCAATAAGAAGAAAATACTACAACCAAGAGTCGGTTACATTTAACACTTAAACCTTCTATGTTACGAACGAGATTTATCGCTTGAAACAACCAGCTAATTTTGCTCTGAATAACTTTGATGACCTAACAAGGTCAAGTGAAAAATAATTCTCCTGCCTACTTGTTAATTTAATAGCCAGGATGGCGCAGTCGATATAACGAAGGGTTATGGGCTGAACGGGTGGAGTTCGAGTCATGATAGGGACGTGATTTTTTCTTCTCCACGTCTTCCAGACCGGCTCTGGGGTTCACCCAATCTCCTAGCCAATGGGTACCGGAGACTCTTTCCCCAGGGGTAAAGCGGAAGAGGCGTGAAGCTGACTGTTCTCCTCCTTCTACTTCCGAGGTCAAGAATACTTGGATCTACACACACACTACCCCATACAGTTTCAAAGCGTAGTGCTTAAGTAGTTAAGCAAAGCGACAACTTTTTATTTGTTAAACAGGGTGAACACAGACAGTTACAACTAGTGAAGATCCAATATACCGATTCACCAATCCAAACCCGCGTCTTAGTCACTGTGATACACGTGACAATACAGAAAGTCTCAGTCAGGATAGGCGATTCCGTGGCCCTATAACGAGCCAGTTTAATCCAGTAATATACTTGTATTCATATCCTGTTTATCTTAATAGCATCATCAATTGTAGCCCAAATTTGAATGCATGAATAGTGAAATTATTTCCCGACACAAAATATTCATAAATAAATTTTCTTTGAAATTACAGGCAAGATGTTTTTCAATATTTGTAGGTAAAGTGAAACTATGAATTTATGGACCCATTGTTAAAAATGTTTCAGCACAAAAGAGTCGCGTTTTCGAAAGACACTCTTACATTATCATCAATAAATCGTGCATAAATATTATATAAATATTTCCATATCTTAAAGTTAATACCCGCACTGCAGATATTTGAACAAGAGATTCAGTTAACTCGTACACCAAATGCACAGAAAGAAACAATGTATATTGTAATACCAGAATGCAGTAAAAGGCATTATTACATGAATCATAAATTTAAATAAAAGGGGGAGTTAAAAGAAAGGTTAAAAACAGAAGCAAAAATGTTTTCGTTGCTTTCTCGTATCGTGAAGTTTTCACTGAATTGGATCACTGTCTCTAACGTTCAAGGGCGTTCCCGGAACAGCCTCCCCCATTTTCAATAAGTAAAACAACAACGAAACGTTCCCATTTTTTAAATTGAATCATTCTATACCCCGCATCTTCCTTCTTTATAATTCAGCACCTTTTAAGAGTGTAGCGTTGTTCGTGTCTTTTCCACCGTTCTGCCTCTCTACATTATTAATCTGCTGCTAAAGGTGGATCTCATTTGAAGTAAAGGCGAAAAAAAAAGAGAGAAGAAGAAAAAGAAAAACAAGCTAATGTCCTTCGAACAACGTGCTCTTTTTTATTCGCATTTAAAGCGCGATACACTAGCTCCATCTTTCCTCAGTTCGGAGCACTAATTATGTAGCAATTAGATGATTAAAGCTTGAATTTTTGAACGAGTCAATGAGAATTTTAATTGATACAACGCAACAGTCTCCTTCTTTCATATTTTATGCGCCTACAGAAGAAACTAAAATACAGAAACATGCTTATGTCATTTTCAATAGTAAGCCACTTAAAATTCAAGTCAAGGAGGATGAGGTGGGCAGGGCATTTAGCGCGAATAGGGGAGAAGAAAAATGCATATAGGATATTGGTGGGAAATCCAGAAGGAAAAATACCACTAGGAAGACTAAGGCGTAGGTGGGTGGACAATATTAAAATGGATCTTAGAGAGATAGGGTACGATGGTATGGATTGGATTGATCTGGCTCAGGAAATGGACCACTGGGGGCCTCTTGTGAACATGGCAATGAACCTCCGGCTTCCATAAAATGCAGGGAAATTCTTGAATAGCTGCAGAATTGGCGGCTCCTCCAGAAGGGCTCAGCTCCCTGAGCAAGTAAGTAAGTAAGTAAGCCACTTAAAATTCTGCCCTTTTTTCTACGTTATCACACCCCTTAAACACGAAATATCAAAGTAAACACTAAATATTTTTTGCGAATGGTTCTATTTGCAGTTACACACTTGTCCAGAAGGTCATACATGTACTGAGCACTCACATACTGTTAGAAACAATTAATATCACAAACAGCGATACTCAGATAATTGTAAATCGTGTAGAAGATTTGATACAGTTACAGGAGAATGGAAATTTAGCGCAATTATTACTAAATTGTGAATAGAAAGGAAAGTATTTTAATATAAAAAAGAAGTAGTGGGAGAACAGAGAGAATTACACGAAAAGGTGTTTCACGAGTTTTGCTCTTCACCTGAAAACGTCAAGAATTATTAACGAACGGAACGATTAGATATAACATGAAAGAGAAAACTAATACATTCACAGATCAAGTGAAAAGAGCACTTGGTAGACCTAGGAAGATAATATTAAAATAAGGTATCTTAGATAAAAGACCGCCTCTGTTGTCTAGTGGTCAGAATTCCTCCCTACAGATCCAGGGGTTCCGGGTTCCTTTTCCGGCGCTACCAGATTTTCTGAGAAGTAGTGGGTCTGGAACGGGGTCCATTCAGCCTCGTGAGAATAATTGATGAGCTATTTCAAGGAAATAATCGCTCCGGTTTAGAAAACCGAAATTAAAGGCCGTGGGGATTCGTTGCGCTGACCACACGACACCTTCTATCCGCTAAAGTTGTCACTAACTTCGCCGACAAGCGGCGGTCGCTCGGTCGGTATAGTTCGCTTGGGGACTATAGGCCATGGAGTTAAGTTATTTTAGATAAAGTCTCTGAACTGAACCGAATCAGGAACCGGCCAAAAGGCAGGCTTCTGTGAGCAAGATGGTGAAGCTACAGGTTCCGAAACAATAGGCCATCAATGAACGCGATATTTTTGCAGATAGGTAAAATACGAATATGCCTAAGTAGTAAGACACTGATAGGGCCTATGTACAGGAGTGCAAGGAAAAACTGACATGAATGTAGATGCAAATGGAGATTATAGGAAATTCCTGTTTTTTCGAAGAGATATCAATATAACACGAAATATTAATACAATTTTTCCTATTAAATTCCAAAACAACTATCAATTATAAACTACAATTTCATTGTCATATTAATTTCATTATAAAATATATTCGTTTGATAAACACTTTTATTCTAAATTGTTGGCATCAGTTGATGCTGATTTCCATTCGCCGTTAAATTACAATACAACTTCTGGGTGCTTAACTTCTGTACGAGCAGAATGAATGACTGAACAACATGAAAATAACTATCCACATATTTCTGCATAATTTTCCATCTTTTTCTTCCCGGTCACCATTCTGTGGATTCTTTTAGCGCATTCCAGCTTAATGTACAAGTCTTGGTTGGTTGTTCTGCCAGAGGATGTTGTTTCTTTGTAATAAAAAAGTAAGGCTATATATTGCACTGACTTTTATGGCGTTCGTTGACATAACAACAGTTCTAATTGCCCATAAAACATATCTCTGTACCTCCTAACACTGTGACAATAATACGTCAACTTTCTGTTCTTCTAATCAATGACTGCAACAGTAAAGAGAGCAAAGCTACTCCAATAATTTTATTCCATTTTATAATAATTACAATATTTTGTAAATGTTATTATTGTTTCCGATTGGAAATACCGAATATAACGTCTAATGCACCACTCAGAAGTGGAGGTGAGACAGGTTTTGTATAAGAGTGGTAACCGAAATTTGGAAGGAGCACAGATATCCTTTCTTCAACAACTGAAAGGAATTACAAAATTGGCCCACGAAATAAATACAGATATAGCGAAATACAGTGAAAAAAACATAAATATCAGTGAAAAACAGAAAACTGCAGAAATAATGCAGAGCTATAGGTTATCAAATTTAACATTTTGTTGGAAACCTACTGGCAAGGGAGTTAGAAGTCATGCATGAAAGAGATGGGTAAGGCCAGTACTCGGATGAGAGCTGGGGGAAGTAGCTCCTTAAGATTAAACATCCAACTGGTAAGTAAAAAGTAAAAAAAAAGTAAAGCTATCTCCGAACCAAGCCGTGAAGGCCCATTGGGTTGTACGACGTTGAGGGTCCCACATTATCTAGACAATTGGCTCAAAGATGGCGGTAAGGTTGCCAGCCCTACGCGCCGGCCGCGTTTTACTCCCCAGGAAAATTATTTAATTAATTCCTAGTACTCATTTCTGTTAGAGGCTGAGTCGACCCCAGGGCCTAGTGCGGCTGGAAGACAAAGAATTATTGTTGTCCTTTAAACTGGGGTTCCTTGGCGATTACTTATTTTGAGCACCATATCTTAAGATCATATTAGTATTGTAAAGGTAAAGTTGCCCCTGTCTTTAATTAAATAATCACCAGGCCATGAAAACGCATGAGAGGGTGGAGGTATAGCTCTCCCATTCTTGATTTCGTTACTAGATGGAGCTGAATGGTCAGCTTCACGCCTCGCCCGCTTTATCCCCAGGCAGAGAACCCCCAGTATCCACTGGCGCTATATCTACTGAGGTGTCCTGATTCCTAAAGTCGCACTGGTGGAGCGTGGAAATATTGAAGAGATATGCATGCTCCATATAACACGTACATAGAGGCCTGAAAAGTACAAATGCGGGACTGAGTTGTATATAACTAATGAAAAACTATAATTTCTTTCTTCAAAATTTTGTAGTTTAACCCTGAAGAAAACAATTTTCTGGAATCGGAAGGTTCATCATCGAGATATCAAAAGCTCACTAATGGACTATATCTTGGGACAGTTCAGTTTCATACCCCCATTATACCCTGTAACTCCTAGGCACGGTATAATATTATCCTCGTATCTAGATGTTAGACTCTCCTTGAAGATATCCACACAAATTTATGTAGCCACATCTCACCGCCACGCACGCTTATCTCTCTTCATTTAGGTTCGGTGCTACAAATTGTGAACCTCCCCATTATGGATTCTTTTCCAGCTGTGTCGAATAATCTGTCCAGTTCCGGGGCTTTTCTCAACAGTCAATACTGTATTGCTTCTTACGACGAGAGGCTGTTAGCCCCGCGACCAACAGCAAGCTGGAGTGCCTCTCCTTGTCGGCTGCCCGCCACTAGTTCACATATTCGCATGCCTTGAATATACAATCAATGGAATGCAATTAATATGTTGATATAATTTTAATGAAATCGTTTTATGTAAGTAAGTGAGGTTGAATGATCGACAGTCGACGACGATTAGCCAGGCTAGACGACCGAGGGATCGCAGTTGGAGTCCCAGTAGGGTCAAGAATGTTCTCTTCTCCACGACGTCCAGACTGACTCTGGGGTCCACCTAACCTCCTATACAATGGGTACCGGGGACTCTTTGCCCGGGAGTAAAGGGGCCGGTGCGTGAAGCTGACTACTCACCTCCAGATAGTGCCGAGGTCAAGAAAATATGGATCCATACTCCCACTCCTTCATACGCCTTCATGGCGTAATGCTTAAAAAGAAAACTTTGCCTTTCTTTTAGGGAGGTTGAATGAAAACTCGTCCGAGGACAGATACCACCGTTCTGAGCGGGTGTCAGATCGACACGATGCATTCGGAGCTCAGCTGTTATAATTCGTACAGCTGGAAATTTCATTTCTTTTTGCGAAAATATCTTAGTTTATCATTTCACCATTTTCTTCTGGAACTGCTTTATTCTTGGATAAAATAAACTTCAGCTTAAGAATATTTGCTGTTGATCATTACCACAATAGCAAAACCAGCCGACGGTGGTATCAGCGCCGGCGTAAGGCGCGAAAGATATCAGACTGCAAAAACACCTGGAAAATTGATTTGAAACTCGGTCGGAGGATTTAGTAATTTATGAAGTCTCTATATACAGTCATATTTTGTTAATCAACGATTCAATCCGTCAAAATTCGAACAAAATGTCCAAATACCCAAAAGACTGTCGTTCCTCAGCCAATCGGCGATCGCTAATGCGCAAGCGCACTGGCGATGTACACAAGCTCAGTTATGTCGGCCAGCCATTCTGGTAATGTGATAGTGCAATCTTATCAATGTTCACTGTATTTCATCATATTTTCCAACTTTGAGTAATATTACTGAAATTATGGTACTTACAAGCGGCCTCCGTAGTCTAGGGGTAACGTTCCCACCTCATGACTCAAGGTACGCGGGTTCGAACCCGGCGAAGGTCGTGGAATTTTTAGGGGGNGAAATTTAATGGAACAAATTAACGTCGATTAATGAAATATTACCGTACTGTCACTTGATCAAATAAGGATTTTATGTACCTCAAGTGGGATTACCGAGCAGGCTCTATGTCTGTATTCGGGGAATATTCGAAACTAATCTAGTTCGGGTTACCGGATAGCGTAGCTGGACATTTCTATAAATTCTGTTGTTAACTCGAGGAGAATTAAGAGGCAGTACCTTCAATGAGGTCGCTATTACACTTTTTCAAATCCTTCCTCTATGACCGCCTCTGTGGTCTAGTGCTCAGAGTACCTGGCTACAGATTCAGAGGTCCGTGTTCGATTCCCGGCGGTACAAGATTCTCTGGGAAGTAGTGGCTCTGGAACCGGGTCCACTCAGCATCGTGAGGATAATTGAGGAGTTATTTCAAGGAAATAGCGTCTCCGGTCTAGAAAACCGAGATTAACGGCCGTGGGGATTCGTTGCGCTGACCATGCGACACCCTCCATCCGCTAAAGTTGGCACTAACTTCGCTGACAAGCGACGGTCTCTCGGTCGGTATAGTTCGCTTGCGGAGTACAGAGTTTGTTTTGTTTTTTCCTCAATACTCATGATAACTTTTAGCCTATCCGACGATATGAAAATCCTGGAGATGAAACATAAGAATTAATTAACAGAGGCGAATTCTGGAGTAAGAGTTTAAAATAGGCCACGAAAGCCTTCTTCCACAGAATTTCATCTATCGATCATTCTTGCTCAACTTCCCATCTCATTAAACCTCCGCTAAACCCTCCGCTAAAAAATTTTGTCAATATATATTGCAAGAAGCAGTTAACAAATCTTCCATATAAGGTGGTTTATATACTTGATAATTATTAGATAACCCCGAAAACAGAGAAGGCCATTGCCCAAATTTTGTTGCAGCGGCAAGGAGAAATTAAATTCAACGGAAGCTCGAGTTAGGTAGCATGGACTCTGTGTGATGCATCCTTACTACCAAGTGTTCGATCGGCAGCCAAAAGAAATATTGTGACATTTTGTTGTGCAAAGAGCGTAGCTACAAAGAAAACCAACAAGACTCTCCAATAGTAAAGAAACATTTGAATAAAAGACCGAGATGAAAAAGAAGAGGCCGACAAAGAAAGCGCTTTAACAAAGCATAGAAAGATTCAAGGTATGAAAAGGAGGGTGTATAGAAAAATGGAATGATTGAGAATAATGAATTCGACGGAAAAGCCATAAGGCTAACGATATGAAGTGGTTCTGAGTTTCTGAAAAACGACGCAAGCAATAATGGCCTCTTGGAGGACTACTAAAAAAGGTCTTCTTAGCTGTTATGTGTGACGCACTTATGCAAAGTCTTGGTGTTGAAGTTTTGCGTGTCCTGAGTAACTACATGTATGTGTCTGTCCACGTTCTGACCGTCTTTACCTACGAGAAAGAGCCTTAAGCATAGTTTGGAACAAGATATTTCTTCACTACGAGAGGAGTTAAACAAGCATGGAAAAACTCTCCGAAGTACACATGCCTGTAGTTTAACAATAGAGTTATTAAGACCCTTTCATTCCTCTTCAGCAGACTACGAGTATAACTAACTAACTAATTAACTAACTAGCCCCATGTAATTGTGCCGTTCTTGAGAAGTCAGTAACTATTCAGTCACTCAAGAAATTCCATCATTTTATGGAAGGCTCATTTACATTTTCATAAGATCCTATCGCTGCTCCTTATCCTGAGCCAAATCAATCCAATCCATATCTTCTCACACTTCTCTTATATCCTACTTCTAGGTCTTCCTGGTGGTCACTATTCTTCGTTTTTTTTAACCAAAATCTTATGTGTACTTCTGTTCGCTTTCATGTATTCTACATATCCTGCCCATCATACCGTCCTTGACTTGATCCTTTTGATTATGAGTACAAGTTATGAAGCTGCTTATCATGCAATGTTCTCCACTCTCCCACGATTTTATCCCCCTTGGGTCCAAATATTTTACTCAGCAGCCTGTTCTGAAACACGTTCAGTCTATTTTCCTCCCTTTATGTCAGAGACCAGTTTTCATACCCATACAAAACTACAGGCAAAATTACAGCACTGCATGCTTTAATTTCTATGTTTCAGGTAGCAGGTGAAAATACAAAAGATTCTGAACTAAATCTTTGCAAAAGCATTACCCGATTATATTCTTTGCCTTGATGAATAATTTTTTTTTCGGTCTGTGACTATCGTTCCCAAAAAATATTTCAACTTCGCCATATTTTCCAAAGACCTATTTGTTATTTTTATAACTTCACACTTATTTCTGAAGCCCAGACATTAACATAAATACAACAATGTTAACAAAGCTAATCTACAATTGTAAGGCTACTACACAGCATAGTTTACAACCGTAAAATATGTTGCTAAAAAATATTAAGTTATTACAGATATATCAGTGACTAAACTAAGGACTGGGGGACTAGGGTTCGATGTCCGGCAAGAGAAGTGACTGTTCTCTTCGCCAATGTCTCCAGTCTGATTCTCAATGCACCACCCAATATGTACCATGGACACTTTGATCCAGGGGGTCAAAACAACTACTGATCTTCAAGCATTAAATTAAATAATGCAATAAGTTATTACACCATAAGTCGTCATGGCGTGGTGCTTAATTTAACACAGGATCAACTTTACGTTCAAATGTATCACATTTTTGTTCAATCGGCGTTATGGCTAGATGACCAGGGAACTGGGGTTCATTCCTCGCCAGGAATATTTTTTAAACGCAGGGTCCACACTAGTTCCGGAGCCCACCCAACAACTGATATCGAAGACTACGTCCCAGGGTGTAAAGCGGCCGGGGGGTGAAGCTGACCACTTTTCTCCATACAGTGCCGAGGCTAAGAATGTATGGAGCTCTGTCTATACTCTCCAATATATCTTCATGACGTAATGCCTAATTAAGCAGAGAGACAATTGTAATGTTTAGCTGAATATAGACCGCATGGACTTTGGATTAAATATTTATACATATTTAATATTTTGAGTGGTGAGTCCTTTTTGACAAAATTAATCAAGTTTCTAAAAGTTTGCGAAGATGGTATATTAATATAATTATTGAGTTTTTGGACATCACCCATTGTCCTTTCCTTCATTTAAAATAAATTAAATAAATATAAAACAGACAAATATTTAAACAAAAAGCGGGACGATTGAGAAAAACAACAAACAAAATCCGTGGCTTGTAGTCCGCAAGCGAACTATACAGACTGAGCGACCGTCGTTTGTTGGCGAAGTTAGAGCCAACTTTAGCGGATAGAGGGTGTCGCGTGGTCAGAGCAAAGAATCCCCAAGGCCGTTAATTTCGGTTTTCTAGACCGGAGCCGCTATTTCCTTGAAACAGCCCTCAGTTATCCTCACGAGGTTGAGTGGACCCCGTTCCAGATCCACTACTTCTCAGAAAATCTGGTAGCGGCCGGGAATCGAACCTGGGACCTCTGGATCTGTAACCAGGAACTCTGACCACTAGACCACAGAGGCGGTCGCGGGACGATTGATATTGTCCAAAAACTCGATAACTGTAATATAATTTTATTTGAACGTTATGTAGACCAGTGGTTGTAATAAACAGTCACGGACAAAGTGAAATTAATCTCACGACTCGTAGCGTACAGTCACAGCACTAAAATTAGTCTAAATCCATAAACTATTTCAGAGATTAAAAATCAAGTTAGAAAATTTAAAACCTATGACTTCTGTATTATGTTCACTTCAGGCAGTTCGTGAGGAGATTATACGACCCGCTTCACAATGATCGATTTTTACTTCTAATCTACGTACTTGAGGCACTGTTACCTGCACAGAGTTCAACTGTTAATGAATTCTTTCTCCCCTTCACATTACCACGGTTCTCACTCTTCTTTGCCATATTGTATGATTTTCAGCTTGCAATAGAAAGGACACTGTCACCCTCAGTGTAACTTATACTTTTCACACTTTTTAATTTATTATGAGCAAAAAGAACTCTGCTTGAACCACCTGGAATTTCCTCTTACTTAAAAATTCGCAAAGGAATGATTTTTCATATGGTGCCATTCTTAGTGGCGCCCTGAATACGGATATGCGGGCAGGAGGCGTTCAATAAGAAGGGCACACAAGTGAGAATAAATACAAAAGAGAGGAAGATGTAAAAAGAAGATTTATAATGTCAAAAATATAGGCTACGTATAAAGGGAGTTAAGAAAATAACAGTATGGAAGGAGCTGTAAGAAAAATACAACCAGAAAAGAATAACAAACCAATAAACGAAAAGTATAAATCTAAGGTGTACAGAACTATAAGGTTTTCAGTATTAACTTAGGCATATTAAAGCAAGAAACAAGTGCCTGAACATACAAAGTCGCGATGTCTGAAACAGAATCATATATAGGCTAAGTAGTGTTTCATGGACAGAATCTCATTTATAATACAACTTACGAAATGATGGCACTTTATATTTTGTTAAAAGCAATTACTACTTTGATTCTCAAGGACCAGTTTAAGGCATTAATATGAAAGCAGTTAGATATTGTACGAGTTCTAAGGATTGGATTCCAAACCTACAAGCCATGTCACCGTTAAAAATTAATAGGAGTGCTTGTAACACTGAAATAACACAGGAGCACTTTGTATAATATAGTCCGACGTCATGGAATTCTGTAGTTATGTAAACCAATGATAATTATACTAGTAGGAAGAATGATAAAACACATGATGAAAAGTATTGTAGAATATAATCTCATTTACTTCTGTAAGAGTCACGAAATCAACAACAATCAGTTCTACATACTGGTTTATAGACAAGATGGATAGAGATATAAGAATCCACCCAAGTTTGTGGTTATTGAACCTCAAAGAATCAGGACAATTGGAAAATCTAGAGGCAGGCGTATTTCTTTTAACAGACAGAAGTTGGAGTTTGTGGAGTCGCGTGCCTAAAAATAAGGAAATGACGTAAAAACTACAATTTAATTTATTTTATATTCCCTTCTCTTTTTTTTTCTTTCAGATTCTTTCCTTCTTCTGTTCATATTTCCCTTTTCTCTTATCGCCCTCCCTCTTATTCCTCTCCTGCTCCTTTAATTTCTTTTTCTTCTTCTTCTAAAATTACTTCCTTTTATTCTCATTTTCCACAAACATCTGTCCCTCAGTTTCTTCTCAAATTTCCTGATGAACACATTAGTTCTTTCCGGGTCTCAAGGGGGGCCCTTTGGGATGGCAACAGGAATGCTATGACAGGGGTTAGAGAAATGCAACGAGGAAATGGCAGATGAATTGAAGCAATTTCTGATAATTTTTTGAGAAATATAAATTAGATTCAATTATATTTGCAGGAAATTTGTAAATAATTTGTAAACAAAATACCTGAAATATTTTTAATACTCTAATTATAAACCAAAGCTAACAGTAAATAAAGTTAGCTTAACATCAAATCTTGTAGGTCTATTAAGTAACAAACAATGTAAATGCATAAACAGAAGTTGCTTCACCTTCTGCTTCGCTCTAGACGTCTCAAGCCTTGGTATCCTTTATCAAAGAAACGTTCCCAAGCCTTCGAATAAGCGATATGGCTGGTTAGATACATAAACAAAATTACGTGGCAACAACAACACAGACAATAATGATTATCGTGATGATAAAGGTAATTTTGTTCCTGTGCTTAATTAGTTACTCACTATACCGTGACGACATATGTGGAAATGGAGGTATAGCTCCACCTATCATGACGTCGAAAAGCCCTGATCGCTTTACTTCTCGGGGAAAGAGACCCCCGGTACCCATTGTATAGAAGGGGGCCGCAAAGTCGGTCTGGACGCTGTGGAGAACAGATAAATCGTGCACTACCGTGAATCGAACTCGGGCCATCCAGCCCGTAGCCCGTCGCTATGTCGGCTCCGATGCCCATGATGATTATCGTGAAACTTATTGCAGCGGGCGAGCGGTTATTAGACCATATTCTCATAATTCGGAAAGTCACGGGTTCAATTCTCGGCCCTAAGGGCAGCAACACTGATTTAATTTGTTCGTGACATTCCTCAGTTCTCCATGAAAATGTCTGACTAATATCGTACCCTGAAACAGATCATAGCCATTTTCATTTCATATGATTCTTATAGTTTCATTACCCCCAATCATTCTCTCATTAGAAGATTTTTTTTACAATGACTCTTCCAGTTCATTCAGGGACCTGGCATCTTATTCAATTCCTTAATCTTTTTTCACAGATAGTAGGACTCCTTGGACGGGTGTTCAGCTCGTCGCAAGGGCTCTACCTAAACACAGGAAAACACGAACACAGAATAAACGCATACACTTACCAAACATCCATGCCTTGTGTGGGATTCGAACTATGAACCCGTCTTTCGCTCTAGCGAAGACAGTTCATGCCTTAGACCGCTCGGCTACCGTGACCGGTGATTAGATAATAGAAATAATAAACCATTTTATGTGGAATAATAACAGAGACGGGAAAGCTAAATTGGTATATAAATTAGCATACGGATTGGATGATCGAGGAACCTTGTTTCGATTCCAGGCCGGCTTCCTCATAGTGTCGAGACCGGCTCTGGGGAGCACCTAGTCCCTTATACGAACGACACAGGGGTTTGTATCCCGGGGACAAAGCCACTGAGCGTGAAGATGACCGCTCACTTCCATCAAGCGCGGAAGTTGAGAATGCGCGGACATAGCCTGTCTCCGTGGTCCAGTGTTTCATGAAGCATAGAGATAAATTCAGCTAGAATAAACGAAGCTATCTATAGATGAATACACGCCGCCATTTTATGTCGTATTTCGCGAATAAAAGATCCCTTGGTTTTCTTACCCCACGGGGTTTTTTTTCCTTCATGGCTCCACCCATATTTTTTCGTTGGCAAATAACTCTCTCTTAGGGTTGGCACTTTTTTTTCTTCTGTGCTACACAGTGAGGGTACAGACGGGTGGGGTAGGGATTGGTCCATTGTCAGGGGTCCCCGCGCTTCTCTCATCGGAACTGGAAGTTCATGGGAGAAGCAGCACTTGGTGGCAATACACGAGGAAATGAAATGGCAGACTTCGGTTGGGGAGTGAATATTCCCTTTTGCATCAACTGCAGGGGTCATTTAACGTAGTTAAAGCAAGGTGAACTTTTCAAGTTATTAGGTTTGGGAAGTTTTCCAGCATTTTATGCAACTCGCGTGTTCATAACTGTGTTCACAAGAACCCATCGCTGTTTCCTTTCTTGTGCCAGATGAATCCGTTTCACAACCTCCTATGATTAGGTAAAACAAAACAAAGAAATGAAATGAAGAAAAAGGACATCGAAATATACGAGAAACTTAAGGTTGAAAATATGGTTGAAGAGACTACTAGAGATTCTTAGATATCAAAATGATACTCTATGGATAAATACTTATAACAAGAGTCAGAAGTAAAATCTGCAAAAGTGACATTAGTCCTTACTGACTAAAGCAACAGAAACTTCCAAGACCTGGCAAATTATGGAAACAACTGAAATGAGAATATTGAGCAAAACGACAAAGAAAACGAGGTTTGACGTATTAGGAGCCAAGACATTTGTGAGAATATACTGTTCGAAGGGTCTGGAGAACGGACAAAGAGGAGAAAGGACGAATGAAACGGTATATTTCGTGGTTGACACCGTAGAGACTTGTAAGAAACAATATCCCTTACTAGAAGACGCAGTCCTGGCAGACAGCATACAAGGCGAAGTGTCTCACATTATGGAAACAATACGCTAACAGATAGACTTGAAAGGATTCTGACGATGGTGTGTACTATACTTCTTTCGGCTTGTTTTGGACTTCATCCATCGTCTGGTATGTAAAAGACAAAAGACCACGACATTTCGGAGTCTGGATCTGTCTCCGTCTTCAGGTGGGTAGGGAAGAATAAACCTACTCAGTTGGGCCCGTTAGAAAGAGCTAGTCTCAATCACTTGTGGTACATTCGTTAATTTTCGAACTTTGAACGCGATGGGTACATAATTCAAATTTGGAACCGCAAGAAAACACTCTTAGTTCTACGTGTACTATGCATCTGCGGTTTTCTTCAATTACTTCACTCGACTTCAGGATTGTATCTACCATTAGACTGCATGTGTTTCTTCTCAAACCCTCCCCCTTTTATCAACCGACTCAGTCGTCCGATGTTATACAACGTAAACACGTGACAAAGGATGGATAGTTATAAAAAAAAAAGCTATGTGTGATACGGGAAGGAACTGAAGATGATAAGAGCAACCTCCTCACAAAAAGTGCGGAAAAATCTTGTCCTTAGCGGGAATCGAACCGACTGCTAAAAAATCTGTGCACTTACACCGAGCGGCCAATGAGATCGATTTGAGTCCGACTTTAGTTTCCGGAACTAGTTCCAGAAGTGTTAATTTTCTAAGTACAGAGCTGTGTTCCGGGCAGAAATAGACAGAATAAGAATTAAAAATAAAAGAATAAAAAAATGTTAAATGACCTGGTCTTCATTTTCACCCTGTTGATGAGAAAATGTTTTCCCCTAGAAAACAAAGTTTTCGTTCATTTCAGCACCGGTAGATGTCGGTAGCGGATAGACTGTCGCTTCTCTTCAGATTGTCAATTATTATAACCCTGACTCTGCTACAACAAATGTTAATGAGCTCGAGATGAGAAGATAGTGGGTGTTTGTCAAGCTACGAAAGGCAATCTATAATCTACAAAGACGTCATTTCGTTTCAATACATTCGAACCACCTTATTCCTCTAAGATTTATATAAAAATTATTACAGGACTAAAGAGTGAACACGTCAGTGAAAGAATGTGGTCTATTATCAAGTAGGAAACTAGTAAACTGCTTTACAGGGAGAAGTTCACAGATTTCACGGCAACAAGTTTCTTATGAATATACTGTTGCATATTTTCTCAAAGCAGGAACTGTGAAGCCAGAGAAACAGCCGTTGCTAGCGAACGGCTCTGAAACAACATTCCTTTCTAAGCAACGTCTCTTTAAGCACGTTCCCCTTACAACGGATACGCATGCAACAATTGAGGTACGTTAGAAACGGTGTTTTCTAATAGGTCTGTGCAAAGGGGTTATAAGGAAGATAACTGGAGCAACCGTATCAGTCCAATATGAGAGTCTGTGAAGAAAAGAGGCTGTTGAAAGCGGGCTGGCGTTCAGAGGGGACTTCAACGCGTGGAGCTGAAGAATTTTCACTATTAGAAGCCGTTGCCAGGAAATGGCTGTTGAACACACAGCAGGTTGGAAAAAGACTTAGCGTGATCTGTAATGTGTAGAAAAGAGAGATGGCGCTAAAATTTAGTGTAATTACGAACTGTGGGTTAAAGCAGCCATCTTTGAGCCGATTGTCTAGACAAAGTGGGACCAACGTCTCACAACCCTATGGGCCTCCGAGAGGCCTGTTACAGGGATACCTTTACTTTTTCTTCTTTATCTTTTTATAGGGGATTGTGAACGAGTTTTATAAGTGTGCAATAAATCCGATCATTAATTCAAAACCCGTCTACAAGTCACGCACACCCCAAAATACATAATAGTATAATGCTTATTTAAGCAGAAATTCAACTTTAACTCATCCCATTTACTTATTTAGTTATTCATTTGTTATTCACTTATTTTAGTCCATGGATTCAGTTAAGCAGGAAGACAGATCACGTGCACTACAGTAAACTACACATAGAACGCGCACGGTTGTATATTTAAAACTAGTGCGGAAATTTAATAATACAGAGCGTTCAATCAAGGAGGAAACTTCGCAACACCGTTGACCGGGCCCAATGTTCGTCACAGATTGCTGCTGTAACTGTAACGGCGCGCGTTTATCAGCGCTAATGACTCATTCTGCTATCAGAAGTTACAGCAGCAATCTGTGTGGAATGTTGGGCCGGGTCAGCGGTGTTGCCAAGTTTCCTCCNCGTGGACTACCGGCTCGGGGAGGTGGGGGGGGGGGTACCAGGGAACTTTCCCCGGGGGTTAAGTGGCAGGGGTGTGAAGGTGACCATTCACCTCCATCTACTGCTGAGGTTAAAAATGACGGAGGTACACCTCGACTCTTCCATATCTTCATGCAACAGCGCTTAATTATTTAAGCACAGGGACAACTTTAACTTTTACATTTGCTCGGATTACAATATAAGAGCGTCACAAATACAGAACACAGGATTCGGACACACAGCATCGAATCAGGTTGAGTGTGACCGGAAGAGAGCAACATGTCGGAGCACGAGAACAAGATTTTAATTTTCATTATCGTTTCTTTTCTAAGTGAACATCCCCAGTCCTCTTATTCCTTTTTGTTTTTGTATTTAAAATGAAATCGATGATGCGTCATCCCATGAGGGTTGTAAAAATAAGGGACATGGTAAAAGGGTAAGGAGAAAAAAGGGGTAAGAATACTAGTGATGCTTTTTGTATTGGATACAGTCCCGTTCAAACTAGATGTACCATATTCATAACTGTCACGAGGAGAAACTTGCACATGCAAGCCTTATGAGATGATTATGTCAGTCGTATCTATGCAGCCTCAATGAACGAACGTTACTTAGTCTACCGACAGTCTTAAAGTTCATTTCGTACAGCAAACATACCCACACGGTATGAGCACTAAGTTTAGAATGCTTACAAAACCTCCATACAGCTAAACCACAACGGTTGGCCGGCATTAGGTCAGCTGTTCGGGTGCCTGAAGAGTTATGTCCCATAAATTAGATCTCGCCGGTCACAGTAGCCGAACGGTCTAAGGCATGTATTGTCTTCGCTCGCTTGGAAACCGGGATCGTGGGTTCGGATCTGTTTCCTGTGAGGTACGAACTGACTTCTTATATATTATTCTTATACACTGCCGGTCACGGTAGCCGAGCGGTCTAAGGCATGTACTGTCTTCGCTCGCTCGGAAGCCGGGATCGTGGGTTCGGATCTGTTTCCTGTGAGGTACGAACTGACTTCTTATATATTATTCTTATACACTGCCGGTCACGGTAGCCGAGCGGTCTAAGGCATGTACTGTCTTCGCTCGCTTGGAAACCGGGATCGTGGGTTCGAATCACACTAAGGACATGGATGTTTAGTTTGTGTGGGTGCGTTTTTCTGTGTTTGTGTACAGGTAGAGGCCTTACGAAGAGCTGATCACCCGCCCAAGGAGTCCTACCGAAAGTGTAAGATCTAGAAAAACCGAAGTGAACGGAGAAGTTCATGGAGGTAGGCCTAGGCCCACTGGGGCTGTAGTGCCGAGGAAAAAAAACAGATCTCCCCATAACGAGAACCTTAACTCCTGTTTATACATTTCTATCTGGTCACATTTCGCAGCCGTCAAAACCGTACCACCAATCATTCAGACCCTAAGACGTCTAACAGTCGTCGAAGTATGTTAATTAGTTAATTTTGTGCTGAGAACTCTCATTAACGTTCGACTGTCAGTGACGCAAATGATCCAGCCAGCCAGACAGGTTCTGCAGCTTCTGTCACATGTAGATCTGACCAAGCCATCAAGGTTGATTTCGCTTAGTGGGGAGTGGAGTCCGACTTGGATCCACTCGGCACGGAGGCCACTGACTGGCCTGTTGTACTTGCCCCGGGTGATTATGATGATGGAGAATTTGGTGGAATGAAGATTGGCAGGGGAACCCGAAGTAATCGGAGGATATCCGCCCCAGCACCACTTTGTCCACCACAAATCCCACTTGACCAGATCCGGGATCGAACCCGGGCCACCGCGGTGGGAAGCCAGCGACTAACCTCTTGAGCTATGGCGTGGCCTAAGGCTGATTTCATGTCATACATTCAAACACTTAGTTCCTCAGTATTAGTTTCCTTTTTCACTCACTCTCCCATGGAGCTGAGCCCTTCTTGAAAAGCCACAAACTGTGCAGCTACTCAAGAGCTTCACACCATTTTATGGAACACGTAGATTAATTTTCGTGTTCACAAGAGCCCTCCACCGGTCCCGATTCTGAACCAGACTAATCCAATCCATATCATCCCATCCTATCTCTCTAAGATACATTTTAATATTGTCCACCCACCTACGCCTTGGTCTTCCCAGTGGTCTCTTTCCTTCTGGCTTTTCCACTAATATTCTATATGCATTCCTCTTCTCCTCCATTCGTGCTACATGCCCTGTCCATCTCATATTCCTTGATTTGATAATTCTAATCATACTTGGAAAAGAGTACAAGTTATAAAGCTGCTTATTATACTTGTTACGCAAGATCACAAGAAGCCCCTTTTTACTTTATACAGAAATATCAATCGTCCCGCATCGTCCTTTGCTTATTTCCGACTTCAATGTTCCAGAACGCACTCCAGCCTGCAGTAGTTACAATTTAAGAAACGTTAGTTACTGAAACACTACGCTTTTAAGACGTGTGGAAGAATATAAGTGTAGCTCCACACATTCCTAATATCTGCACTAGCAAAGCACCTTTTTAATACTTCAGTTCAATTATTATTATGTATTATATTACAGATAACTCTAATATATACAGTAAAACTTGGTTATAGCAACATCGGTTTCTGCGACACCTTGTCTATTGCGTCAAATATTCAATGGTACGAACTAATTCCTCATAAAGCAACTGTTTTTATACCTTGCTTAGTACGACATGCACAAATGCATCAACCTCGTATGTAACGTCATTTTCATTCCTGAATTTCTCTGATATGGACATTGAACGTAATTTAGAAAGTGTGTATTGGGCAAGTAACAGGAAACAGATGAAGATAACTGATTACTGTACTCGTATCTAGGTACAGTAAGGCACAACAATTGATGTAATCTACTGTAATTTGGTGAGTAGGCCTACCTTTAATATACAGTATTAGTGCGGTGTGTATTGTCAGTGAAAAGCGCTGTAATATGTCTTTGATATTACACATTTGGGCAATTCCAAGTTAATGTTAGGTTAGTCTGTACTTAACTACGTATTTCACTAAAAAATGCAACATTTTTAACTCGGTTTTTTTTTAGATTTTTACGTGACTAACATAAGGCTACTGTGGAACTGCCCATTTCGGTTACAACGACATTCGTTTATAACGACACTACTTTTTAGGTCCCTTTGATGACGTTATAACCAAGTTCTACTGTATTACATAATGTGACATGACGCCTGAAAGCTTCAGTCTTTCCATCTGCTGGGCGGGGCTTCGCTGAGCACGTTCCCGTGACAACACGGAAGGCGCCGCTGCTGGAAAGCGTTTCCACTGCAACGAATGCCACTGAAGAAGCAATGCATTGCATACAGAGTCACGTAGACTCCTAGGCAACGCATACAGAAACGTTTCCATTCAAACGGCAACGAATCACCAAAGCAAAGTAACAGCGAAGAATGCGATAATTCTACTGTTGAAGGAGGTGATCTCTATACGGTTCGACCAGAACCTTCCTCAGGGAGAGAACTGACCGACAGAAGTCAGAAGACAAACAAAAGTCAGAAGTGAAGCCTTTATTTTATGTGTAAGTAACCTTTAGAGTGTTATCATAGTTTGTAGTTACGAGGTGTTATAGTTACAGTAAGATTGTGTTACAACTAATTGTATTTCCGCTTGATGAATATGCAATAAATCGCTTCGTCTAATCTAGAACCCATTAATTACTTATCGCGATACCAGGTTACGTAGCATATATATTTAATATTATATTGTATATCCAATTGAACTGAACAATTTAATACAAATAATATTAATATACCATTATCGCTAAATAAAATAAACAGTTTTCGAATTTAAATTTTCGTGTATTTGAACTCGGAGAAAGAAGGGGAAAGAGAAACGATGAATGCAGGAAAGAAGGAAAGAAGGTAGGAGAGCATAAAGAAATGAGACGGAATAAAAAAATGAAGTTATGAGCAGAGCCCGCATTGATTCCGTGTGTGTATAAAGAATTATTTCCACATAAAATAACGAACAACATACGAATGAAGGCTGAATCCAACAACATACCATGAATATTACCGACAAAATGTCAGAAATCAATAACGACTGGTTGTTCTGTAAGTTACCATAAAAACATCGAGGTTTACCGTTACGGGGCATCCCCCCCCCCCGCAACATCCGGAATGAATGTTTAGTCCTATACATCACGCGGAACAGAAACCAAATAGATCACCTGTGAAATCCAACTCGTGCTTTGTGGCAGGCCATTCAATGCCATACACATATTGTAGTTACAAGAAAAATATGTATTTCCACGTAATAAAAGCAATTACGTTCTCATTTATACTGAAATCTTTGTGGAAGCTACTATACCATATTTGGAGACCAATTACAATACCAGTTACTACGGATCGTTTGTGCGAAGTACATAAATCTAACGCGTAATGTGGAGGTCACGTCTACGGCAACACGTGATCCCGATCAGTAAATGCACTGAACAGGTTTTCATGAAGTTCGTACTACACATACTTATAGGATAAAAAGTTGTCAAGCGATGCTCATTTTGATCCGCACCAGAAGCGTAATGGCCAAGTTACGGGGTGGACTGACGAGATACTGAGAATTCGACATCTTGTGTGAAAATATTACTTACGGTCCAGTAGTTAACACCGACACCGTGACGGAATTTAATGAAATTAATTGTCAGAGTACCGATTGCAATACCTCAGGATGTAATCACGTCGCAAGCTATACATCCCTGGTCTTACTTACTCATGCAGCTGAGCCCTTCTTGAGGAACCGGAAAATCTGCCGCTACTCAAGAATTTCCCAACATTTCATGGATCCCGAAGGTATATTACCGTGTTCACAAGAGCCCTCCACTTGTCCCTATCCTGAGCCAGATCAATCCATATCATCCCATCGTATCTCCCTAAGATCCATTTTAATATTGTCCACCCACCTACGCCTTGGTCTTCCTGTGGTCTCTTTCATTCTGGCTTCCCCGCCAATATCCTATACGCATTCATCGTATCCCCCCTTCGTGCTGCATGCCCTACCCATCTCATCCTCCTTGACTTGATGATTCTGATTATACTTGGAGAAGAGTACAAGTTATGAAGCTCCTCATTGTGAAGTTTTCTCCAACTTCCTGTCAGTTCATCTCTCTTTGGTCTAAATATTCTCCTCAACGCCCTGTTCTCAAACACCCTCAGTCTATCTTCCTCCCTTAATGTAAGAGATGAAGTTTCACACTCACACAGAACCACAGGCAAAATTATAATTTTGTATATTCTAACTTTTGATCTACTAAAGATAAATGTTGGAAATAAAAGCTCAACTCGAATAGATAAGAATAGTTTTTATAAACACCCTGTACAGAGTGCTTACTACACTCAACGCACGCCTCTGTGAAAACTCCCATTTCTGTAATAAATAAAATAAATCATACGTCACATACTAAGGGTGAAGCAAATCCCGAGGTTTTGGGAAATTGGGGGTGAGATGGGAAGTGCTTATTGCTAGGATAAAAGCGGATAAGCCTAGGGATGAGGGTGAGAATAAGGAACGAAAACATAAAAAGGGAGAAGGAAAAAAGTACTTTCTTTCTCTTGCATCGCCTTTTCGGACAGGAAAAAAAATCTTCTCGTAGGCAAGCTACCCTTTTTAGCTATTAAGACTAATTCATCTTTCAGCTAGATAGGGATCATCTTTCCACCCGCTACCTCCCTCCAAAACCACCCCTTTACTACCTTTTCAACCCCTCTTCTTAAACCGTCTGGTAATCTCCGATAATTTGATTTGGATCCTTCCTCACGGAATCTATATCCGGGCTGCACTAAATATGATAGCTCATTCTGAGAGCCGTGCAGATCCCACGCTCTTGCAGGCGGGTACAGCTATTTTAGACTCCATAACGCACTGTACCTATTCAGCTGTCCGAGGTAGACACTGCTTGTCTGATGGGACATAATTTAGCTGGCATGGATGATCAAAACCTGCTGATTGTGAACCACAAACGTTCATCAGCGTTAACAGTAAAGTTAAATATTCCATTCCGGGTTCGATCCCGAGTCTGGTCAAGTGGGATTTGTGGTGGACAAAGTGGCGCTGGGGCGAGTTTTCTCCGAGTACTTCGGTTTCCCCTGCCAATCTTCATTCCAGCAAATTCTCCATCATCATAATCACCCGGGGCAAGTACAATAGGCCAATCAGTGGCCGCCGTGACGAGTGGACCCAGTTGGACTCCACCCCCCACTAAATTAAATAGAAAATGATGAGTACATCTTTATGCTGTTGTTATATTTTAAGCAAATATACACATAAAAACAGTGAACTGAAAATTTTACAGCTTTATAAAAACAAAGAATTATTGAATGCCTTTGGGGTGAATTCTTTCCTTATCAAATAATCTCTTCAGTTTTCTTGCTTTATCTTTTAAGTCCATCTTTCTTTCCAGAATAACAAGTCGAGAAGAAATTTTTAGGACTAATCTCTTTGAGGTTTTGGGTGTTATATAGCAGTAGCAGTGGAAAAGGGTTGCAGTGCAAAGTGGTTTTCGAGAGGTTTATGGCGATTTTCTTTTCCACCCCCATTCCTTCTTCCTTCCCTCGACTCGTGTTGTCCCATCCAACAGGCGCACCACTTATGCAGTACAGCAAGTATAAATACGCGCCGTTCTCTTTGTCTTCCGGCAAGGATGCACGTAACGCAAATATAACAATGTACAAGTGTGAATCGACATCACACTCTGTTAAGGTCTGCTTTGTGTACCTCATTAATTGACTAACCAACTCACAGATCCGTTAACATCTTAACAATCTGTTAAGGTGATAAACAGCGTGCTTTTATGTACTTAACTAATTAAACAAAAAAACTGACATATCGGTTAACACCTTAACAATCTGTTAAGGTGACACACAGCGTCCTTTGTGTACTTCACTAATTAACTAAACAATTGACAGAACGGTTAACATTTTAACAAACTATTAAGATGGTAAATAGCGTGCTTTGTGTACTTCACTAATTAACCAAACAATTGACAGATCGGTTAACATCTTAATCTGTTAAGGTGATAATTAATGTGCTCTGTGTACGTCCCTAATTTACCAAACAATTGAAAGATCGGTTAACATCTTAATCTGTTAAGGTGATAATTAATGTGCTCTGTGTATTCACTAATTAGCCAAACAATTGACAGATCGATTAACTAAAGCAATTACATGTACGCACCAGCATATTAGATAAATAGCCGACGAGTCGATTAAAGTCGCCCGACATCCTCAGTGAATATTTTCACCAACCAATCGACAGAATGACCAATTAACAAGTCATACGAAGAACTGACTATCAGACTAACTAACAGAACTATAGAGGGACTTGTGAGAACCTCAGTTCCTGCGTCTCTTCTTTGGTCACATATCTCTGAAGGCGTAAAAAACTTATTGGAATTCAAAATATCGAAAGGCCCTACGTGTCTGTGTTGGGTACTATGAAAATTTATGACAAAAAGAAATGAATGACATTAATTGACGGTTTCCGCGAAAACCTGTTCACAAGCTGGTTTGCCATAAGCAATGCTGCATCTAGTTTACATACTCGTATTAAAACTTGACTGGGTTCTGAGAGGGCTGGGCGAGATCTACAAGGCCAAATCCTTGACCAGTCTCAATATTAAATATGTTATGTTAAGAAAATATATAGCTTAATTTGCGTCATAATTTTAATAAGAAATACGAATTCAACTAATATGCTTTAATATAATGCTGTTTTTTATAATCCATATGGAAGGGAACGCCATAGCCTGCAGAGATCCAGGCGTCATTTGAGTTTTGTCTGTGCCAACTTAACTGACCTCACACTAAGACACTGGGAAATTAATCCAAATCTTGGACAAAGGATATTTCTCCAGAGGGCTGTATACATGTATGTAACTCTCACTGCATAAAAGATACCAAGAGATACTTTACTTTAAACGGCTCAACAACATCACTCTTGTTCAAATCATGTTGATTTATTTTACAACTTCATATAATTTTTCCACCCTAATATTCTCCTTTAATTTGAATATCCAAAGGGGTGTGAGTATGAGTCTTATTACATCATTAGCTCATCAGAACCAGCCCTCGTGCCCCCGCGGGGCATCAAACGATTCAAATATTTTTCTTGTGGGGTAAATCTTTCCGCTCGTTCGCAACCAAGTCTAGAAACAGGTGGGGGGAACACGGAGGGATGAAACAGGAATTGGGAAGGGCAATTGAACTCTCTGAAGAGAAATGGAACTTCGTCAGCAACAGAAACAAGAGATTTCGTGTTTTATTTTCAGTGTTTCATAATTTCGTTGGCAGAGAATTCAATAGCTAATGCTTATTTACCTAAGATTTGAAGTTCTCATGGTGGTAAATATAAAGATTATGGTTTTCTTGGAAGTGAGGGCCTATAGGTTAGTAGGCCTACTAGACTCTGCGGGGTCACATTCCAGAACACGACGATCTTGATCCATTTATGTGAGCTCTGAGATTATCTTGGAGGTGACAATAATATTTTCGAGGACGTTACGCCGTGTAATATAATAGATTATTACCGACATTTCGGAGGAAAGTACCACTTACATCTTTGGGATGTTGTTCGTTTGACTTACTCTTCGACCTTGAAGATGGAAGTAATATATTCCTCCGAAACGTTAGTGAACATATAGCAGGATACACTGCCTAACATAACAGGAGACTGTACTCTTCTTAGTAAATTTAATTTGTTTCACAGAATTTCAGCATTTTCGCCACGGAATGCTGCGTTCTTCTACTAGTGACGGAGTTGACCTCCCGTAAAGGGCAACTGCATACAGGCGTGCATTGAACAAGTCGTCTCCTGCAGTCGAAAAGGAGTGGCAGTCCAGAATGAGGGGGGGGGGGAGGCTAACAGACCCTAACCGTAAAGAAGCAGAAGGCTATGAATTGCTGCGCAGAGGCTCAGTCTTAGCAGAAGACATCTCAACACAGAGTCAAGTAGCAGATTGTAGAGAAAATGGTAAGAAGTCTTGCGCCTGCCATAGTAACGGAAGGGGCCACTGTAGTCGATACGAGCCTGATTTGTCAAGATTTATTCATATGTGGCCCCACTTTTTTTTTGCACAGAATTTCTGTACACCGCTTGGTTACATTCCATGGACCGAATGGAGTCGAGCGAAGCTTAGAAAATTATACCCCATTTTAACACAGTAAAATAAAAGAAGTTAGAATTCCATAGTTCCAGGAAATTTTCTACCAATACTAAATATACAATTGTAAGATGATTAAGACCAACACAAAACACGAATTTGTTATAAAAATACAGTTGAAGCTAAATAAAGAAGGCAGTAATTCTAGAAGAAATTAAAAAAATAATGTAAATATGACACAAATTTAAAAACAATATAGAAAGAAATATCACAGGTAATTCGAACACTTAAGTACTCATTCTAAAGAAATACTGTAACTTTAAGTCAACATTCATGAAGACCAAAATGTAAGTAATTTGAAATACAAAGCATAGGCTTTAAATTCCTAAAGAAGTGCAAAGTTTAAGTAAAAATAATTATAGAAATATGGCCTTTGTTATAAAACAAAAACTTTATATTCAAGAATATTTCCAGTTTTGCCCCTCTTCTATTTCGTGGCAGTAATTTTACTAACTAGCCGGTCACGGTAGCCGAGCGGTCTAAGGCATGCACTGTCTTCGCTCGCTCGGAAGCCGGGATCGTGGGTTCGAATCCCACTCAGGGCATGGATGTTTGTGTGCGTTTTTCTGTGTTTGTCTACAGGTAGAGGCCTTGCGACGAGCTGATCACTCGCCCAAGGAGTCCTACCGCATGTGTAAGATCTAGTAGACCGAAGTGAAACGGAGAGTTTCATGGAGATAGGCCTAGGGCCAAATTGGGGCTGTAGCGCCACAGAAAAAAAAATTTACTAACTATACCCTTTCCAGTCTCCTATTTCCTCTTCAAATTTTCCCTCTCGTTATAAATCGAACAATCATTTTAGGAATTCTTTATTTCCCATTTTCCATACATTTCAATTTTTTCTATGTATACAATACAGCATAGTCCTGCCTTCTGACGTCATTCCCCAGCTTATTCTGGTGAAACATATGTCAGGCTCCCTGTCATATTACGCGCTGATGGTATCACGTATGTCACTGCTGTATTTCTGTCTACTGGCTCTCTGATTCATAGCGTACCATTTGTACGGGGAACACAAAATCACGGCGAAATGTGATTGCTCTTTTGGACTTATATTACTATTTTCTTGGATAAGCTGTCCTGCATCTCACTATTAAAATCCTCATTGGCATGGATCTCTGAATCCTGAAGATCTTGCTGTCTTCTTCATGCTGGTTCACGGAAATTTTATTTTAATTATATATCGTATATTTATATACATCTCTTAAAGGCCGTAGGAATCCGTTGCGCTGACCACGCGACACCCTCTATCCGCAAGAGCTGGCACTAACTTCGCTGATAAGAGGAGGTCGCTCGGTCGGTATAGTTCGCTTGCGGACTAAAAACCACGGAGTTTATATACATCTCTAGGAATCAATTTCTATGTAGAACTTTCAATCAATTTTAATGCGTTTATGAAGCTTGTAATAATTCAGGTGAAAGTTAAATGTATTAACTGAGTGGAAAGTCAGGTACATTAGTAATAATTATTATTTTATAATATATGAATTCATATCAAGCGCAATTCAATAGTTTGAAAATGTTTGTTAATGTTTACTGCCTGACGATGGCTTCATAAGTAGAAACATGTAGCGCATTGTCACACAATAAAGACCAATAAACTCACTATACACACTGAAATGTGAACGAGGTTCTGATAATAGTTGTGTCCAGGCAGAAACACAAGGAAGTAATTGTATAGAAAACACAACAGGATACATTCCTTAAAGAAAATATTATTCAGTCTGATATCTGATAATCTAAATCCTGGGGATATTAATATATCGGTATTCTGGGATATGACGCTGTGTAAATTAGTAGAAAGATATTGTTTCGGAAGAAATTTTGCCTCCATCTACAGAATAGAATTTAGGCAAGAGGTTCCTTCGAAACGCTGGTACTTTCTTACCAACCTATAACCCGCCATATCCCAAAAGACCGCAATCTTATCAATAAGTTTAACTAAATATTTTATTCGCCGGTCACGGTAGCCGAGCGGTCTAAGGCGTGCACTGTCTTTGCTCGCTCGGAAGCCGGGATCGTGGGTTCGAATCCCACTCAGGGCATGGATGTTTGTGTGCGTTTTTCTGTGTTTGTGTACAGGTAGAGGCCTTGCGACGAGCTGATCACCCGCCCAAGGAGTCCTACCGAATGTGTAAGATCTAGAAAAACCGAAGTGAACGGAGAAGTTCATGGAGGTAGGCCTAGGCCCACTGGGGCTGTAGTGCCAAGGGGGAAAAAAATATTATTCAAGCAAGAAGACGAAAAATAGTGACTACCTGTAACCGTCATATTTATCCCGCGTGTAGGCTGACAGACTACAGGCCCTACATAACGGAGGTATACAACAAAAGAAATTAATATTATCTACCATTTTTAGTTCTTAAATATATAAATCGCTAATAATAAATTTACCGTTTGATGTTAAATGAAAATATCATAGCTCAAGCTGCTAGACACTGGCTCCTGCCTGCGGAGCTTGGTTTCAATCCCTGGTGATTGTCAGAATCATCAGAATTAAAGTATTTTTCAGAGTTCCTTCGGTTCTCCTCTGCCAATCATTATTCTGCCATTTCTCCGCTTCTGAGTTGGACGATAATCCTGGCCAGCAGCACGTCATTACATCCTTAGTCCTTAAATTTGGTGGTGTTTGTCTCTCACCTGTACTTGCCTGATTCGAGAATAAGGAAGATTTCGTACGTTCTGTCAAAGTAAAAGTGTTGACATTTGCTGCTTGTGTTTCTAGATCTAAAAACATGGATAATGAAAATCTGCCTCAAAGTCTGAAATTATTATCTCACTTCAAATAAATACTTGGTTCTTCCAGATAGCGCATAGACGTATCCAGCAACTTTAAAAGAGCTTCGCCATAAGAAATATACGTAAGTTTCGTGGAACGGCAACAGAACTGTCGTTTCTGTTTTGCCTAAACAAACGGATATTCAAGCAGCAGCTTCTAGCAAGTTCATTGCTGACACAACGGACATTCAAAATTAAGATGTTTACAGCACTTCAAATGAATTCACATTTGTACATCTNATTATCTTTGTATATTTCTATGTACTCGTGCTAACTTTAAGATTGGCCACTGTGCTGTTAAGTTTGCACGTAAATAAAGGCGAATTGAATTGAATTATTATTATTATGCCGATCACGGTGGCCGTACGGTCGACGGCATGAACTGTATCGCTCGCTCGGAAGCTGGGATCATGGATTCGAATCCCACTCAAGGCATGGTTGTTTGTGTGCGTTTGTTCTGTGTCTGTGTTGTTCTGTGTGTGGGTATCGGCCTTGCGAGGGGCTGATCCCACGTCCAAGGAGTCGTACCGCCTGTGTATATGNAAGATTGGCAGGGAAAACCGAAGCACTCGGAGAAAACCCATCCCAGCGCCACTTTGTCCACCACAAATTCCACTTGACCAGACCTGGGATCGAAACCGGGCCGCCGCGATGGGGAGCCAGCGACTAATCGCTTGAGCTATGACGCGGCCCCTATTGTTATTATTAAGTCGAAGATGAAGCCGTATTGGAAAGAACTTATAATAGACCACATGTTTCCGGATAACTGCAGCTGAATGCAAGAGAAAAATAATATTAATATTAATACAACATAACCTGGTGACGTTGACATAGTGTGGACTCCGATTCGCGTCACAGACAGGTTCCTTCTCTTCCTCAACGCTCACAGAGAGGTTCCTTCTCTTCCGCAACGCTCACAGAGAGGTTCCTTCTCTTCCGCAACGCTCATAGAGAGGTTCCTTCTCTTCCGCAACACTCACAGATAGGTTCATTCCTTCTCTTCCGCAACGCTCACAGAGAGGTTCCTTCTCTTCCGCAACGCTCACAGAGAGGTTCCTTCTCTTCCACAACGCTCACAGAGAGGTTCCTTCTCTTCCACAACGCTGTGTCCAGGCAGACTCCTGAGTACCACCCAGCACATTATGTAATAGATATGAGTGCAAAACAGCCGGAGCGCGAAGCTGACCAGTCAGTTCTGTCTAATACCTAAGCTAATAATGCATAGGTCTTTAGCTCCACATCTGCTATACGCCTTTATACAATAGGACTCAGACACAAGAACAAATTTGTTTTTTATATCTTAAATTCTGCCTCTTTATAGAATATTTCCTCTAGTTTAGACACATGAGAATGTCTACATAGCCCGCCGTGCCTCGTAGACCGCTTTAACGTGAGTTCGAATCTCGTTGGGCTACGTGACGCTTGTCAGAGTGCAACTGTACTGTCCTCTAAAGACGAAAGTCTGAGATAAACTCATCTCTGTCTAGTACGTACCCGATATAGAGAAACTTTGCAATTAGAGAGGGCAAACACTGCATTCGGATTTTAGTTCTCATTCCCGTGCTTGTTCCATTTGAACACTCTAAAGCACAGTAGTTATATATTCCACATGATTTACCAGTAAAAATTCGTTTTCCACAGAGCGTTTCGTGCGATTTTCAGAAAAAAACAGCGATTATTTTCCGAAACGCCTTCAACCGATTGACTACTGTACTGCAAGCGTGGTGTAGACACTAAATTTTTTAACTTCACACAGATGGACTTCAGGCTTGAAAGGGTAATATAAAAGAAACGATATACGAGTGTAATCGAATGCTAGTGCAGGGAAATACATTTAATATATTCATCAGTAAGGGGCAACTTAACCCACTGGTAGACCTATAGGTTAATATTTGATTTTTGGTTCAATACTTATATAATTTAAACATTCAAAAGTTCACGCCTCAGAATTCTCACAAATATACTTAAAGCGGTATCTTTTGCTCAATAACTGAAATCTTTGGACTTGACATCACGTGACCATTCGTACTCTTCGAGTAGTGAATTTCACCTTATTGGCAGACGCCACCAGAGTGTGCGGACTGGTTAACATTAGCCTCCAATCGAGGGTTACTGTCATCAATTTATCTTTTCCCACCAGGGTTTATATACGTGTCTGGTTTTCCGATTCGAGCTACACGGTTCGCTCAACTCAAATTTCTTTACTTAATAACAGTAATAATGCCAGAAGACGAGTGCAAATTGTGAGTGTCTTAATTATCTCACATCCTATGAATTTGTGTTTCTCGTGTAATTAATTCTAAATTTCATGGTCATCAGGAGTAGGTTAGTTTACTCAATAAAACAAACAAACTCCGTGGTTTTAGTCCGCAAGCGAAGAATACCGACCGAGCGACCGTCGCTTGTAGGCGAAGTTAGTGCCAATGCTCGTGGGGATTCGTTGCGCTGACCACGCGACACCCTGTCTCTGTCTCCTATAGTCGGCTAGCTATACTCTTCTCATTAAAAATCTCCGCTCTCAGGTAACTCAAAAGATCTTTAGTAGACAATCACCAAGATCCGTTTCAATAGTTATTTCACACCTAAGCCTAGACTTTCAAATTTGTCTCTGTAATTAGGGTTCTCTCTCCAAAACTGTGTATGCAATTATCATTTTTTCTACACGTGGCACATAACTCACTTATCTTGTATGTCTGATATTATCACTCTAAGAGTACTGCAAACTAAAAGGCTCCATGTTATATACTTCTCAATAGTCCTTTGTCAATTTCTGTCTCCAGGATTCTCAGGCCAGGCATAAGTGAGAGTGTATCCGCTATGTATTTACGTAACCATAAAGCCATGGGAAGATCTTAATAAAATAGCAGATGTGACATTTGAGGTGCTGGTGTCGTGACAACCAGAACAAATTTCGTTTCTCGAAGTTCACGTCTTACCCACTGCTGCCGACAAGACAGAATTTTTTAGCAGCGCAAGTCACTGCTCTTTTGTTTTCGCCTCACCTCAAATCTTTTCCCATTCTATATAGCTCGAACATCATTTGTCTTTTTTGTACCTCTTGCATTTATTTCATTTTTTCCTTTGACCGTGGTTTCTTTTAATCACATTCATCTGTTCTTTTCTTTTTTTAAAATGAATCTTTTATTCTTCAACTCCTTTCGTTTCTTTTCTCTATCTCATGCTGTTGTTATTCTTTATCGAGAATCTTTTTTAATGTATTCCTTTTTTTCTCTCTCCACCCGCACCAAACAACAATGGCCCCCTCACTCTCTCACACGCACACAGAACCCATTCAGATCCCATAGAAATCTTTCCAGCAGATGGGTGCCTGAGGGCAATATCAAAAGGGTTATGTCTGGACTATAATTATACCGAGTTTTTTTTCGTTATATTTTATTTCTTAAGGGGTGTGGAAACATGTGGTTACTTTGAGGTGTTCTGAGGTGGAAGGGGGAGTAACGTATGCCCTTATTTTTTGTTCCCCTTCTGCTTGTCTTCATAAATTAGGCTATTTAAACCCTGTACCGGTCTAAAAATCCTCTTTTCAGTGTTTTATTTACCCTTATCTCGCGTCTTACACATGAGAAAACTTATGAACTTTGACGTTTCTCTAATAAAATACAGATTTCTCTTGCAAAGATGAGATATATACATAAAATATAGTTCTCAAAGTCAAAGTCCCATTGTAACTGACGGTCGGTCAGTCAGTCAGTCAGTAAGTCAGTAAGTCAGTCAGTAAGTCTTGGTGTCGAATCCCATCTGGGGCTCATGACCTGATATTTATTATTGTTTAACAGTTACGATTTTGTTTGTTGTAGGGCACCCTGTCTGACGAGAGGACGGGTCTGTCATTTACACATGTTGCTGGCCCTTGCCAGTGCAGTCTTTCTCGGGTCCGAGTCCCTTGGGACTCGCGACCATATTTTACTCTCTCAGATATGAGACTTCCCTTTTCGTCGCCTCCTACGACTCGCAAGGTCATGGCGGAGGTATTCGACCCCGCCTCTACAGTTCTCAATAAAATCTACAACTTAGAAAAAAATTTCTTTTCAATATGTTGACCATTTTTAAATTAAATTAAAAATAACGGATAGCTCTGCACAGTGAGATGCTTTTAGAGCAGTTAAATACCTCTGCCATACTACGGACGGATTTGTTACCTCCAGTAAGAGGAGAAGACCAATGAGGTGCATAAAATTTGAAGAAACGCGTTTGAAAGCAGGTGCACTCCAATGAAGTTCACATCTCAACTCTTGTTCTTTTTACCAGAATTGGGCGTAAAAATTTTCAGATCTAAAAACAAACAGACTTGCAATTAAGAGGTGGGTGGCTAGGTGGGTGAGTTAGATTCTACTTAGTTAAGACAAGTAGTTATTCATTTGCAGTTTAAAATGTCGCGTCCCGAGCTCTGCCACTAATTAGTTGGCCAGAGGACATCCACTACCGACATTATCATCATAATCATTACCATCATCATCGTTGTCGTCGTCATCATGGCAACTGGTGATCTCTCTCTCACCCGAAATTAAGTTCTGCGATGTAAAGTGACTCATCTCTAAAACAACTGCAACAAATTTGTCTGTCAAATATATCTTTCTTAGTAAGTGCATTGCATATTATGAGGTTTATATTATTAAAAAGGACGAAATGATGTAGGCATTAAATAAATAAATAAATTTTATGTGCGACACAACAAAATAAAGCTACTTATAACTTATATCAATGGTGCTTAAGATACACTACCACTTACACAGTTTCAATTAGCGGTAATTTAAAATATTTTACATGGACTTATACAGAAAGTGGCGGTGAAGTGGGTTAGTACTCCAGTTTAGTGCTCAAGAGTTCCGGAGTCTAAACCTTGGACCAGAGACCGGATAGCTTGTTGCATTTCATGGCTTTAATCATCCCTTTCAGTAAATGCCGCGTTAGTACTTCGAACTCAGCCACGACCACTTCCTCTCACATCACTTCCAACTTATTATTCACAAATCATCCCATTATTCGGAGATATATTATCTGAGCTACTGAGAGTGGCACTAAACAAAGCATAAATAAATAATTAAACAAATAACTAAAAACTAAATAAATAAACATTCATTTAAAAGTATCGGGGCACGCGGTAGAGCAGTTGGTTGAGGCATTATGTAAAAAGCCGGAAGGTCGCGGGTTCGATTCCCAAACGAGATCACTGGATTTTTTCAGTTGACCTAATCCTTACAGCTGAGCTATCACCCTGGGGTCGACTCAGCCTATAACAGAAATGAGTACCAGGAATATTCCTGGGGAGTAAAGCGCGGCCGGCGCGTAAGGCTGACAATCTCACCGCCATCTGTGAGCCGATTGTCTAGAAAATGTGGGAGGCCCTAAGTCTCACAACCCTATGGGCCTCTACAGCCTGTTACACAGAGGGTTTTGTTTTTATTTAAACGTATCCCAGAAATTCCGTACGCATTCACCTTAAGATTTATGGGCGTATAAAAAACATGATCATCAACAGGGACAGTATTTCTCAACTGGATTGCCGTAACCCTCTGGTGAACCGGGAAGATATTTTTGGTTTTGACAATATATAGAAGACAAAAACTATACACAACGAAAATGATAATTGTCAAGTAGCTTTACACGTGTTAAGTTTTCAGACACTAAACACATGTAACCAATGCAGTGTTACTGGTTCTGCTGAACTTTCACCTTTCTTCCACTGTTTTCATTTTAGACTTCACATCAGGATTTAACTTATTTCAACATGGTCTATATACAGGCAAAAATTCTCTACCTTCAGTATTTATTACAAGCATTATCTCATCATTAATACGTTGCGAGCCACAGCTTTCAGATTTATGGGTATGAAGCAAGGTTGCACCTGTACCAGTTATATCGTAAACAGCTCTCATTATGTTAGATTGAGGTTCTCACAGTGAAGAGTACTATAGTCTGGGACACGGCACTGGGAAATCCGGTAAATTTTTTTTAACATTTCGGAGGAACCTATTAACTCAGTTTTCAACGTCGAACGATACGCCGAGCAACCAGCAAGGAGAGCTCCTTTTGGGATAGTACCTTCAAATAGGCCACAATTGCTTCTTCAGAAATATCTAATTTGACATTAATTAATCTCACTGTTTTTGACTCAATGTTGTGAAATAATAGAATAATGAATCGGTACAAATTATGAATTTGAAGGACTCTGAGAACCTTTTTACATTTGCCATGTCTTAGGAAGGAAATTATGAGTAAAATCACGAAAGACAGCAACAAGCATGGCTAAGTTTCTCGTCTGGTAATTCTGGAGTTCAGAAGCAATATGTTCTCACTGTTATGTATCTCGTACAGAGAAAGTTCCCTTTTTAGGAGTTGTCAGTGCTAACTGAATGCGCTTGACAGAGACTAGGAATGCTGTGAACATATCAGGATAGCTGCAATGTGTCACTTTTTAACTTATCATTGTATTCTTCAGGCACAATACGGAGTTGAAAATATTATACTGTTCTTCCGAAACGCCCATTCACTTCCAGCCTTCGGAAAGCACTACAGCAGCAGAATCATAAGATGCAAAGTTCTTTTAAATCTTTTAAATAAGGAGTTCAAAAAGTTTAAAAATTCAGTTCCTACCTCACAAAGTACATACTTCATCTACATACTTCAGCAGATTAATGCTGTATATAAAAAAATAGTTTCTCTTTGTTCTGTGGATCACGAGGGACAAATAAATACATTGTATGGGCAAAACTCAAAGAATTTTCATGCTGAAGCAAGTGGTACATACCTCTGTGATTTAAAGGGCTGTGAGTTACAAAGAGGGCATCTTAAATACATGCGTCAATGTTTAGAAGTGGCTATGGTCGACTGAAATGGATTATTCAAGCAGGAGTTGTAACGTAAAGACAGAAAGTAAAGTTATCCCTGGAACTAATTAATCAAATGCCACGTCATGAAGATCAATACGGGAAATAATAATACACGTATATGGAGGTGAATAGTGAGCTTTACGTTCCTGCCGCTTTACCCCCGACGAAACAGCCCCTGATACCCATTTTATAACAGCCTTGGTGGACCCCAAAACCGGTCTGCACAATATTGAAAGGAGAAAAATCTCATATCCATAACGGGGATTGAACCCTGACTCCTCAGTCGTTCAGCCTGTGGCGTAGTCAATGTATTGACTTAGCTGTGTCAGCTCCAGAAGTAGGAGTTATACACGAAATAAGCTCTTTGGTTACAGCATGTTTCTTTTCTCCTCCCCAGGTCTTCCTGAAGAGAGACGCTAAACAGCTCTCACTACACTGTCCCTATAGTACAACACTCCCTCACACGTAACTGTGGTCACGGCAAAATAATCGGACGGTAATAAATATGCACCGTGTTATGAAACTGGAGTGATTTCAAATACTTTGTAGTATACATATAGTATACTATAAATGATTCATTCGTTTTTAAAACGTTGTATTTTCCAAAGTACTATATGTACAAATATGATTGATATATAAATAGAACCGTAACATACCACGTTTGTATTATGTGCACCAGTTGGCAGCACGAGTTCAGTGCCTTTACAAAATGGCGACAAAGCAAGAAAAGAGTTTTTGTTTGTTGGAATATGCGAGATGTTCATCTGTTATAGCAGTGCAACGCGCATTCAAAAGAGAGTACGGACAAGAACCGCCATGTAAACAAAGCATTTTGCGGTGGTATCGGCAATTTAAGGACACGCTGAATTGGGCGTGTTGGTGAGGATGACATAGATCTGTTCACTTGGCCCCCCAGATCACCTGATTTAACGCCTTGTGACTTCTTCCTTTGGGGGTACATTAAGGATCGTGTGTACGTACCCCCACTGCCAGGAACACTAGTAGAGCTGAGGGAACGCATCGATGCTGCAGTGATGACCATTGACAGGATGATGCTACAAAATGTGTGGAACGAGCTTGACTACCACCTGGACGTGTGTCGTGTGACCCAAGGGGCACATATAGAATATTTTTAGAGTGTGAAGAAAACTTTGTGAGTTACGGGTCTTTTTATTTAAGATTAATATTTGTATGTATAATGCTTTGGAAAATACAGCGTTTTAAAAACGAATGAATCAGTTCTGGCCACCTGTCACTTCTCACACCCTCGAACCCACCCCCTTGTCTGAAATTTTTCTTCTGCGCATTCAAGGTTACTCTTGGCCTTGTTCGAAGTTACGTGACACTTGCTTTACTACGGAAGCACCAACACAGGGGAAAATAATTGTTTTGTAAATTAAACTCATCACTGAAAAAAAAAATATCTTCCTGAAACCTACGAGCTCTTAACTACTTCTGAAATAATTTTGAGTGTATTTGATGGAAAGTTAGAATTTAAACTGTCCTAACTACTTTGAGCCTTCCATAGAATTAAGAGGCAGCAAGGGTATAATTTAGTGGAAGCCTTATATGGTGGATCTGCCGTGGTAATAGGGTTATGCGGTTAGAGGAGAGTGCTAGGGACGGAACCTGAAGGTGTGGGGTGGGCGGGCAATTGCCTCATCATATAAAGGCTATTTTATTTGCACACCAGATGTTTAAAATAATAATTCTGCTTCTAGAATATTTCCAAAAGAATTTCATGTCAACAGTCATGAAATTTCTACGAAACAATTCAGTAAATGATCTGTAACTCTGCCTCGTATGAATCTTACATTAGTTACGCGATTTTAGATGTGTAACATTCTAAGTTAAACTGACTACCTGGTTGATTATATAACGAAGTGTGATAGCTAAGTTAGTCAAGTGACTGTCTGCGGGCCAAAAGACCACAGCCTGATTTCCGGCAGTGTTTGAATTTAAGTCTTCGCCATTACTGGATCCAGGGCGGCTCCACGAGTTCACTTAGACCCATCTCAAATGAGTGTCGGTGCCGGAGGTTCCTCACCCAGGCGATTGAAATGTAAAGCCGACCACCCAGCTCCACCCAATGGAGACGAATAGATTTATCTTCGCTCCCACTTCTTCATGGACACGCGGTGGAGTCATTGGTTGACGCACTATGCTACAAGCCGTGAGGTCGCGGATTCGAGTGTTCATGTCATTCGAATTTCAATTGACCTAATCCTTTCAGCCGAACTATAGCCCTGAGGTCGACTCAACCTCTAACAGAAATGAGTACCAGTGTTCTTCCTGGGGGGTAAAGGGTGGCTGGAGCTTAAGGCTGACTACCTCATCGCCATCTGTGAGCTGATTGTCTAGAAAACGTGGGGTATTCACGGCTTTATATAGGGAGAGCTTTACCTTTTTACAGTCAAGATGGATTATATTTCCGTATGTTTGGAAACTTAGGAATTTGAGAAAAAAAAAGACTTATTCAGAAGAGAGTTTAATTTAAGGAAGTACTCAAATCATGAACCAATATCTAAACGGACAGAGAGTGTATGGTTTACAGACCGACCAGTGGTGATGGTATTCCAGCCTGTATCTCTAATCCAGACAGCGGCTCCCCGTTTGAAAGTAGTGTGCATGTCAATTACGAAGCAAGGGTTGCTTCACTGGGAGATAAATAATAAGAGAGAGAAAGAGAGGATGAGATTAAGGAACGTGGGAGACAGAAGAAGAAGAAAGTAGTACAAAAAGATAGATGCTGAAGCAGATGTTCTCTTCAAGAGTCAGGGTAGCCGTAATCGTTAATGAAAATCTGGTTCCGAGACGAAACTAACCCCCTCCCCCTCCCCGCCTTCACACACACCTACACCATTTTTTTGTCGTGTGAGTAGTCTTTATATTATTATTACTACGAGCAACCCTTTTGTTATTGCTTTCTCAAGGGTAGATATAGGTCACATACACAGACAACATTTGGAGAACGAAGTGCGGTTGATCGAAAGGTCAGTAAGACATAAAGAAATTAGTCGCGCTCTTCGCAACACTTATTACAATTGCCATCACACTGTAGGAAAACAGAATATCGACTACCATATGTGTGGTAATTCTAGCTTCTATCCAACCTGAATGCTAATTCGCCTCCAGGAAGTCGTGTATACAAGACATGTGCCCAAGAAGCAGACATTAATGGACTCTGCTTAGCGACACAGTTCGTGTATAACGGAGAATTTTATATCCCTATCCATCCATGGCTCTACAGCCCTTTGTTTCGCCTTGACCTCTTTTTTAGTTCCTTGATCTTTTTACAGTCAGTACGACGCCTTGAACGGAGGATCAGCCAGTCGTAAGGCCGCTACCTGCACACAGAACAGCACAAACAAAGAACAAACGCACACAGACAAACATGCCTCAATTGGGATTCGAACCCAGGATCCAAGCGTTTGAGCAGATGAAGACAGTTCATGCCTTTGACCGCGTGGATGCTATTAAGGGCTTTTCGTATCCTTACAGTTGTTAGTTTCTTACAGTTTACAAGATGCGATTTTTAATATGACTAAATCAAAATTTACTTACTTACTCATGGAGCTGAGCCCTTCTGGAGGAGCCGCCAATTCTGCAGCTACTCAAGAATTTCCTAGCATTTTATGGAACCCGAAGGTTTATTACCGTGTTCACAAGAGCCATCCACTGGTCTCTCCTGAGACAGATCTATCCAATCCATACCATCCCATTCTATTTCTCTAAGACCCACTTTAATATTGTCCACCCATCTACGCCTTAGTCTTCCTTGTGGTCTCTTTCCTTCTGGCTTTCCCACCAATATCCTACACGCATTCCTCGTCTCCCCCATTCGTGCTACATGACCTGCCCACCTCATGACGATAATATTTGTCATGCATACGAGACATGAAATTAAAATAAATGAAGGACATCCACAGGGGAGATAATCTGAGGAAACTTGGATCAAAATGGAGGATAATTTAAAAAATAGTAATAAGAATAATGGGTCCATATGAGCTATAAATTAACATTAAGCTCAATTCAGAATGCAAAATTACAAAGAACGTATTTAGGATATTCTAGTCTTGCTCATGGAGCACACTTTGCAGCCAACTGTGCTTGTGTTTCGTGCAGAATAACGAACGTTAAAGCAAAAGTAGATGGACGGAAAGAAAATATACCGGTAACTTAGCAGCATGCAGGAAGTGACCATGTGTCGTAACGCCTCGGCCACACATGTCCATATAACAGGCAGCAATAAAAAGTGCCAACCATATGCACACACAATTTCCGCAGTTAAAAAACTTCCAAAAAATCGTAAAATAATTAAAAATAGAGCCATGTTATCGTTACATGTGTTGAAAAAATAAATAACAGCCTCCAGATCAAATGTGAAAAACAGACTCCATCCAACGTCGATAGTTTCCAAAACACAGGATTCGTAAGACTCGTACAAACCATTTCTTTATCATGATTCCGCAGGAAATGCTCCGTTCCTTGGTACATAACGTGTCCGTCCATCCCCTTATTTAATCAAAGACATTAATATTTATTTAAGAATAACACAATATCAGCTGATCGGAAAACATCCTAATTTATGGAACTCAGAGAATACCATCATTATCAAAAATTTTATGCTCCAACTGCTATCTCCTTTCTGGGTAACAGATTTTGAGAATGTTCCCATCAAAATTATGTATGTATTTTTTTTTCCTTGGCACTACAGCCCCAGTGGATCTAGGCCTACCTCCATGAACTTCTCCGTTCACTTCAGTTTTTCTAGATCTTACACATACGGTAGGACTCCTTGGGCGGGTGATCAGCTCGTCGCAAGGCCTCTATCTGTACACAAACACAGAAAACCGCACACAAACGTTTATGCCCTGAGTGGGATTCGAACCCACGATCCCGGCTTCCGAACGAGCGAAGACAGTGCATGCCTTAGACCGCTCGGCTACCGTGACCGGCAGTGTAGAAGAAGAATATTTAAGAATTCAGTTCGTACCTCACAGGAAACATCCGAATCCACTGTCCCGGCTTCCGAGCGAGCTAAGACAGTGCATGCCTTAGACCGCTCGGCTACCGTGACCGGCACTATGTTATTATAAAATCGTGGCTAAGTATGAAGGAGTTGTTTGGAGGCAGGTAATCTTCTTGTACCTACTGAATAAATCAGTACGTCAGAAAACTTCCTGATTAAGGGCAATATGCTTGAAATGCAGAATACATAATAATTGCTGCATTGCCCGAATATAATGTCCATTTTTTGATCTGAACTAAGTGACTAGCTATATAGAGTAGCCATTCTTCAGAAGCTAATAGTCGGTCAGCTGACCAAGATATTTCTCACTGTATATACAGTCAGAAGTTTTATCGCCGTATTCATATCAGAGAGCCGCTGGAACCTATCCTGAGCCAGATTATACCAACCGACATCTTGAATCCTCTTTCTTTCGAATTAGATTTAATGTTGTACTCCGATGTACGCATGTCTCTCAAGTAGTCACTTGAGGCTGTCACACTAAATGTCGTATACATGTGTACGTGCTACATGTACGTAGGCCTATAATGCACGCATAAGAATAAGATGATTCTGAAAACGAAAAGCCTTTTGAGTGGGGGTCAGAAAAGTTTCACGAAGAGTAACGCACTCACTTGTTATGTAATGAAATTCCTTGTTCACTTCGTACAAATAATCGAATCCTGCGTCCTTTGAACCTTAATCACATTGAGTCACCCTCCCTGTAGACAGTTCATATGCTGCAGACGAAACTTTGGCTCACTCTGATTGAATAGGCATAACCGCAGCGACGTGGTCCACGGTTATTTGAGGCTCCAATTCAAATGTAGGTCTCGTCTTTGACACGGTACATCTGAACACTCCGAAAAATCAGACCTTACTGCGTTTTAAAGACGCTTTATCATCTGCACAAATGTAGTCAGGGGCGATAACTGAGTACAGCACAGCAGGAAAGTTTGTGGTCTATTTGAAGTCGCTGCGTCTAGCGTTTCCGGAGAAGAATAAAAGGAAATCAAGAAAACATCAGAAAATTAATTGGCCTCCGGACCAAAAATCGAACCAGGGGCTCTCTTTGAACGCGAAATGGCGCTGAAGTACTCAATTGTGTTGTTCTGTGATTATATACAGCGAGCTTTTTAAAAAGTATTTTTAAACTACACAGTCATATAGTATAGAACAGGATGAAAATAAATTATGGCACGAAAAGACTGTAAGAGGAATCTGCATATTTTAGCGTAGGCACACTAACCCTGATTTTGCATAGAGGGACTGAGAAATGTCACGAGACACAGTCTGAATGGCAACCCTCAATGATCTTAGGTGGCTGGTGGTTGGCTATTTAATCAATCGACAGACGGATTGATGGATTGATCGACAGATAGAATGATGGATGGATGGAAGGAAGAATAGATGGATGAATGGATGGATTGATGGAGAGATGGACAGAGAGATAAACAGCTAGATATCGATATAGATGATAGATACAGTCAGACAGAGGCAGATACAGACAGACAGACAGGTAGGTAGGCAGGTAAACAGAAAGAATGCATCCATACATACATACATACAGATAGACAGATTGATGGGTGGGTGGGTGGACGGACGAACGGACGGAGATGATAGATACAGTCAGACAGAGGCAGATACAGACAGACAGACATACAGATAGACGGATTGATGGGTGGGTGGGTGGACGGACGGACGGACGGACGGACGAACATATAGATAGATAGATAGATAGATAGATAGGTGGGTGGGTGGAAAGATAATCATGGCAATATAAAAATACTCATTAATTTCTGCATAATGCGCCACTGTTCAACTCCTTGGAACAATTTACTCCAAATTGTGATCGTGTTAGTATTAAATTTGATACATATAAAAAGAGAATTTACTCTTTTTGAAAACGTCAACGCCAGCATACTTTCAATTTTTTGTAGATACAGTCTCCATTGCCTTCATAATAGTATTCATTACCAACAGAACTTGATACTCACTAAAATTATCCGTAAGACAAATAATCTAATTTGTTTTAGCTAACTGATGCTCAATATATTCTGCATAAGTGATCAGAAATCTGTTCTGAATCACTTTGATGATACATGTGTAAAACAACGCGTGTACGTAGACGGGCTGCCCATATAGTTCTGTGCAGTACAGTATGACTTATGACACAAGATATGTAATTTTTTCTTTCAGTTTTCCTAGTGCAAATGACAGACTGTATTGAGACATAGTAGTTAAAACAAATTACATGATGTAACTAATATGACATTTACAAATAAACAGTTTCTTATGATATATCTGACTTCAGAATATTTAAGTTATTTGAAAAGAATAGATGTACATTTACATACCAAAATATTAAGGTGACAAATAATGGATCAGTCCTTACCAAAATAGAAGAAAAAAGTCCTTTATAGACAAAAAAGGTAAGTCATTCTACTGATTCGTCCTAAGGAAATTTGCGTTAGAATAACGCAGTACTGATACAAGGTTGTGGATGTTATAATTTACAATTTAAATTACACTAACCACAAATTAATTCCTTTATCTTTCTTGGAAGAATTTAAATACATGTCATAATTTGTTTCGGCGTTTTAAGCCTTGTTCAGTATACGAAATTATATCGTATCCTATGCCTATACGAGATTCTAATATTACTTATTCTTTGAAACAAAGAAAAGAACGTCTTATTTGGTAGCCATTCCTGTCCGCCTGTTCGTCACCTAGTATCAGGGTCTAAACTGCTGGACAAATTTCTTAAAATTTTACATACGAAATGTTTCCCACGAGCTGCTGTTAATACTCCGATTATCAGCCACAGTGATCCACAGTAAAGTTTAATTTACATACGGACAAAGGCAGATTTACCTTACACGCATAGCCCAATTCTGATATTTCGTTGATCTTGGATGAAGAGAGACTTACTTTAACAGTTCTCGGATGCTTCCCCTTTACAGCCATACTGATTCATAAGAAAACCTGGTTTGCACAAATGGACTTTTTCATATACCCCTAAACACTTCAATAGATCTCACTGAAATTCTCTTTGGAACGAAATTCACTAATTTATATTTAATTATTCACATTAAACCGAGATTAACGGCCGTGGGGATCCGTTGTGCTGACCACGTGACACCGCAAAAGTGGCACTAACTTCGCAGACAAGCGGCGGTCGCTCGGTCTATATAGTTCGCTTGCGGACTACAGGCCACGGAGTTTTTTTTTTTTTTACGTAAGCTTAATATTAAATTTCAATGGCTACAGTTTATAATGTTTAGTATTACATTTTGGTGCATACCCTTTCCAATGCTCTTGTGCTAATAAAACTCTTTATAACGTGGCATCGAACTAGGCCTTAAGATAATCCCTGAAGGAATAAATGAAGGAACAAAAAAGAATAAAGGTTCCTTTTTATCGCGAGACCGAACGCTGTGGAGCTCCCAGTATCGTCAGTCGCAATGCGGCAACAATGTTTTCCGCTCCACCGTGTTCAGTCTCATGATAAAAAAGAACACTCGTTATTTTCGGTAAAGACTGATTCAAGAAGTATCGGGGTAAATTTGGCAATGACCCCCATGCACTTCGTCACCGTTAGGATGGAAAGTAAACAATGAAAATGACTTACGGTCCCTACCTTGGACGTGTGAGTCCTCAGGCTCGACTCCGTAGCGAATCCTTTTCCGCAGATGTTGCAATGGAACGGTCGGTTCTTCGCGCGTTCCACTTGCGCATCATGATTGCGCAGATGCTGCTGCAGGTTGCTGAGTTGGATGAAGGCGCGACCACACTCAGGCAAGTGGCACTTGTAGGGTCTCTCTCCTGCAAAAACAGACAGTAAAATAAATGAAAAAATTACATAACCGTGAGCTTCAAGATGAAATGTTTGTTTGGAAAACCACAAGAAAGAGAATGAGTGCGTATGAAGACAAAATGCTGAGAGACTGTTTTGTTCTAAGAGAAAGTAAAAGGTCATGATGGATTTTGTGTTATCATCTTCGTGCGATGACAGTGGGGCTATGATTGACAGAAACAATGTAGTGTGCATGATGAAAAGAGGAAATTCACATAAATGTTTGTAGGAAAATTTCAGTACAGACCCTTCGGGATGTAAAGGAGTAGACATAAATAAGAAACTGTGAAACGGACTGAACTGGCTCGGGTTAACAAACGTTTAGGCCTATTGTAACGACGGTAATACATCTTCAAATGGTGGTGCAACTATAATCACGAAATTTCAGGTTATCTGAGTGCTTATCAACTGAAGATCAGGCCGCGCCATAGCTCAAGCGGTTAGTCGCTGGCTTCCCACCGCAGCTGCCCGGGTTCGATCCCGGGTCTGGCCAAGTGGGATTTGTGGTGGACAAATTGGCGTTGGGGCGGGTTTTCTCTGAGTACTTCGGTTTCCCTCACCAATTTTCATTCCACCAAATTCTCCATCATCATAATCACCCGAGGCTGGTTACAATTGGCCAATCAGTGGCCGCCGTGCCGACCGGACCCAGCTGGGCTCCAACCCCCACTAAGCGAATTAAAAAAAAAACTAAAGATACTATGAGGCATACACATAGAATGACGAATGAGCTGAGTTCTAGAACAGGGATATATTCAAACAGAGGCCTGCGAGACTCTTTCCACTTGTCAGCGAAGGACAAATATTTTGAAGAATAATTTTGTTATACCTTGTTTCATAAAATATTTAATAGTCGTGTGTGCGAATGTGACAGACTGGTTGCGCACTTCACGCATTATTCCGCAGGTGTTGGTCCGCCCAATCGGTGCGCATAACCATGCTGGCCAGCCCAACATACTGAGTAACTCTAGTCTAAAGTGGAGGGGGGAGGGGCGCTAGTGGAATGCCATACTCCTGCACTGTTCTACTTTCCGCCTGAAACTACCGACGCAAAGACGAAGAAACTTCAGCAGGCATGACCTGTTGTCAGGTCACGATTCGAATTTCCCAATGTAAGTCACCGAATTCACCGATACAGCGGTGAATGCTCCTGCCCGTATGGAACTTGTACCGGGACATCGGCTCCTGAGGCTATCACTGTCAGTTTCTGTGGTTCTGCTAAGTGTCCCTGGTGAATGCATGCACGGTACTGCCTGGAAGATATTTACGCGGTCAATCCTCGCCATATCCATGTATTATCCATTCACAGTTGATGAAAATTTCTTCTTTTTTCCTTGGTTTCTTGGGGTGGGGCGCAACTACAACTGGCATGTCGACCACTGTTTGGCATAATGTGCCAGCCCCAGATGATGATGATGAGTGTGGAGCATGCGGTGGAATGAGAATTGGCAGGAAAAACCAAAAGCACTCGGAAAAAGGCTATAACTTGGATATTATTTATATGATGGATGATTCAGGAGGAAATTAAGAGGTGATTGAACTCGGGTAATGCTTATTACCATTCAGTCCAGAACCTTTTGTCTTCTCGTCTGCTGTCCAAAAACATAAAAATTACAATATACAAAACTATAATTTTGCCTGTGGTTCTGTATGGGTGTGAAACTTTGTCTCTGACATTAAGGGAGGAACATAGACTGAGGGTGATTGAGAACAGGGTGTTGAGGAGAATATTTGGACCGAAGAGAGATGAAGTGACAGGAGGTTGGAGAAAACTGCATAATGAGGAGTTTCATAACTTGTACTCTTCTCCAAGTACAATTATAATGATCAAGTCAAGGAGGATGAAGTTGGCAGGTCATGTAGCATGATTGGGTGAGACGAGGAATGCGTATAGGATATTGGTGGGAAAGTCAGAAGGAAAGAGACCACAGGAAAGACCAAGGCGTAGGTGGGTGGACAACATAAAATGGATCTTAGAGATATACGATGGGATGGAATGGATTGGATAGATCTGGCTCAGGATAGGGACCAGTGGAGGGCTCTTGTGAACACGGCGATGAACCTTCGGGTTCCATAAAATGCTGGGAAATTCTTGAGTAGCTGCTGAATTGGCGGCTCCTCCAGAAGGGCTCAGCTCCATGAGTAAGTAAGTAAGTAAGTAAATGATGGAAGAGTAAACTAAGACAGAGACGCTATACACTGGTAGCAATTTCTTGTATTTTTCTTAAAGTTACGCCACACAGGAAATTGTTTCAAATAAAACTTGTAGAACTTCATGTAATCTGCAGGTTTGTCCATATGAGATGTCTCTTTATACATTCGACGTCGAACTTTATTAGAAACGAATCTCTCCTGCCATCTCTTGTCACTTTACGGAAATATGGAAAAGGTTAGAGAACGATATTTTTCTACTTCTAAAATTTAGATTACTCTAGAATGAAGAGAAAACAAGAAAGAAAAAACTTATTGATGAATACATCAATTTCATTTGTCAAATATATGTATCAGGCATCAAGTATTGATTCCCGGAGACTGCAAACAAAGAAGTCGCAATACGAGTGCGGGGGGCGAGGGGTAAGACGGGGGTAGACGTAATAACCCCCCGATGGGCATTTCTTTATTAAAATCTCGAGATTTAATTGGATATCTTTTATATTGAAAAATTATAACATCTGTTGATGAAATTTAAAAGAAGGTGGAGAGAAAAAAATAATAATAATTCACAGATTTAAAAATTAAATTATGAATACATTCCTAACTGACACATGTTTGTGTGTGTGTGTGTAAAATAGAATGTTGGAAATGACATAACATCAATAAATAATTATAGTGCACCCATAATAACGAAGTCCATGTACTGTTATAACATGACGAAAAAAAATAATTACATACTACTCACACTTTTCACGGATATAGTGTATTTCACGGTTCCGAAGGAACAAGTCTTAACAGGTTTAAAATCAAACTTATTAATGCCTAAACCGAGATTAACGGGCGTGGGGATCCGTTGCGCTGACCACGTGACACCCTCAATCCGCAAAAGTTGGTACTAACTTCGCCGACAAGTGGCAGTCGCTCTGTCGGTATAGCTCGTTTGCGGACTACAGGTCTGATACGAAAATGTCCTTTCTGCAAAGAAACGTTAGCGTTTCTAGGAATTCATTGCGAAGTTCCTCATTATGTAATTGCCTTTAGTCGCGCATAGTTTAATTACCCAGGTTTGGACGCGATCATCACCGTTTTCGCGAGCAGCTTCAATCTGTTGTTTCCCTCGGGAATGGGAGATCCAGTTACGTGACATGAAGTAGTCTCTATACTAAAGAGGAAAATCTGCATTTAATGTCACAATCGGAACTGCAGAATTCTACGTTACCTACAACAGTGTGCTTTCATGTACATACCTCGGCACTTTGCGGGGCCCAACAAAACAATTACCGATGCAAATAAGATGGACAAAACAGAAGATACAAAGAAACCGCACCCTTTGGGCACAAAAAGATTTTTTTTTTAAAAATGCGCCAAAAAAGAATACAATAATTCACTACTTTGTCCATTACACAATACACTCGCGTCCAGTCGTCTGTCCGCCAGGCTGTCCGGACACGAAGTAAGCCTATACACATTTTTTTTTAAGTTTCCTCTCCTTGTTTTGTTCGTTGAAATTTTTCAGCTTCAGAAAGGGGCGGAGGGATGGAAAGGGTGTTCATTATTTAAAATGGCAGTTGCAGCTGTGTTTGGTTCATTCTTTAGTAGCCAAGCTACTCACCCCCACGGTGACGTCACACTTATTAATAGTGTGTGTCCACACAAGATAATACGTGAGAGAAACAGTCGAGCGTGTGAGAGAGACATGTCCACCTCCAGGCTTCTCCAGTCGACAAAATGGAGAAATTTACTCGATGTCTAAGCAGATATATTTCCGTAAACGCTGTCTTCGAGGCTGTGCATGACCCATTATCTCAGATAATAGTTTATTGCAGATACAAATCTACTGTTGTAAAGTTAATGGATATTTCTTATGTTCTGTTATATATTTTCTACATCTGTGAATGTTTCAGCTAAACGTTTACACATCTAGCATACAGGGCTCAATTACATCTGTACGTCACACTACCTCACTCACTCACTCACTCACTCATGGAGCTGAGCCTTTCTTGAGAAGCCGTCACTTGTGCAGATACTCAAGAATTCCCCAGCATTTTACAGAACCCGAAGGTTATGTCACAATACCTACATTTTTTCGTAAGGTAAGCAGTTTTGAGGAAATTAAATTATGTAAATATTAGAATTCTATATTCATCTAATTTCAGATGATTTAAACCTAAATTATTTATAAAAGAGTTCTTAATTACAAACGCAAAAGACTGACACTGCAGCCCACTATGCACTTCGCCTTTCTTGTGGAGGTACAGCTCCGGTATTTCTCAATAATCGGCACCAGATGAAGGTCAGTGGTTAGTTTCATGCTCCGACCGCTTTATCCTAGACAAGGCATCCATCGTACATATTTAATAGCAGGCTGGGATGGCCGTAGATCCAGTCTGGAGGCGGAGGTGAACAGAAAAACTTCAGCCTCTGCCCGAAATCGAACAGCGATTCTCCGGATGTCCGGCACGTAATCTAGCCTAGTTTACCGGTTGGGCTGGTTTCATTTATCGACAGAGGCCATTGTGAACGTACCGGCTCTTGGGAAACCCATTTTTCTTTCCAACGGGCACATTGAGGCTGCGACGTTAAGCTCGATACAAGCCTCAATCGAGAACCGAGATTAAGAATATATCGAGATTCACCCCCACATTCTATAAGCTCTCATGACGTGGCGCTGATTAGCGGGATCACATTCCGCTTGGGCCTTTTCACACTTATGTTCCTCTCCCAGAAGTAGTGATGATTCGGGAAGTGTTGAGCTGTCTGGTCGCTCATGCGGCTAAAACAGATGAATGTCCTATATATAGGCCTTCAAGTCACACTGTATAATGAATAAAAGCAAAGTATTAGGAATGAATTGTCTTGTGGAAATATTTTCCTTTTTCTCATCGTATTATTCACTCTGCACATCGACTTTTTAACACTGGATCTTATGATTAGCCACTTTCCTTTCTCAAGTAAAGGAAGTAGCAGTGTGAAATCACCAAACTATGTGTTTCCTTTTTCCCCGTGTGTTGTCACATTTTTTAACTCGTGAACCAGTTAACCGATTTTCACGAAACTTAGTTCGACTGCCCCGTACGCCCCTCAATTTATGTAGGATATGAGGTTCTCACAGCGATGGTCATGAAAATTTCAATCTTCTGGGATACGATGTTGTGTAGTCCGTCGAAATTAAACAGACGTTTCCGAGGAACATATCGCCTCCATCTTCAGTGTCGAAGAATAATCTAAGCATGAAACGAGTGTGAAGCAAGTAGCATATCCATGCTCAACATAAACAACATGGTGGATGTGCTAACTTCTGAAGTATGAAAGACACTAACTTACTATGTTAGCGGCCTCCGTAGTCTAGGGGTAACGTTCCCACCTCTTGACTCAAGGTACGCGGGTTCAAACCCGGCGGAAGTCGTCAATTTTTAAGGGCGGAAAAATTCAGGGAAGAAGTCCTCCGGGAGGGACTTTAAGCCGTGGGTCCCTGTCGTAACTTTACGGCACGTAAAAGAACCTCATATCTCCAAAGGAGGTCACTGAGCCAAATTCAGGACATTTCCCGCCCAACAGTAGTCTCTAACGCCTCTGGTAGATGGGGGAAGCGTCGAGATACCGCTGAGCCAGTAGAGGCCGAACTCGCTGGCTGAGTCGGGACTGATGGAACGCACTAGTACTGGTAGGGTATAGAGACTGGTAGAATATCACAGGGGGACGCACAATGGACCAGTACTGGTCTAACTGCATGGGGAAACCCACCCTCTCCAATAACAACAACAACTTACTATCTTAAAAAGCATGCAGACTTTAGTTAATATTTTTGTAGAAAATAAAGTAACAACGTGAGAGTGCGAAATTTCTTTTTGGCTGTAGGTTTTATAGCGATAAATACTGAACCACTGGAACTAGGTATTTGAAATCTAACAGAGGGAGAAAGATCACGATCATGCCCAAATATTAAGTAAACAATATGGCGAGAATGTGAAACTTGAAGTGATATCCATAATTTTAACGAAATTAGAGTCTGTGAGAAATAAGTTCTTTATAAAAATAATATCATAATAACAGTAACATATATTTTATGAAATAAGCTACCTTGTGGGTTAAGTATAAGCACAGAATATCAGCTGATCTCATAAATAATGATAAAGTAATTTATATAAATTAAGACAAAATTGTGTTACGACACATAAAAATGCGTTTTCTAACATTAAATATTTATTCTTTATTCTACAGTGTATTTAGAGGATAAGATATATAAACCAAAGAATAGTTGAGTCTATTAAAGCCTATTCCCAGTGTACAAATTTCTTGAAGTTATTTTGCATGTCTATATTGATTCATTATTACATGCAATGGAAGGCGTGCAGCTTTCATATGCTGTCCTCCAAAACGTTGTATTCACGAAGTTGAATCCATTTCCGCTATTCTTGACTCGTCGACCTTAGCAGCGTACACGCTACACATGACTCTGTCTCTCCCAGAGGCACATCAGAATGATCAGCGAACGTAACAGTCAACTCTTCCCCTCAATAGTTACAGACTTTCAACAGTTTACGTTACTTTAAAGAAACAGCACGGAAAGTGATAATATTTTAAATCACTTACCATTCCCAGGCGTGTAGTAGAACAAGAGACAGTTAATTTCAGGGGCGTAAGTACAATTACGTGGCATGTACTGTCTTCGCTCGCTTGGAAATCGGGATCGTGGTTTCGAATCCCACTCAGTGCATGGATGTTTAGTTTCTGTGTGACCGTTTTTCTGTGTTTGTGTACAGGTAGAGGCCTTGCGACGAGCTGATCACCCGCCCAAGGAGTCCTATCGAATGCGTAAGATCTAGAAAAACCTAAGTGAACGGAGAAGTTCATGGAGGTAGGCCTAGGCCCACTGGGGCTGTAGTGCCAAGGAAAAAAAAAGTACAATTACGTAAAGTACTTGAACTTCAAGGCAGAAATTCAACAAGGAGTTGCCTTTAGGTAAGACAGGAAGGCAGAAAATTACATATCGAATTTCTTTACAAACTACATACGTTACTCAGTAGTGCTGCACCGTTTATGTTAAGAGGGATGCAGAATACATGGGTAAATATGAGAGAGAAATTGTATAGCGGACGGCGACATTAAAAGTGGGCATTAAGAAGACATGTTTTAAAAATGTGGCACAGAATAATTGGTTCGCATAATGATGGAAATTTCAGGGACCGTAACAACGACGATCTTCCGGCCGACTGAAGACTGCTCTCGGAAAACAAAAACTTCTAAACAGTTCGACGGTACGACGGTATTGCGGACAGAAACTGGCTGGCTAGCTTATATAATTCCATAGTGAAACTTTGATTAGAAATAAACCAATGACTGATTTGATTGTTAATAAGTTGAGGATAAAACACGAAAAACTTTGAACTAAACTTATTTATATATCTGATGTTGTGCATGCGACCACAGAGCAAAGAATATAATAAAAGGAATTTGCTACTCACTGATAACGTGATTTTCCATCATCAATATAAATGGAAAAAGGAGATGGTTAAACCAAGACTAGAACTGAAATATTCCAAGAAGAAACAAATCTCATTTTGAAGTTCGAAAAGAAACAGTATTCATCTCTTTTCAGCATTTCCGAAACAGGGGGGAAAAAGAACTGTAATAAAAAGGCATGCACGTCATTAGATTGATAGGCTGCAAGAGGGCGGAGGTCTTTTTTTCACAGAGTTAGGGGATGAAGGAAAGGATAAAAAGGGGTTTCCAACCTTTTTTTTTTAAAGAGAACTTCATGAATCAAGACAACTTGTATCATTTATTACTAACATGGAAATGTTATCGACATGAAAACATATCCTAGCTCACAATGGATGGCGGTTCAATGTGACGTCATTGATACTGAACCTTGTGTCAGCATGGGAGGTGATACGGAGACAACAATGATGCCTAGCCCCGGGTGACAACGAAATGTGATACGGTGAGTTTAAGGATACATAGTCGTGGATCACCAAAAGAGGTGGTAAAATGACGTCGCCAATACATAGCCTACAACAACCAGGCGAAGGTGTAGGGGGACGTAACTGATATGTAACAGGCTCAGAACGCGTCGAGATACTAGGACATCAAGCATGTAGCCCAAGATCACCACTCGAGGTGGCATCACTGGTATGTAGCACAGGATGATCAAGCGAGGTGATAAGGTGATGTCATCGACACTTAGCGGAGAATCATCAAGCAGAACGTTACGGAGAAATCGCTGATACTTAATCATCATGTTAAGTGACACAATGGCATCACTGATCACCACCCGCCCTAATGATTCCGACTGCGACCCCTTCTCATATGGGTCAGTCAACACAGACCTATCACCCATTTCTTCTTTTTTATGCTCTCCAATCATCAAATTTTTTATGGGGAAGGGGGTGGTGAGTTGGCGGTCCCACAAGATGTACTGCAAAGAATCAGCAGTGAAAGTCGCCGTGACTTTGCTCGTCTTTACTAATATCTCCCCCCCCCCGATAATAATAAGCACAAATATATAAAATTTATTATTTTGCATGGTCGTGTAGTGTACTGAGATAGAACAGAAACTCTGGTCTAAATATCTGCCATATTCGATGGCGGTGTTTAGAAGAACAAGCCTCATCGACTCAGTCGATTAATTATCAGGGGAGTGGTCAGTTCAAAACTCGTACTTAAAATTCATCACAATATAATGACAGTTAAGGAACATGTTTTGACTAAATATCGTATAAGCCCTTCCAAAATTTATTGCCTAATTCCGAGAAGAATAAGAGGAAGGGGTATGCTATTATTTGGAAGTACACGAGAGAAAAACAACTTAAAAAGAAAGAGAGAGGAGCTGTTGACACAAAAACCGACAGCTGGGTAGCGAGACGCAAGGTGTCCTGGAACGAAACTACGGAGGTCAAGTATATGGAGCTGTATCCACCCACAATAGTCCTCCCTCTCTCCTAAATAACATTATAAAAATATCCCAGTACCCTATAATCAAATGCTACAAAGTACAAGGTACCATATGATTATCTGACGAGCATCTTTCAGCATTCCATCACATACAAACGGACTCTGAGGTCTTCGTAGCGGTCAGCGAGAACTGCACCTACTCGAGCCGTACACACAGAGACACGTGTAGGTCATACACCTCTGCCATAACACACAGAAATCTTAATCTATTGATAAGTAAGTAGGAAAAAGTAAAGCTATCCCTGTAACAGGCCGTGGGGGCCTATAGGGTTGTGAGATGTTGAGGCTCCCACATTTTCTAGACAATCGGCTCACAGATTGCGGTGAGGTTGTCAGACTTACGCGACGGCCGCCCTTTACCCCCAAGAACATTTCGAGAATATTCCTGGTACTCATTTATGTTAGAGGCTGAGTCGACCCCAGGGCCATTGTGCGCCTGGAAGGATTAGGTAAACTGAAAATATCCACCTCATAGGGATTCGATCCCGCGACCTTCCGGCTTGTAGCATAGTGCCTCAACCAACTACGTTACCGCGTGCCCCCTCTTAATCAACTGATCACCCACTGATTGGATGATTATCAACCTTAAAGAAATAAACAACTAAATTATTAAGCAATTAATCAGCGCTGAGTTCCTCCTAGCCAATTTAGAATAACATATTCTCAAAGGACATATATGTGAAACTTTAATCCAACCTAACTTAATCTAACTTAACGTAATTGAACCTAACTGAATTTTCTAGCTTAAACTAACATGCTAGAGGAAGCATATGTCTGTAATCTTATCTAAGATAGAACTCTTCATAGCTATATTTGCGAGAGTCTCAAATCCTATATAATCTAATCTATCCTAACATAACTTACTACTTACTTACTAATGGAGCTGAGCCCTTTTTGAGGAGCCGCCAATTCTGCAGCTACTCAAGAATTTCCCATCATTTAATGGAACCCAAAGTTTAAAAACCGTGTCCACCGTCCCTATCCTGAGCCAGATTAATCCAATCCTTGTCATCCCCTCCTATCTCTCCAAGGTCCATTTTAAAATTGTGCACCCACCTACGCCTTGGTCTTCTCAGTAGTCGCTTTCCTTATGGCTTTCCCACCAATATCCTATATGCGTTCATCGTCTCCCTCATTCGTGCTGCATGCCTTGCCCACCTCATCCTCCTTGACTTGATCATTCTAATTATACTTGGAGAAGAGTACATGTTGATGCTCCTCGTTACCTATCATAACTTCTAACTTAAAATATTAAAGGACGCATATAAACGTCTGCAGCCCTAAAAGGATCAATAATTGACTCCGAGAAAGACGAACTAAATAAAGAGGAACTCCATTCTTATAACATTTCATCAGCCATCTGGGTCGTTCAATTCATAATTTATACTGAAAAATTCAGAGGGGGAGACAGACCTAAACTTACCTACAGAGCACAACTCCGTGGCCTTTCGTCCGCAAGCGAACTATATCGACCGAGCGACCGCCGTTTGGCGGCGAAGTTAGTGCCAACTTTAGCGGATAGAGGGTGTCGCGTGGTCAGTGCAACGGATCCCCACGGCCATTAATCTCAGTTTTCTAGACCGGAGCCGCTTTTTCCTTGAAATAGCCCCTCAATTATCATCAAGAGGCTGAGTGTACCCCATTCCAGGCTTACTACATCTCAGAAAATTTGATAGCGCCGAGAATTGAACTCGGGACCTCAGGATCTGTAGCTAGGAACTCTGACCACTAGACCATAGAAGCAGACCAATAAATGCCTTAAAATGTTCTATGGTGACCAGCCGCGTCATGAACGAGTTGAAACCAATGTTTCGGAGAACTATTTCTTCTCCGTAATCAGGGAGTTTAGCTCAACCATTACGACGATGACCAAAAATTTAGGGCGTAAAATATGATTTGCGGAATATTTAGGATGAGTGGAAAGCTACGTAACCGAAGAACACGCAGTGGGCGTCATTTCAGAGGAAAATGAGACCCGGGACGATTATACTCGTATATGCAGTACAAGGAAGAATTTTATTGTTGTTGCAGTCACGTTTCAAAAATACTCCTGTAGAAACCAAATATGTTATCTTTATAGATCACCGCTTAAAAATTCTTAGACAGAAATCTTAAAATCCATTTGGACTCCGGACAGGTCTAAAGCCTAGTAAGTCATAACGACGAATATTATTATTAAATCCAGTGCCATATTGATGCTTTCCGTAAAATCTCACATTAGACCCATAGTTGTCTCAATTTTGAATTAATTAACCAAGAAAACATAGTATAAATCTCAGTAGATTAACATGCTTAATCTATTTGTCATTATAATTAATCGATTTCTCCAGAAATTATTTATTTTTGCATTGACATACCGCGAAAAATAGTCACTGAAGATGAAATACGCACTAGCTAAATGGCTCAGTGAGGCGCAACCCATCTTAAAAAGCTAACAGTTGTTCATCTACTGGCGATTTCCTTGCCTGTTATGGAATCCGCTCATTCAGTCCGGTGCACCAGATCCTGAACCTGAATAATCCACTTCGCATCCCACCCCGTTCATTATACTATTAATGGAGAAAACGATATAATAAGAAAAATGTTACGGTTTTTAAACAAAGGAAATTTCGTTGAGAGAAACTTTTAGCTAGGACAGGGGACGAAAGAGAAGCATACATAATATTGGCTTGGAAATTTCTCATAAAAATGGTATGAAAATATTGAAAATGTCCCTCAAAAGTGTGTTGCGGGAACGCGAAATAGAGTACATTAAAATCTGTTAGCATGCAGTTAAATGCTGGATTCATGTGCTGACAGTGCCGAAACTGCAGTTTGTTAAATCGGAGAAACTACGAGTAATTAGTTTAGTTATAGAGAGTCTGGTTAGTCATTAAGCTCAGACAGTTAATTTATTCCTTAGTTCCATAGTACATACCATTCGTTACCCCGCATCAGTTCTTCCAACAAATATATGCTTAGGGGCCAATTTAAAATTTAACCTCGTGACAGGGGGTGCGTTATCAGAGAAACGAAATGAGGTGTGACAGAGTATGATACTGAAAATTTAATTACATATTATATAATTAACAGTAAGTATAGTTTATTTAATTTGGGTAACAAATTTACCACTGCCTAAATGTGAAAATAATTTAATTCTATAATAACAATCATGAAAGAGAGACACCAAGAACCACAAGTAATATTTTGATATTTTTCATTCTTTCAAATATGGCTACATTCCTAAAATAATATTTATAATATTGTTATTTGCCGAAATATGGCAAAATAATTATTAAGTTTTGATGTGGCTTGAATATTTCCATATAATTAAAATTTCCAGGTGACAGAGCTTTGCGGGATATATCTAAATCCAGGTGGACACTTTGACATTACAGACCAAGTTATGAATTATGCGTAATTTCGTTGCTGTGGTATACATTAATATGATGGAATTTCAAACAAGATATACCAAACGATCATGTTATGACCACTATTGACACTTCTGTTTTAATGACACAGATCTACATGTAATTAATATGATGTTCGTTGTCAGAATGCACCAAATGATCATATAATAATTATGTATATTTCTCTGATCATGACTCATATAAACATGATGGAAGATCTAACATTCTAACTATATGCCTACATTATGAGATCATGTTAGGAAGAATAATAAGCACAGACCTTACTTCTGCGATCGTGACATAATATCAGCGCGATGAATGTCGAAACAGTATTCCTGACGATCATGTTACCCAGCAGGAAAATTCCAGTGCGCGTGGCTTAAGCTATATGAATAATATGTAATTTGAAAAACATACAAAATATTTATTTTATAAACTGTGGAATGTTTGTCGTCTTGATAGAACACTGATATATTGGGTTTTTGGACTTTATCCATCATCCTGGTTTTTAAGATAACTAATAAAAACACGACGTTTCGGAAACTGGATCTGTTTCCGTCCTCAGGTGAAGGAAAAACCTATTCTGTTGGGTCCGTTAGAAAGAGCTAGCCTCAATCACTGGACAAACCGATGTACACCATGGTCAGAATCCTATAGTAACTATCTTGATAGAAGTTATATTAACAGTACGGAAGTTGACACTGTATACAAGAATCATGTTATCCAATACGGGAATTTTCATGATCGTATTAACATGTCTGAATTTCAAGCATTATACCAACTGATCGCCGGTCACGGTAGCCGAGCGGTCTAAGGCATGTACTGTCTTCGCTCGCTTGGAAACCGCGATCGTGGTTTAGAATCCCAATCAGGGCATGGATGTTTAGTTTGTGTGTGTGCATTTTTCTGTGTCTGTATACAGGTAGAGGCCTTGCGACGAGCTGATCACAAGCCCAAGGAGTCCCACCGAATGTCTAAGATCTAGAAAAACCTAAGTGAACGGAGAAGTTCATGGAGGTAGGCCTAGGCCCACTGGGGCTGTAGTGCCAAGGAAAAAACTACCAACTGATCACGTTATGACTTCCGTGATCGTGACATATATTAATATCATGTGAAGTTCTGATAAAATGGAAGGATGAAATTAAGAATAAGTGTAATACACGCTTCTGTATTCGTGACACTAATTGACGCAGTGGAATTTCATGCAAATAGCAAACGATCATGTTATTATGAATACGGTTACTTCTATAATCGTGATATATGTTAATATGAATACAATTTTAAGAATATGGCAAAGGGTCATGTTATGAACAATATGCATATTTCTGTAATCGTGACACAACCGTTAGGACTATGCCTACGCACGTGGTGACCCGTATCCTGACACTCCTGCGGCCTGGCATGCTCATGGCCAGTTTCCACGAACATAAGCTGCAGAAGGCAACTTATGGAGTTGATATAAAAAGCTCGGAAAGGGTAGCAGACGTATAAAACTTATTGCAGCTCAGTCGCACCCCCACCCTCTGAAGGTTTTATCGCGTCCCAGTGCCGGACACAAAGCGGAGACAGAAGTACCCCAGTCATTAGCATATGAGCAGCAGGCACTTTTTATTCCTAGTGGTTGCTTTTTTAACATCTCCCTTTCTTTCCTCAACTAGAGAAGAAGTGATGGGGCATTCACGTACTGACTGTGGAGACAGGGGGCAGCAGAGAACGTGGAGAGGATGAGAGCAGCCAAAGAGAAAGCAGGATATGAGGACTTCCTCTCAGGATAAAGAGAGTGCATGAAGGACACGGTGATACATAAAAGCATTTTTCAGTTTTTACGTATCGCTACTGAGATGAATATCCATATTATCGTCTTCTGCTATTTGATACCGTGTAGTCTGGTACACAGATATTAACGTTCCTTATGAACATGCTGTCTCCATCTTAAGAGAAGGACAACACCTTTTTTACTCTTACTATTCTATCTTGAGCCGGTCACGGTAGCCGAGCGGTCTAAGGCATGCACTGTCTTCGTTCGCTCGGAAGCCGGGATCGTGGATTCGAATCCCACTGAGGGCATGGATGTTTGTGTGCGTTTTTCTGTTTGTGTACAGGTAGAGGCCTTGCGACGAGCTGATCACTCGCCCAAGGAGCCCTACCGTATGTGTAAGATCTAGTAAACAGAAGTGAAACGGAAAGTTTCATGGAGGTAGGCCTAGGCCCACATTGGGGCTGTAGCGCCACAGGAAAAAATTCTATCTTGAAGATGCAGGCAGCAGGACCTCCGAACGATCTAAGTGTGGTCATGACGTCACAACCCAGAATACAGTTAACTTTATAGTCACAGCCGTAAGAAACTCAAATTTCACACTGGAATATATTTCAATATCTCGCAGCAAGTAATGCAGGGCCTACCGTTCTAAAGTCGCATGTATTGTGTATGTGCAAAATTATGCCTATATATTTGTGCATATGAATACCTATGTACGTATGTGTGTATTCGCTTAGTGGGGGATGAAGCCCAACTGGGTCCACTCAGCACGGCGGCCAGTGATTGGTCTATTGTAGCCTGCCCCGGGTGATTATGATGATGGAGAATTTGGTGGAATGAAGATTGGCAGGGGAAACCGAAGTATTCGGAGAAAACCTTCCCCAGCGCCACTTTTTCCACCACAAATCCCACTTGACCAGCCCCCGGGATCGAACCCGGGCCGCCGCGGTGGAAAGCCAGCGACTAATCGCTTGAGCTATGGCGCGACCACTTATGTGTGTATGTATGTAGGTACGTATGTTGCTAGGTGTGTGCGAAATTATGCCTATATATTTGTGCATATGAATACGTATTACGTATGTGTATATGTATGTATATAAGCGTAAAGTAACAATCTCTGCTAGCAAATTCTGAAGTTTGAATATCGCTTCTACCAAACTCGCTATTGGACACAGTCTAGAACCCAATCCATCTACCTCTCAACCTCACACCCGACTTCCTTGAGATCATGATTGTTCATTAACACATAAACTGTGTTCATACTTCGTTTTACTTTTCATTTGTCTGATGTTTTCATTGTGCGTTAGAATTCATAGTATAATAAACAGACTGAAAACATTATCAAAAGAGAGTAAAAATTGAGTACAGAGAGAAAATTACATTCAGATTAAAAATAGATATTCTGACAAACAAAATATGGTGTAAGACAAATGTAAATGATATGAAAGATAACAAAGCAGCAGTAATTTAACAAACTATGGGTAGCACAGGCCGATAAGATGACGAAATGGGACCGAGAATAATCAGACTTATGTTGTATTGTATGTGTAAACTGTCACTGACTGTGGGCTTACGCTTCCAACTCCTGAGAGTTCAAAATTTTGATTAAAATTAGCCCTTTTTTGACGAGATTTTGAAGCAAAAATATATTATTTTCGTTCAGAATTCTGTGGTAATTGAAAAATGAATTTAAGGTGTAATATTAAGGAGTCCATAAACATGAAAAGTTTATCTCTTCAGTCATAATTCTTTACGCCAAAAATATACATGGATATTGGATCAGTCTCAGATATATATACATATATACAGTATATCTAATCTAGCATAAAAATCCTTAATAAATATATCATTAATGTGGAATACAATAAGAGACTTCCGTAGCCTGTAGTCCGCAAGCGAACTATACCGACCGAGCAACCACCGCTTTTCGGCGAAGTTAGTGCCAATTTCTGCGGATAGAGGGTATCACGTGGTCAGCGCAACGGATCCCCACGGCCGTTAATCTCGGTTTTCTAGAATTTGGAATATAATAGGAAAGGAAATATATTTTTAAGACGTTATGTAATTGATAAACTGCATAGTTAATGACACTAAATGAACTGCATGGAATATTCAGCAGCATACAATGGAATGGTAACTATGTATGATTGGGGGAGCAAACAACCACAAAAAATTGACACTATCGCAACTTTCACCCACAGATATTGATGAAAGATATGAAAATTTTGTTCACTCTTTCCAGTTGATATTCTAACCGTGTGGTCAGCCTCTCAAATGTAATTCAGATGTTTGAACCCTCGAGCTGAGATGTTATATGGAATCAAAGAAAATTACAATCTACCACACAACAATACGGTGCAGGCCTTTATCCTTGGTGTTATATCCATCTGCCCCAGTGAAGCCAATAGTAAGGTCAAAATGGGAAGTAAAATAATAATGAACAAAACAAATTAAATGAAAATTAGACAAATTTGAGAAACCTGAAAAGTACAGTATTTTGGAATGTGACGCCCTGTGATCTGATAAAGCTTATCGACAATACAGAGGAATGTACTATCTTGCTCCTTCGGTCCGAAGGGTAAGCCAAGCAGGCAACGAGCTTAGAGCAAGCAGAGTGGAGAAACTTGTTTTTCGAGAATTTTTTCTTGTCCTTGATACTTTATATACATACTACTTCACTTATCTCAGCTTCATCAACTGCACTGCTACTGTAGCCAATGAATGACAGAATAATTGTGCATGATGAACTCAGAAAGGTGTGGAAGAAAACAAGTTTGATCTACTTACTGCATAATTTTTTCTTATTTTTACGTCAATTTAAAATCTACTTGACCACTGTAAGTAATAAGTAAATGCGATGGGCGTTACTGCATAATAAAACATTAACTTTAAGACGTAATTAAATACAACGAACAAGCACGTAGACATCTGTGTAAAAAAATATTTCGATGTCATCCGTATTATTAAGCTTCAAATTAAACTTTTAAAGAAGATTGCTACATATACCTCCTACTTTAAAACAATATATATATTAAATTTTTTCTTACTGCTAGTGGGGTGGGACTAAGTCCCTGTACTGCGGCCATTTCTGGCCTATGGTACCATATATATTAAATCTGTACAGGGTTTTGTATTACTCTCAGATTAAATAGAGATGACGTCACAGTAGAACAAGAGCAGCTGCGTCATTGTTTCCTGTGAGGTAGGAAATTCATTTTTAAATAAAATCCAGACATGTTTTGGGATTTAAATGATTGAATTCATTTCTAGAAAATGATTTGTCATTTCAATTAATATAAATATTATTTGCCAAAATTATGTCTCATCATCATCATCATCATCATCATCATCATCAGTAATCTGTCATACGACAGGTCCACAGTCTCTTCCAAAACAATTCCTCCACTTAATGCGATCTAAAGCTTTCTCCTTCAAATGACAGCATCCTCTTCTGTCCCCAAGGTCATCCAGCATCTTCTTACGTCTTCTTCCTCGTCTTCTTGTCACTTCTATCCGCCCATCTATCTTTCCTTCAATAACTTCTTTTAGAAGGCAGTTTCTGCGTAAAGCATGACGGATCCAATTAGCCTTCCGTTTTCTATTTCATGTAGGATATTCCTCTGCTCATTGACTCTAATTAACAGTTCTTCATTTCTCACATAATCGGTCCAACTGATCTTCTCCATCCTTCTCCAACACCACATTTCGAAACTTTCCAGATATTTCTGATCTACTGCCCTAAGTGTCCATGTTTCAGCCCCATACAGAGCTATGCTCCAAATGTAGCATTTCACTAGTTTCTTCCTCAAATTTAAGTCCAATTTGCTGGTAAAAAGATTCTTCTTCTTGCTAAATGCAGCTTTTGCCATGGCAATGCTGGATGTCTCATTGTGTTAATAATAATAATATAACATTTCCAGATGAAATTTAAAATTCTTCAGTTTCCTCAGTTTCAGGATCTCTGACACTAATATCCTTCGCTAGCAATATTGTTCTTTGACAGTTCACACCTCCTCTATCACATAGGCTATATACCTTAACGTGTCTGGGCAAAATATCACCTCTGTGGTCTAGTGGTCAGAGTTCGTGGCTACTGATCCAGAGGTCCGGTTTCGATTCCCGGTGTTACCAGATTCTCTAAGGAGTAGTGGGTCTGGAACGGGGTCCACTCAGTCTCGTAAGAATAATTGAGAAGCTACTTGAATGGAAAAGTTGCGGCTCCGTTTTAGAGAACCGAGATTAACGGCCGTAGGAATCCGTTGCGCTGACCACGCGACACCCTCTATCCGCTAAAGTTGGAACTAACTTCGCCGACAAGCGGCGGTCGCTGGGTCGGTATAGTTCGTTTACGGACTAAAGTCACGTAGTTTGTTTTTCGTTTTGTCTGGCCAAAATACTGCTTGTTGTTCAGCACTCCCTTCCTGTTGAAATCTTTAGGTGCCATTTTTTTCATTTCAGCTAGAACTATTCTGTTCTCTCCTTACGTCCTTCCTTTCAAGAGCTATTAATATAGATCCAGTAATAACTCTCAGAAACATTATTTAGGTTGTTTATATTAATAACTGAACTTTCATTACCAATACAGTGGTCTCAAAGCCAGGCGGCAGTGAGGAAATTTCATCAGTTTATAAGATGCTATTAATGGACGCTGCTGAAGGGGGATCTTCAGACTTAAATAATTGATTTAATTTTCCGTCGAATATTTGATTTTAAAAGAAGAAAATAACAAAGAATTCATTTTGAGTTCCCCACGTTTAAACAGAGAGACTGATATCCAGTCTCGTTATACGTTAAAAATTATCTGAAGTTTCGAAAAGTACAGAAAAACTCATGGAGGGGGCACGCGGTAGCGTATTTGGTTGAGGTACTATGATACAAGTCGGAAGGTCGCGGGATCGAATCCCGATGAGGTTATTGGATTTTTTTTTTAAATTACCTAAGCCGTCCAGCCGCTCTAAGGCCATGGGGTCGACTCAGCCTCTAACAGAAATGAGTACCTGGAATATTCTTGGGGTTAAAGGGCGGCCGGCACGTAAGGCTGACAACCTTACCGCCATCTGTGAGCCGATTTTCTAGAAAATGTGGGAACCTCAACATCTCACAACCCTATGGGCCTCCACGGCCTGTTACAGGGATATCTATACACGTACTTCTACTTTTTATTTACAGAAGATCACGGAGACACGCCGAGCCAACACTCTGAAAGTTTCACGCGTGAATGTTTGCCAGGGACTGAACTGAACTGTACCCTCTAGCCTGAGTGTTCTAGGAAAGAATTTGTTAGCTAAAGTTATGCAATAAGATCTGTGATACAGTTCCTACCTCACAGAAAACCTATGTTTCCTTTTGAATGGCTCTTCTAGACAATTCAGTTCCATAATCATTTTTCATAGAGAGTAGCCCTCCTTCGACGAGTGATAAGCCCGTCGCAAGACCTCTACCTAAACACAGAATAAACGCATACGCACACCAAACGTTCATGCCTTGAGTGGAACTCGAACCCACGATCCCGCCTTCCGAAGGAGCGAAGACAGTGCATGCCGTAGACCGATCAGCTACCGTGACCGGCCCCTAGCCACTATACTGACTGACATACTCGGACTCCTCTTGTAAAGGAGAAGTAGGCAGTACAAATAAATTTTGGTGCGGATAGACAATATTAAATTTAATCGAAACCTCACAATAATTTTGTAGATGGAAGATGCAAGCAAAGGGAACGACATGACATCCCCATTATGTATTCATTTTATATGCTTAATGCGGAGAAGGTACATCCATTGTTAGATAGGATACATTTTAAATTTTACGAATGCGTCGAATAATAAAAATAGATCAAAAACGAGAACAGCCCCCCATACACACACAGATACTAATTTCAGGGTTCAGGATGTATTATATGCGAAGACAAAGTGAGAGGTGTTTTAATTTACTTAGGCTAGTCTTCTTTTTGTTAATTCCATATGTTTCAAGTCTTTATATTGAATCGCGCGTAAAAATTATACCTCCAAAATAAGACAGGTTCACACAAGTGCGGTTTGTATTAAGCTATAATTAATGTTGCCCTCTGCACAATGTGGATTCCTTTAACCTATAATTTATGTGACAATGAGCAAAACTGTCGGTTAAGACAAAACTCCTGTTCAAAAATTTGAAACAGGAAGAATTCATAAGGAAATGGGTGTGGACGAAGACAAAAAGAACGTCTGGCACAAAAGAGAATAAAGACAGAGCGAGAAAAAATCAGGACTCATATTAAAAATTAACACAATACGAAGGGACAGTTTTATAAAAATATTTCCCCGCACGCAGCTGCGGGTATCAACACCCGTTTCATAATTACAACGGTCTTCGTACGTATAGAGAAATAATATTCTCCCCAGCGCATGTTCGTTAAATACTAATAACAAAAAGTTATAAAAGATGGAAAGTTAAAAAAAAATCAGGGTCACTTTTAATTAGCACAGTCNAGGAAATGGAGCTGAAATATGGGCACCAGTTCCAGTAGCGGACATATCGACTCGCCTATCGACTGGCGCCTAAGGAAGCCAGATGCTGTCATTACTAACGGAGCAACATACAAGATTAGCTCTGAATTCACAGACAATACGGTCGTCCATTTACGACCATTTCAATAAATGTAAGTTTCGATATCTCGCTTAATAATCGAGAGTAGTTATTTGTCTACAGTCGATAATAACTCTATCTATCTATGTAAGATTTGAGGCTTTCACGGCGGTGACTATGAAGAAAGCAGTCTTCTGGGATTTGGCACCGTGTATATGTGGTGTTAACCGACGTTTCGGGGGAACAGCAGACTGTGTCTGCTTTTACTGGTTCTCACGGTCTCTTCGCTTGCAGATTTCTTATATTTTTTCTTCTACCCTGAAGATGGAGGCGATACGTTCCTCCGAAACGTCGGTTAACACCACATATACACGGTGCCAAATCCCAGAAGACTGCTTTCTTCATATCTATCTATGGGTCTACAGTCCTTAGTTGGGTCTTGGCCGCTTCTTCAGTTTTTGATCTTTTACAGTCGGTAGGACGCCTTGGATGTGCGATCAGCCCTTCGCAAGTACCCTATCTACACATATAACAACATGAACACAGAATAAACGCACACAGACATCCATACCTCGAGTGGGATTCGAATCAATGATCCCAGTGTTCGAGTGGGAGTAGACGGTTCATGCCTTAGACCGCGGCCATAGTGATAGGCTCACTTTCGAAATAGTTCTGCCAAATATCTGACGGAATTAATTCTGAATCGGACGTAAAAACTATAACTAAAACTAAAAAAAAAATGACACCGTGCAAAACTGATAGATCATTACTAACTAACTTGTTGCCTCCATCTTCAGGGGAGATGTGCCAGGAAGTGACACGTATTTCAGAGAGGAAGGACGAGACCGCAGGCAAGAGCGATCTTACAGGTGTTAAGGAACTTCAGAAACCTTCTACCAGGCTACACGACGTCACATCCCATAACGTAAAAGTTTTCAAGAACTGAAGACAGTACGGACGGACCATATACAGGTTCAGTAAGTATAAACACAGTACAAAGCAGGAGAGCCTACCCTCTCGGCGTAGCGATCACAATTTTTCGTGAGTTGGCGTTTCATTGCGCATGTGTAGTTCTGTTGCGCCTTCTGCAGTGAAAAATATATTGCACGAGATGACACTTCAGGACGTCCATTGCTAAGCAATGACTCGGTAAACACGTTCCCGCGGTAACGAATATACACGATCTTGGAAGAATTTTCTTCGTTTCTTTCTCATCTTCAGCTTCTAAAAATTCTGCTTTCTGTCCCTTTCAAATTCAGAATCAAATTTGGAATTATGGTCTTATTTAGTCTGTTAGTAAGAATCCTTGGAAGGATCATCGCTCCATTGCAAAGGCCACTACTGAGACGAACACAAAGAGTAGCGTAAACACATCCACGTGACTGATAGGATTCGAATCCAGGTTCCAAGAATTCGAACGTCTTAAGGGCGGTCTCACACCAACTGCGTCAAATCAAGCTTCAAGACATGAGACAAAAGACGAAGTCTTGCTTCATTCGTGATTCGTCAGCATCATGACTCAGACCGGTGTGCGGCGGTTTTCATACTCTTTCTTTTCAACTGTGCTCCTTTCTTTGCGTCATGTCGCAGATATCGTGTCTTGACTGTTACATTTCTTGGCGCATGTCGGTGTGCGGCTTACCTAAGACAGTACGAGACTTTCCTTCTTGCGTTTAACTCCAAAAGCCGCGCTTCATATCATGCTCGAGGGCACTATATACTCGTATTACCATATTTTAATCCATATAAACATTTCCTACGGTCGGTGTACAGAGTGGAATATGCTCTGTGACGTTCTTGCCCGCAAGATCTCGAAGAGCTGAGATTGTAAAAACTGGTCAGATGAGTCCGCGCTTTCTACAGGCGGTGTGCAAGGAAGGGTTTGGCCTGTACCGAGAGGTGTAGGGGTCTATATGGATATTGTATAGCAGGGGATAGCTGATGAACTGAGGAGATCACACGTGTGTGCCATTTGCATATGGTCATACGTGCGTTGGACGGAAAATGAGGGACCTACAGTGCGGTCCAAAAATCGAGACACTACTCCTGAATTCTTAAACTCATGCTAACGCTTGCTATTCTGTTATTACCTATGTAATCAGAATTGATAGTAGTTACGAGTATGAGCAGAAGTTTGGAGAAATAAGCGACAGTGGAAAAGTATGCTTAAGTCGGTACGACAGTGTCCGCCTTTGTCGAAATTCATAACGTACCTGTAGATACCAGCACCGCTTTGTGCATATTTCTATTATATCAAGTTCAGTGTCTTAGGATAAACGTAGCTGCCTTTCCAGAACTTCTCAAGTTCATAGCGTGCATATGCAGTTAAATCACAAACTCAAAGTGACCCTTAAAGACTTCAATGTATGGCAGTGTATCATATTGAAATAATTTCTGTGTATGGTCAATTATTAATAACGATAACAACAAAAGTTCCTCGTTGAAGTTTCAAATTTAGGTTCATATGTAATTATGGTAATTAAGTAACAAGGAGCCTTCACCAAGTATAATTAGAATGCTCAAGGCAAGGAGGGTGTGATTTGCAGGGAATATAGCATGCACAGAGCGAAGAAGAATGCATGTAGGATTTTGGTTGGAAGACAGGAAAGAAAGGGACCACTAGGAAGACCTAAATGTAGGTAGGAGATTAATATTAAAATGAATCAAGTGGAGGAACTGTTTTGGAAGAGACTGTGGACCTGTCGTCTTGACAGATTACAGATGAATGAAATGAATCTTATGATGGAGTGGTATGGACTGGACTGAGCTAGGTTCAGGATAGGCACCACTGAACGACTCTTGTGAATACGGCAATGAACATTAGGGTTCAACGAAGTGTTGGGAAATTCTTGAGTAGCTGCGCAACTAGCGGCTTCTCAAGAAGAGCCCAGCTCCACGGTGTCAGTTTGTTAGTTAGTCCAAGTAATTATGCTAGTTCTTGTCTCTTTTTTTTCTGTAATTTTTTTCAAGTCTTTTCTTTCTCCTGACAAGCCACTTCACGCAGTTCTCCTGACGCCTGCGCGCTGCAGTTAGCCCCTTCTACAGGCCCATGAAGCCCACATCGCTACGTACTGATAAAGAATGTCATTATCTAAGAAGTCCCTGTAAGAGTAATAAATATTTCCTCTATCTGAAGCTGAGATGCCCTCTAAATTATGGCACAATCATGGTTTTAACCAAACAATAATTTATCTCGGAATTTCTGGGGTTTTGGACTTTGTCCATCGTCAGGTAGAAATGATGTAATCGTGACCAGAAACTATTCCCATTTTTCCTTTCCATTTCTCCCTGCAGTTCCTAATTTACTTAACCTCTTATACCCCTGAACCTAAACGTTTATCTAAATAATATTGTGACATGAAGCCCGAAAGCCGGAATAGTGAAATCAGAGGAGAAGTCCATTGCTAGACAACGACTCGGTGAACACATTCCCGCGGCAACGAATACTAAATTCAATTTCTCTGCTCCCAACATCATATCCCGGTAGGCTGGCGTCTCGAAGCTCGACCCTTCATTTCCGACTCGACTACTCGACTCTCTCGCCGTCTTGACCGTATCCTTTTACAAATTATCGGCACGGACCACACAGAAAACATAACCCCTATTGTAAAGGAGGAGTGTTTATTTCAGTTGCCTAGCAATGGACGTCCTTGTGTTGCACGCGTATGTTTCACGGGAATGTGTTTACGGAGTCGTTGCCTAGCAATGGGTATACACGTCACATTAACGTTTGCTGCTATAGCTGTTATCATGTGAACTACTGGCAGAATCTTTAAATAGATGATAAAAAGATATACTCTTTGATGATGATGAGGCTGGTGATGACTGTGGTGGTTGTAATGTCCAAGAATACCTTAATGGCTCATAATTACATTAGAATTGCATGCTTCCGGTGGACAATAGTGGCTACCAAAGTGCTTTTTTTTTTTAGATAAGAGTGACGTAGCCGCTTAGTGGCCCCATTCTCCCACAGAATATATCAGTATTGCCAACTCTGTCACAGGACTGAACTTAAATTAGATTAAAATTAGAAAGGAATAAAATTTTGTTGTAAATATCACTCGAAATTAATCATTTGATTCGTTATAATACGCCCTGTAGGATAAGTGCAAAACGTGCATACTGACAAATTCATATGAGATATATTTTATCTTTTTCAGTTCCCTTAAATTTATATAAGTAAAAGTATCCGTTCTTCCGAGGAACATGATTTCTTTCTTGCAGTTTCACATTATGAAGGTCCAGCAGGTAAAATTTTAAAGTGGAAATGAGACTGAAAAAATTTTTAAGTACATATAATGATACATAAAATTGTCGGTCACAGTGGCCGCTTGGTCTAAGGCATGAACTGTCTTCGCTTCCTCGAAAGCTGGGATCGTGGGTTCAAATCCCACTCAAAGCATGGGTATTTATGTAGGTAGCGGCCTTACGACGGGCTGATCCCTAGTCCAAGGAGTCCTACGAACTGCGTTAGGATTAAGAAACTGAAGTGAAACAAAGCATTTCATTATGTTCTGTGTTCCAAAGTGGGAGCAACAGGAAACAAAAAGAGAGAGAGAAGTACATATATTAATGATGATTTAAATACGCAACTAAATTTAAATATATAAGGGGGGATAAATCCAAGAACGTTAAAAACAAAAGTAAGAAAGGGCAAACTTATAATTCAATATCATTATGGCAGCAAAACTTGGAAATTGAAGAAGAGAGATTTGAATGGTACTCAAGCGGCAGAAATGATATACCTAAGGTATATAAAATTTTGCACTAGGACAGATCAATTAATAAATTAGAATATTTGAGTTGGGTGACTTCGCTTTGTTTTGAAACACATAATACAGAAACATATTGGAAATACGTTTGGAAAGGATGGAACTGACTCGCATTCAAGTAAACGCCTATAAATTTCGTCCGTCTAGTAGATGACACATAGGAAGACCAAGAAAGACGTGAACAAATATTCAACAATATTTGAAGCCGGAACAGGCAATTCGCCTAATTCTTGAAGTGATGATAAAATTTATTGATGTTATTAAAAAAAGAGACCGGGAAAGAGGAATCAAATCGCAGCAACCCCCTCCCCCCATAAATAAAATACTATAACACAATACTTGTATACTGCTTCAACACCCCTGGCTACCGTAAATACTTGAAAGAACGAGTAAGCTCTAAATCTCGTAATGCCTCTGGTTTTATAAGTTACGTCCCCAGCAGAAACAGGAAATAGCATTTTAGACGCGTTCATAACACTGACGAAGATCTATTATGTTCGCTTAGTCCGTCGGGCCATACGCACAAAACAATTCAAGACCACCTGGATATATTTTCGTGAAATTTTCGATTGGGACATTTTACGAAATATCGTATACTCATTTCAACCTTTACTCCGATGGACCATATTTAATGAAGATTTCACACGAGGTCGACCGCCTCTGTGGTCTAGTTGTCAGAGTTCCCTGCTACAGATCCAGATGTCCTGGGTTTGATTCCCGGGATTACCAGATTTTCTGAGAACTACTGGGTCTGGAACGGGGTTCACTCAGCCTCGTGAAGATAATTGAGGAGCTACTGGAATGGAAAAGTAGCGGCTCTAGAAAACCGAGATTAACTGCTGTGGGGATCCGTTGCTCTGACCAGGCGACACCCTCTATCTGTTAAATTTGGCACTAAATTCGCCGACAAGTGGCGGTCGCTCAGTCGGTATGGTTCGCTTGCGGACTAAAGTCACGGAGTTTTTTATATCGTTATTTATCGGAAATAAAAAATTTCGGATAAAAAACAGCAAAGAAAATGAAACCCATTCCGTATCCAGAACGTAAATAGTGTTACCAGTACCTCTTGTGGAGGCGGTTAGAATTGATCCACCGTAACCCTGCCTGGGGATATAACTGGGCCACCGTGTCACTGGTGAAGATAAACAAAAAAAAACTGGTCTTCCAAGTTGGGTGTTAGGTGCAAGGATGACGACCTTGTTCCGAGAAAAAAAAATATTGTTACGATATGCAAAGAGGTAAATACCGGACGATATAATCCATAAAAATCTGGCAAAATTTTATAAGGAAGGCTACAACTCAAACAGGAATGACAGCAATTGCAATCAAGAAAACCAAGTACAAGATATTCTTCACTGAGTTTAGACCCGGTTAAAATCAAGTCAGCTTCATTCCTTTAAGGCAATTCTCTATTGAAATATGACTTTGAAACACGTATTGATAATAAATATTTCTTTTTTGGTTAGGTAGTCTAATAAGAGAAAACTCTTGAGAGGAGCCACATTCTGAGACAGATTAAAAAAGTTCATATCCTAACAACTTATATAAGATTTGANTTGGTTTTTGGTGTCTCTCTTCGTCTGATGCCTACCCTTTGACCTGTCCAGCAAGGGAGGCCCTGCCAGTAGCTACGCTACCGCTGGTATAGCTCTCAGGGTCCTTGGCATACTCAAACCCCCTCACCACGATAAGGTGGCTTCAACTTATATAAGATCCGTTTTAATATTATCCTCCTCACGCCATGTATGCTTTTGTCAGAAATAAATATATAACAAAGAACTAAAGGGGATTAGGAACAACTTGGTCCGAAGTATAATAATAATAATGAACTGTGACGCTGTGTATCTGGCTACACGGGATATGAAGCTAATTTTCATTGGCTGTTAAGACTAGCCCTTTCAAAATATATTCCTGTCGTTCCTTTTGTAATTGTGTTAGGATTCCTATTGTTTAAGTATACCGACCGCTTACGTTCCCGCTTCCACTTAGCGACATATGCAAATTAGCAATGCCAGCCAGCCAGCCAGGGGAACGCTAGCAACATGCATGTCCTCCTATTGCTTAGCGGTAGTTACTGGGTTCGTGAGAAAAGATATGCCTTGTCATCGAAACGGGGGAACGTTCACAGCTGCTTTACAGACAAAGAGGCCGCCTTCCATTGGCTTCACTTAATTCTTTTTTCATGGAGGAAGCAATTCCAGCCATATGACTTCAGAGATTTTAACGGAGAAATACAATTTAGTTCCACTAAGAATTATTTTGAATGCAGTATGTCCGTCTTCTAAAAAATAATGTTAACCCTTCCTGTCCTGCGAACGACATATTTAAAAGCACTATCACTTGTTGTCCACATTTCTCTTACGTCTGAGGAATTCAATGAAGGAATGTATCTACTTCCAACTCAGCAGCTGAAGCTATTTATGGTCAGTCAACTTATATTTCTAACGTTAATGTGAAATATACTGACAGAAGGTTTGTTTGAATAATAACCAGTATGGGTCTCCACAACCGATAAAGTCAAGGAAGATGAGGTGGGGAGGGAATGTAGCACGAATGTGAGAGAAGAGGAATGAATATAGAATATTGATGGCAAAGCCAGAAGGAAAGAGACCACTGGAAAGACCAAGGCGTAGGTGCGTGAACAATATTAAAATGGATCTTACAGAGATAAAATGTGATGGTATGGATTGGAGTGATCTGGTTCATGATAGGAACTTCGGGTTCCATAAAATGGTGGGAAGTGCTTGAATAGCTGCAGAATTGGCGGTTCCTCTAGAAGGGCTCAGCTCCATGAGTAACTAAGTAAGCATGAGCCTCCACAACCTGCTACAGGGATAGCTTTACCGTTATTTTTTAAAGATTAAGGGAAATATTTGACTGAGAAAAAGGATAAGTGGAGACTGGACGTAACGAGAAATTTCGTGATTTATGAAGATCCCTTAGTGTTGTTAGTTATTGGCTATAGAAAGTATGAAACAAAACACGGTAGAAGGAATATAAATGTTTATAAAACAACATACAAATACTGAATACTATTTAATTCCATCCGCTTAATATATATTTATGAACCACAATTTCGGTTATCCCACGTGCAGAGAAAGAAAAAAATATACAAAATAATAAATCAATATTACCATAATACTGCACATTTAATCCGTTACAAGAAATTATGTCTTTACATTCCTAAAAAAAGAAATGTATAACGCAGAAATATGACATAAAAAATCTTGTAAGATTTGAGACTTTCACGGCGGTGACTATGAAGAAAGCAGTCTTCTACCCTGAAGATGGAGGCGATACGTTCTTCCGAAACGTCGGTTAACACCACATATACACGGTGCCATATCCCAGAAGATGCTTTCTTAATAAAAAATCTTGTTTGAACACGTACTGACGCTCTTCTCTCTGTCAGTACATAATAATTACAAAATAAACGGAAGAAGATAGAAAAACATATAGGATACAGAGCCTCGTTATATTGGGCACCATGTATATTTTTAATTGCGCGAGCTGTTGACTAACCGTCGCTCCGCTGCGTTCTCTAACAGCCATTAAGAAGTGGATAAGATCCGCAGAACACATAAGCACATGCTATGGTGGGTTTGTTCATTATAGACTGTTCTCTAGAACAACGTACAGACTCCATGTCTGAAACAATTACCCTCTTGCCTAAATTATAAAACTAATTGTTACACTCCGGTCCATTCCACCGGAGGGTCTAGTTTTAGGGCCCTTTGTATCACGCTCGGAGCGGGTACGTTTGCCCACGTATCACTGCTTTGTCTTGTGATTGCAAAGGCCTTCGGGTGGACTGATTTTACATCCAAGGAGAACACCAGTTGATCTGATGAGACTTACAAAAGCACCCTATGTTCAGAGGAGCCCAAGGCACAAAACAGGCCATGAAACCGAAGATATGATGATTCTAATGATGATAATAGGAATGATAACTATATGCATAGAGTGATTTTTGAGAATGTAATACTCGCCCAACTAACTAAGAAATCACCCCGCACTTTATGCAACCAGAAGGTACATTAACATGTTCACAAGAAACCAGTACCGATGACTATCCTTGATAGAAAGCGGCCTCCGTAGTCTAGGGTAACTTTCCCACCTCATGACTCAAGGTTCAAATNCTTTAAGCTGTGTGTCCCGTGTCGTAGCTTTACGGCACGTAAAAGAACCTCATGTCTCTAGGAGACCTCTGAGCTAAATTAAAGGCAATAATTTCCCGCCCAAGTAGTTTCCAATGCCTCTGGTAGATGGGAGAAGCATCAAGGTACCGAGGGCCGACCTCGTTGGCTCAGCGGGGTTGATAGCACGTTACCGGTAGGGTATGGCGACAGTAGAAATTAAAGGGGGACGCACAATGGACCAATAACTGGTCTAAGTGCATGGGGAAACCCACCCCCTCTCAATACGAATACGAAGGTTCCAGCCCAAACGCTGATGCTGGAGCGGATTCGATACCCACGTTAGCCGTTAGCATGGAGAATTCCCTCACGCAGAGGTGACTGCTGTGGACGTTTACCCTCACCCGTAAAATATGCTTCGTCTTTCTGCAGAATCTTATGTAAAAAAGAGTCCATCCGCAGTGTCGATATGGTAACCATTCGCAACACTGGATTAGTACAGGACGATCGCCTGGAAGCAGATGTGTACTCCGGGAGTAGCAGTAGGAATGGAATTGATCGCGACGCAGTACTTGGAGGATATCCTCAGTTCTGACGCGATATTGCGTGAGCTTCCACATGGCTCTCGTGCCAAAGCTAGGGCAATGTTATCTTCATGTTTCGCATGCGTACAATCCGTGGGCGACCTGCATTCACGTCTGCCGCAGGTGTTACAGTTCTTGTCTTACGGAGACGCTGTTCCAGTCGTCGAAACACATTAATGTCTGGATGACGTCAACCAGGGTAACGTAACGCGTAACCCCGCGCAGCAATACCAACTCGGCTATTACAGGTACAGAGGTTTAAGGGCATGTTACAATATTCGTCGTGTGTGTATTCCATGATCATCCGATTACAACTGAGCCCTGCCGTGCTCTGTGCGCCTTCAGCACACCTAACAACGCGCTATCTGCCGTCGTGACAACAGTCCTAAGGAATATGTTACCGCATTTGACAAATAAAATTTCTCTGGGCAAATGCTGTAATAATATTTTTTGTTTGGCTGTTTTTAAAGAATTGTACAATGAGGAAATTGTGCGCGAAATCGTATCATAATTATTTTTTCTTTACAATGAGGAAAAACAAGTTTATATATATATAACTGGATTTAGCTCTTCGAAATCAACTGAAAAGTAGTGAGTGGGTAGGTATTCCAGGCCAGAGGCCAGATCCTAATTACGCCACTGATTTCACAATCTGTAAATGAAGTTTCAACAAAACTGTACACTGAAATCAGAAAAGCATTATTCCACCAGTCTGCAAAGCAAAGTGCTTTCTTGATGATTTTATATAAGCTTAGCTATGAATATAGTTGGTAATAATATATGCTATATTTCGATATTGCCGGTCACGGTAGCCGAGCGGTCTAAGGCATGCACCGTCTTCGCTCGCTCGGAAGCCGGGATCGTGGGTTCGAATCCCACTGAGGACATGGATGTTTGTGTGCGTTTTTCTGTGTTTGTCTACAGGTAGAGGCCTTGCGACGAGCTGATCACTCGCCCAAGGAGTCCTACCGAATGTGTAAGATCGAGAAAAACCGAAGTGAACGGAGAAGTTCATGGAGGTAGGCCTAGGCCCACTGGGGCTGTAGTGCCAAGGGGGAAAAAAATATTTCGATATTAACCTGCTTCTTACCAGGCGTAAAAGTAACTTTAGAATTCGTAAATTTTAAAGTGCAAACGAAACTAAAAAGAAATCAATGTTTATTTCGTGCGAGCGGCAGGCAATCTTTTTTCTAGATTTGTCATTAAAATTAACCCAAAGCTACTAATGAAAGGCTTCCTGAACGAGTTGATCCCTTCTAGAGGCGCTGCAATATCCTGTGTGCAGTAGCATGCGAGAAACTTACAATCACGATATACTGTTCCAATTAATATGTTCAAAATTTAAGGGTCTCTTCAGAAACTGATGTAGATTTATTTATGCGTTCTTCACAGAAAATGCATAAAGTGAAAGTATACTGGGAGACTGCGTATATCTGGTAGTCTGTCAGTCGGCACGAATTTTTTTGTCCATAAAAATACTGAACTGATTGATATTGGCTGCATATTATATAGGCAATCTTCACCGGAAGTTGAACGTGTTCTTTGTTTCGTTCAAATGCAAACCAAAATTTAAACGCAGATCAAACAGAAGTATCTGTGGTCTAGGGGTCAGACTTCCTGGTTACAGATCCAGAGGCCCCGGGTTCGATTCTCGGCCTTCACAGATTTTCTGAGAAGTAGTGGGTCTGGAACGGGGTCCACTCAGCCTTGTGATGATAAATGAGGAGCGATTTCAAGGAAATAGTAGTTTCGGTCTAGAAAACCGAGATTAACGGCCGTGGGGATCCGTTGCGCTGATTAGGCGAACATCCTCTATCCGCAAAAGTTGGCACTAACTTTGCCGACAAGCGGCGGTCGCCCGGCGGTATAGTTCGCTTGCGGACTACAGGCTACACAGTTTGTTTTTTTCTTATAGTATAAAAATTATTTGTGACAAAACATCGTTCTCTTTAGAATCAAAAATTGTATTTAAATTTTTTCACAATTATTGACACTTCGTCAAATACTGCATCTTTAGTGCTATGAACTTTTCAAGAACATGCCTGAGTTCTGCATCTACAACAAGTAACCGTCGCGAAAACTAATGAGCACAAAATAATATAGTACGCCTTCAATAAATGTGTCTATTCTGGATTAAAAACACCTTTTTACTCCCACGGAAAGTAAGTAGAACTTGATTATTGTATACAATTATATTAATACTTAATCTTCTGATGCTATTAATTTGCCCTTTATTTTCAAAACATTTTTCCCCTTGGGTTTAATATAATGTCGTCATGTATACGAGTGACTACAGACGGGGTTGAGATTGGTGACTCGATTTATTGATTACTTTATAACACACGACTCGTGACTACAATTTACAATTTAGTTTTACACAGAGACTAATACTCCCAGTCTGTAACATTCTCCACTAGTCGTTTCCTGGTAACGTCTCCCAACGGCGGACGTTGCTCTTACTCTGGCTTCCCGAATTATCCCTGTGCCTCAGCAACCAGCTTCTAAGAGCAACAGGTCATAGGTTTTTGTTCGGTTGAATGATATAGCCTCGGAGCGGACCACATAGAAAGCACTGCTTCCAACGGTAATTCTATTTTTGCGCGGGAGACGCTGGCTAGCAACGACCGTTGTCTCGTTGTTTGTTTCGCAGTCGCTGCCTAGCAACTCTTCTACATGTCACAGTATTTCAGTAAACGTTTATATTCGCGCAATTCTTATGTTGGGTTCTTAGAGGTTTTAATTTCCCTAATGTGTTCCACTTAATTTACTTTCTTATCTAAGAGTACATAAATGCATCGTGCCTGAGAACAAGGTGCTGATGGGAATATTTCTGCCTAAGAGACGGGAGAATACTGTACAATAAGGAACTTAATAGTTTGCACATTTCGACAAATATTATTTGGTGTTCATATCGAGAAGGATGAGACCTTATCAGAATAAATTTCTTTGAACATGTAGGCATAGATAAGAGCGCAGTACTAAAATGATTTTCACAGCTGTAGAGTAGGAAAACGGACTTGATATTTCTGACACAATATAGGGACCAGTGAGCACAGTAATAAAACTTCAGGTTCCACAAAATATGGCGAATTTCTTGATCATATAAGACAAAAATTTCTCCAGAAGGACGTTCTTCCTTTAAGTTATTCATTTATAGAATTCCGTTTCCATTTCTTGAATATAAATTTTCACTGCTTACATCTCTTTTGGTTAATATTCAGTTTATCTTCTTACCTGCAGCTAGATATCATAAATAACCCCTTTCTAAGAGGATTCACAGTTAAAATTCAAATTTGTTTCTTGTTTCTCCAGTGCGTGGTACAAGCGATGATACACTGAATACATTCAATTAATTACACTATTAATTCGAGGTAAATGGGACAAACTAGAAAGTTCGTTTCTGTGTAATTTTGTCTATACTAAATATGGCATTCCTTGCGTTTTGAAAGTGAACGTTGCTCTTGAATCTGGATTAGAACACAACGTATTGTTAACAAAGACTTGGAAGAGTATGTACTTTAGAACATTATTAAAGAATTTCGTGCGATGTAATTTCTAAGTGAGACAGCTACTTTACATTTCATCCAATTACCGCCACCTATACGCTAATGGCAGTTGTCGATTTAATGGCTAATATCGATTTCTTAAAACCTATCGGATGGACAAACGCATTTTCCCCAAAGGATGATTACAGCAATTTGAACTTTTGGCATTAAAACTTGGAATCCAAACTAACAGTTCTATAGACACGTCACTTCAAGTGCTAAAAACATTAAATTCAGTTAGAAATGCACCTATGATACAGACATTTAGACTTGGAAACCTGAAGTTTTGCTTTCAACTAGCACAAAGCCCGTTAATAATTCAATGTGACAATGTTGGTATTAAATTTAGGGCATAAAATATATTGAAAGAATGCTCTCTGTGTATGTATAATGCATTATTTTGCTTTTAAAAACAGACATCGTCAGAAACAAATAATATTAGTAACTTAAGTTTCGAAAAGGTAGTTGCACTTGTACGAAGAAAATACACTTGATAGAACAACAATACTCCGCATGCGCCGAGTGAGGCGTCTGTCTTCATGTAAGCTATAAAATAAGAGGAAGGGTCGTAAATAGGTCACAAATGGATATACGTAACGTTACGTAACGTAAAACATATAATATTCGAATCTGGAAAAAACATTTATTTGTCAACATATCCTTCACCAACATTGCTAGACTTGTTCCATGGCTTTGCCAGTGCGTCGAAACCCGCAGCATACAAGTTTTCTGACTATTGTCTCAGCCACTTCCGCATCTCCGTTTCAACCTCTCGGTCATCAGAGAAACATTTGCAACCAAGGTTTTTTTTTTTGCGGTCCAAACAGATACAAGTTACTAGGGGCCAAGTCCGGGCTGTAAGGCGGGTGTTCAGGAAGTTCCCACTGCAGTTCTTGCATTCTCTCCTGGGTTGCTCGGGCTGTATGTGGTCTGGGATTCTCATGCTGAAGCAGTAACCCTCGGGCTGTATGGGGTCTGGGATTCTCATGATGAAGCAGTGCCCCTCGGGCTGTATGGGGTCTGGGATTCTCATGATGAAGCAGTAACCTTACCAGTTGGGCTGGAAGTTTTCTACGAATTGCATCTCGAAGCTTCAACAGAACTTCACAGTAGGATGCAGAGTTCACATTTTCACCACGCTTCTGAAAACAGGCTAACAGTACTCCCCGAGAATTCCAAAACATTGTAGGCATAACCTTCTCAACTGATGGCGTACTGGTAACGTTAAACTTTTTGGTTGAAGGTGAACTGGGATATTTCCGTTGCACTGAAGCACGTTTTGATTCGCGTTGTTAGTGATGAGCCCATGATTTGCCCCCAGTAAAAATTTATCTTCTCTTTCATCTGCATAACGTAAGAGATGTTGCAAGGACAGGCCAATTCGGTTCTTCTTTCCTCGATCTTCCAGTTCTCTGGAAAATTATTCAGGTAACATGGCCTACTAAAATTTTGGCTCCACCTCCAGGAAAACACATAGCATCTCTGCTGCTAAGATAAATAGATTACAGATGTTGGAGACAACCGATGTACTCGTACATGCTGAGAGCCAAACGAAATATGAAAACACACTGTGGATGGAATGCTGAGTTACTGGATGTTAAAGCGGGCTGTACTTGCAGTTACCACTATCTTTGAAGAATTAAACTAGACCACACTGGTCCTGAGACCCAGGAGAATTATGAGAATAATTTTTAGAGTATTTAAAAATTATGTACATAATTTTTTATAAGACGTAACATTTTAAGTTAGTGGAAATGTCAGAGTTTCGGAGAAGGGAAGAGAAAATTTATTTCGTTTCTTGGATGAAACAACAGTAGCTAATCACGATCATAGTCCCGCTTCATTTTCCTTGACTGTCAAAAGGAGGAGGAAAAAAAATGTTCGGCGAGGGAAAGGAAGAACCGAAGGAGGGTGAAATTAAGAGAGGGAAAGTAAGTTACTTTTTTCATGTTTCCGAGAAAAGTTCCTTGACATCTCTCTTCAGAATTACAGGCCAAAAGACAAGATCGCTCCGTCATATCAAACAAATTACTTTGACATCTCTCATATGAGTATCACAAATAATTATCTCGTTGTTTCTGTTTGTAGATGCCACCATTTCAAAGGATGGCTATATTCATGGAGCAGGAGCATACAGGCTTCTAGGCATGTAGTTCGTATGACATAAAATTCAACCGAAAAGAGTTTAAAAAAATAATAATTATTATTATTATTGCGGCTGTTGACTTGGCACATAAATAATAAAGAATTGAATTATTATTATTATTATTATTATTATTATTATTACCTTCTATGTGTGTACCGTATGTATGTGTATTGTCCTTTGTCACTACATTTTATTTTTCTCGCCTATTAAAGCTAACTTAATTTTTTCTTGGAATTGTTACTAATTTATTGCTGTTGTATAGACTGTCATATTTTATATTTTGCTCTTTAATTTTCTTGTGTATTTCTATGTAATCGTGCTAACTTTGTAATTAGCCACTGTGCTGTTAAGTTTGCACATACATAAACACGAATTGAATTGAATTGAATTGAATTATTATTTGGGAATGTTTACACATCCGGACTGAATAACTGCTTAATTTCTTCAGTCACTCCAAGAGAATATCAGGATTGTAATCCTACATTCCTACAAAATATTCGTGTTTATTTGCATTCTACACTGTCCAGCCCATGTAGCTGAATGAAAGATTAAGAAACATAAGCCCTATCAATAACACTGGGAGGTGTTAATAACCTTTTATACTATTAGTAATACTATGAGGCAGGATGAACCAGGTCTAATTCACAAAAATAATTTAACCACTTAAACCACAGTGGTTACTATTAAGTAGTACATTTTTTAACACTGAAACAACGTTTTACGCGTATTATGTGTTTCGTGTTAATATAGGAATAAACAGAGATTATTTCTGTAAATAACATTAACTGGTTACTCCCTGTAATGGAGACACATCTGTTATGTGTGGGTCTGAAATTGAATGCTTAAACAATTAGATGAACTCAGGGCTTCAAAGGGCTGACAAGGGTTTCTGGAATTGATACAACTGATTTAAGTAAAGAGAAATCCGTGAGAAATGTATAAACCGTAAGCATATTTAAGTATCTGGCATAGACACTGAGATTCTGTCGTGTACTGTATGTGTGAATTGGGACAGACTTTTGACAGAGGCAAGTATTTATGTGTATGCTGTCATTTCGTTGACATTATAAACACGCTGAAAACGGGTATTCAAATTTAATATTTTTAAATTTACAATGTAGACTGACTACCTAATATTCCGGAATACAGGAATAGTGTTAAAGTGAAGTGACATTTTTAAGGAATGACGTTTGAAAATACTATGGGTAAGGACACTTAATATCCTGATGTCCTTCATCGTTCTCCTCAGTACCTCCAGAGACATACACAAACTAGGCCACAAAGTTTCCTTTCACATATTTTTCAAATAATTTATACGCTATCGTTCGACACTACATCTTCTGAGCTACTGATCATATCATAAATAAACTATATAAATAAAATAATATAGAATCTTACGTCTGTAAAGTTGGTAACACAGTATTCTAATAATTCTCTTGTACGCGGACTCTCTTGTATAACAAGACGCAAAGCGCTAACTTTTCAACGCTTACTCTTTCCCGAAGGACGGCTCCTTAGCTACAACGACTTAGAGCCCACCCTGACAGAGACTCTGCTAAGCTAGAAGGCTGTATGTCGTATGAACAAGGTAAGTCTGCGTTTTAGATCTGCTCACAAAACTCACAATAATTTTCAGTTATTTCATTATAACGTCCCCAGTGAAATTACCAGTATCTGGGGCTTCAGAAGATAAGTGCAATCACACTACATATTACACATATTGCTCTACGGAATCCGTACCTTGTAAGCAAGTATTCACATCGGGTGGTGACATCGTAGAGTCTTGTATATTTTTTATTGCTAGTGGGGTGGGACTAAGCCCCTTGTACTGCGGCCACTTCTGGCCTCTTGTACCAGCCCCAGATGATAGGTGAAGGTGACTGTGGAGCAATTGGTGGAATGAAGATTTGCAGGGGAAATCGAAGTACTCAGAGAAAACCTGCCCCAGCGCCACTTTCTCCACCACAAATCCCACTTGATTAAACCCGGGATCGACCCCGGGCCGCCGCGGTGGGAAGCCAGCGACTAACCGCTTGAGCTAAAGCGCGGCCCTACAGTCTTGTAGCTGTAGCCACACCAGAAGGATGGACTGTGACACAACCCAGCAGACCATAAACTCATCAAATACCGACGTGAATACTTCAAAATTTTGTACATAAATAATTTTCATAATGCCACAGAAAGCAAAGAACATTTACTTTTGGTTGGGTAAATATAACAGAAGAAAAACGCTCAATTACAAATAGATATAAAATTACGTCGGTGCATACAATAGCGTTGATTGGGGTGCTATACTACAAGCCGGAAGGTCGCGGGTTCGATTTCCGATAAGGTCACTGGATTTTTTCAATTGACCTAATCCTTCCAGCCGCACTATGGCCCTGAGGTCGACGCAGTCTCTAACAGAACTGAGTACCAGGGATCTTTCTGGGGGCAAAGGGTGGCCGGCGCATAAGGCTAACAACCTCACCACCATCTATGAGCCGACTGTTTAGAAAATGTGGGAGCCTCATCGGCCTGTTACATGGAGAGATTTACATTATTTTTACCTCTTTTATACAATGACCTCACCCTCCAGTACATAAACGTTAACAGCTTATTAATGTTAAAACCTCCTTGTGGATGAGCCAAGTGGTCGAAACATTTTGGGCTGATAATCTTTCATGATCTGTTGTATTTCGATGGTAAATAAATTTTTGATTTATTATTGGTAATAAAAAGACACTACTGTCAGTCTAAAATTGATAAAATGAGTTTTTTTTTTATTTTTTGAATCTGTTTGACTATGAGTTTCATTTCGTTCTACTTTTTTAGTTTTATCTGTGTGTGTTGGGTGGGCTAATTTTCTGGTATAAAATATCACGTAGTCCTGTATAAGTTCGCCAATGTTGAGAAGGAACGTCTCGCTGCGTCCTTCGTCAAGGTTTCAGGGTACTTACCGTGCATACATACTAACTGGCTCTACAGTCATTTGTGGGTCTTGTCCTCCTGCATTAGTAGCCTCCAAGCATCTATCTCCATTGCAGTGGTTCTCCAATCTTTAATTTCCAATATCTTAAGGTCTTCTCTGACATCATCAAACCACCTCATCTTTGGTCTGCCTCTAACTATTTTAGTATAGATCTCTCATACAAGATTTTCCGTGGCATTCTCTTAGCATCCATTCTTTCTACATGTCCAAACTAGTCTATACTTCTTGCCTTTATAAATAAATTTCTTTCTTCTATATCACATCTACATCTCCATTGTTTCTAGTTCTCCACTGTTCTTCTTGTTTTATAGTCCATATATTTTCCTAATCATTTTTCTTTCAAACCTTAAATTATTTTTAAGGATTTCAAAATAAGACAAGCAAATAACACCAATAAGCAGGCGACAAGCAGAGCTATGCTTCTTGTTGACTAATTCTTTGGCTTACTATTTGACCTTTAAGATGAAGGGAGTCTATTCCTCCGAAATACCGGTGAAGTTCTACCAGACTAAACGGCGTCACTTCTCAGAAGACAGTACTTTTTTAATAATTCCCTTGTTCTTTTATTAGACCACAGGGAGCCGAGTGCGCTTCTTCCCCCTTCAGCATCCCCTATTCCCACTATTCTATCCCCCAACCCTCAATTTTACTACCTTGCGAATATTTTCGCAGGATATCCTAAGTTACATATATTTAATTTATACGGTGCAAGCTCTCAGATTTACACAAAGCGGAATGGTAGAAGGATTGGTGAATAATAAATTGGAAAGGATGGGGAAGGAGACAGTCGAGAAACAGTTTAATTCATTATCCCAGCATTTTCCTGCGAGCACTGAGGAAAATCACTAAAAATGTTATATTTTAGCGTCCTGTTACACTGATTCATGTCCATGGTTTATGCTAACCGTCTTACAGTGTATGAGCAGTAAAACGCATGCAGTAACAGGAGCAAAACACAACACAGAACACGATATACAAATGTATGTAGGAGGAATGCTCACATAAAAGAGGACTGGCGTAATTCGCGTGTTTGAATGCGACGTAGGATGAATCCTGAAAAGTTTTATTATTAGAATTCATCGACATATATGACGAATACAGATTTTAGTCATTTTAGAATGAAGACATGATGGCATGCAGTACAATAGTTTAACGTGCATAAAGACACCTGAGGATGGCACATTAGTGCTGAAACATGTAGTGTGGAAGTGAAGAATAAGGTGAAAAAGTAAGACTGTAAGACGGTTAGCATAAACCATGAAAATCACTAAAATCCTAATTCAGAATAGTTGGTGTCCTGGCCAAGATTTGAACCGAGTATCTCTCAAATAATAATGCAGATGACGTGCTCGGTTGGACAGTCAGAGCAGCAGTTCAGGATTGTCTTGAAGCTCCTATAGGTCCAAGTTGGAGTAAGGGATCTTGTTTATTTTCTTGCATCGAATGGGATGCATTTCTCAGTAACATGCAGCGCTGCAACAATCTAATAAAAAACCAGTTCTTTTTTTCCTTTATGTGCAACGCATAAGAAGTGCATAAGGAATAAATAGACTAAGTCCACAGATCTCTTCCGTTTCTTTACCATCCTAACATGCAACAGAAACAATTCACTTACTGCAATTGTGCAACACTTGATAGGTGTTCATATAGTAAGGAATTCATTGCTTTTAAAGTGTAAGAAAATTTAATCAGTGTCGTCGCATAGTCCATCCTATTTTAAGTCAGTTTAATCTAGTTCAGGGTCCATGTTTCTCCATGTCTCGCTGCCGTAAGTAGAGGCCTTGTAGTAGCATCCGACAAACAAGCAGTCCTTTAACATGCACCCTAGTACGTAGGATTCCAAAACATACCTAGTTATGATTTTAATCAGGTAAGGGAATTTAATCTTATAGACTAAGAATTTTACTGACAAGCTGATAAGCTCAATGATTAAATACAATAAAATTTACGAATAATTTCAGTTCGATTAACAAAATTAAGGTCTTAATTCTCCTGAAATACAAACTGGCGAATGAACACATAATTTATCTTGTTGAAAGTGACTTACTAATAATTAACTAAGCAACCATCCAGCCAATCCGACCGACTGAGTTATTGGTGCCCGATATGTCTCAAAATTTTGGCAAATGTTCCATTGATCAAAACTTTCTGCCGATTTTTATGAAACTCGAAACTGCATTACTGCATCTGCAAGACCCTACCTTGAGCCAGCTAAATCATGCCCAAATTCTAACACCTTCTTTCTTTAAGATCTGTTTTGATATTATTTCCCCATTTACGCCTACAATTCGATTCAGGTTTGAAGACCAAAATGTGTTTTATATTTCTCGTCTTTCCCGTGGGCGCTATACATCCATTTCCTCTTGAATTAATAACCGTAATAATACAAAGCCGAGCGGTCTAAGGCATGTACTGTCTTCGCTCGCTTGGAAACCGGTATCGTGGATTCGAATGTTTCCTGTGAAGTACGAACTGAATTCTTATATATTATTCTTATACACTGCCGGTCACAGTAGCCGAGCGGTCTAAGGCATGTACTGTCTTCGCTCGCTTGGAAACCGGGATCGTGGGTTCGAATCCCACTCAGGGCATAGATGTTTAGTTTGTGTGTGTGCGTTTTTCTGTGTTTGTGTACATGTAGAGTCCTTGCGACGAGCTATCACCCGTCCAAGGAGTCCTACCGAATGTGTAAGATCTAGAAAAACCGAAGTGAACGGAGAAGTTCATGGAGGTAGGCCTAGGCCCACTGGGGCTTTAGTGCCAAGGAAAACAAAATAATAAGTGAAGAGTACATATTGAGAAGTTCCTTATTACGTAATTTTCTCCAGCTTTCTGTCATTTCCTCTTTCTTAGTGAAACATTTTTGTAATCAAATTTTTGTCAGAAAGCTCTACAGGGACACATTCTCCATTTTATTCAAAACACGGCCTATTAGACCTTGAGTCTCAATCGGTTTCCCACAGAAAACTACTCGTACATGTTGTCTCTGTGCTTCTGTCCCTCCTAACATTTTCCCATTAATATCATCCTTGTTACACTAAACACTAACATTTCCTGTTCTCTGATCATCTGAGTTGGTAGTCTTTGCTGACAGGACCAGAAGATGGCAGCAAAATATGGCGGTCAAATATATCCATGCTTATTCTAACTTAAGCTTGTAATTGGCAGAATGGGCCCTCCAGCCCGATGCCAAATTCTTATATCTCACAATTAAAAAAAAATATCCATGCTTCAGACGGTGCTGCAGCTGCAAAAAATGTTGAGAAGTTAACCTAGAAAGCAGTACTACCTTCTCTACCATATAAAGCTGTCATTTCCGATCTGTGTAATTTCACAGAGTGCATATTCTATCAAAATGTGAGTTCAATGTCTTCCTAAAGGCATAAGAGTGAGTCAGTAAAAGGTTTATCTGTTGCAATTGTGCTACGGATTACGAATTCAAAATTTTTCACGTTAAAACTTAACAGGAATCCTACTGATAATGTTTGTACGTCAAAATGAAAGTACAACCAGAATCATTCATTATAAGGTTCTGAAATTGTATGGTAAGAGTAGTCTGAAATACGGGATTGAAATAAAGAACTTGAATCACTTTTGCTCTCACTAGCTTAACTGAAAAACACTGCATGTTAGATGCAGCCAGACACGAGATGGGGAAGATACATTGCACACAACTTCTAACCGGCCGATAAAAAGGAAGATCATGTATTTCTTTAAACTCAGGCAACCAACGACAGAATAACGCAGTCTTTACGAGCACATAAAGTAATTCTAAAAACATTATGCTTAATATAATATCTGAAGAAGAAATATGATACTGAACTGCCAGAGAATTATATGTTAAGTCTGTCGTCTGCAAGGTGTTGTAGCTTGTTCAGTACATTTCATTAGCAACATAAATGACACAGTTCATAACTACATAAGCAAAACTTTACCTGTTGTTTTCTTTTTGGTTCCGATCAGAGAGAAGAACATATACCGACGGCGTTAAAAATCAAATTACTGAAGATTTATTTATTACATGTGTCTCACGAGGAGGAGCCGGAATAGCTCAATCGGTATAGTGACTGGGTACGGGTTGAACGACCGAGGGGTCGGAGTTCGAGTCCCGGTAATGTTAAGAATTTTCTCTTCTCCACGTCGTCCAGACCGGCTCTGGGGTCCATCAAACCTCCTATCCAAAAGGTACCGAGAGTACTTTCTACGGGGATAAAGCTGACGACTTACCTCCAACTAATGCTGAGGTCAAGAAAATGCGGATGTATACATCCATTCCCCCATACGCTTTCATGGCGTAGTGCTTAATTAGTTAAGCACAGGGGGAACTTACCTTTTATCACTGAATAATGAATTGTAGAGAATGTGGATAGAGGTGCTAGTGACTTATATCGAGACATTATCGCAATAATTGCTTGGACAGACCGACGGAAAACATGAAAATTATGTCAGGAAAGTGCATCTCTCGAATATAATTCAGAAGCGTAAAAATGCATATGCATTTATCATCGACTAAAGCGTATGTCCAAAACCTCAACCTTGTCACTTCACTAACCCTCATAACATTATGCGAAGAGTGCATTATCAATCCATCTATAGGACTACACATAATAGGCTGACATTGGTATTCTATGGTTATGTTCATTAGCAACCTATAAAGTTTGTAGTCGTTAGGCATACGGGAAGAAGGGACTAGCATTAAAAAGCAGTGGAAGGTATGGATGAGTCACAGCATACCTCTAGATAGCAGTACTGTATAATAAATCTTGTCATTCTGGCACCTGTATAATCATAACATAAATCTGCTAGCTGAAATCATGATTTCATAGTATCCCTCTGTGACTAGAAAGTATAAGTCGGCATCACTGTAAAGTAAGTACAGCGTAACCAATAGTTAGATGAAATTTATAAAGGATTTACAAACTCCGTGGTTTTAGTCCGCAACCGAACTATTCCGACCGAGCGACCGCCGTTTGTTGGCGAAGTTAGTGCTAACTTTAGCGGATAGAGGGTGCAGCGTGGTCAGTGCAACGAATCCCCACGGCCGTTAATTTTCAGTTCTCTAGACCGGAGCCCTTGTTTCCTTGAAATAGCTCCTAATTTATCTTCACGAGGCTGAGTGGACCCCGTTCCAGACCCAGTATTCCTCAGAAAAATCTGGTAGCGCCGGGAATAGAATCCAGACCTCTGGATCTGTAGCCAGGAACTCTGACCACTAGACCACAGAGGCGGTCAATACATAAGCAGCAGGGTTAAAATACATAATCTGTTTTAATAATGAATTCGTTAATCTTCTGTAACAGAATCTACCAACATATTAGCAAAAAACCAACTTCTATGCGGGCCTACTCATATATATATATAAATTTAGTAGGGTAATAAAATAGAGCAAGGATCTGGGTGAGGGGTAGTCTTGCTGTAGTGGTGGGGAGGGGAAGGAACTAAGCTGCCTAAAAAAGGAAACCTTGTCTTTTGATTTACTTTTCAAAACGGAAATATTAAAAACCTCTCTTCTTCATTCTTTCATTCCCCTTTCCCATTTTATTTCCCTTGCCTCAATGTTGTGTGCTTCTTACGCGTTGCTAACGGCTTAAGAGTGTATGGAACTTCCCAGTCTCCTACCGTCAGTTCCTCACTTGCATATAAGATAGTTTTAAAACGTGTTTCTTATGCATTTTCTCATTTAAGGAAAAAATAATAAAGGAATATTCCGTGATACGTTTTACGAAACAACATTAGTATATACTCCATTCCATTTTAAAGCTCTCCTTTCTAGTGATTTAAGAAAGAAAATTAAAATTCACATTTTATCATTTCATTTCTGCTGCATATGGCTGCTAGAACACTAACCAAATGAAGTCTGGTCGAGTCGAATCGAGTCTAGGGTGCTGAAAGGCAGATCCCTATGCTTCGCACACATTTCCTGTGTCTCTCCATCGCACTACATGACTAAAGCAGCCGACTGAGACATCGGGTCTGCCTTGCCTGCCTTTGCAGCAATTTTGTGACATTCCATACCGTCAGTTTTCTCACAGCTTCAAGTTTCCCATACGCAGGTACATCTCCTTTACATTGGGAGTGACCTCATGCCATAACCGTACAAGATCCTAATATAGTTGCATTCTAAAAGCGCTAAACTATTTTTAAACTGGTAGAAATCAAACTTTCAGATCAGATCAGATGGATCGAGGGATGGATGGATGGAAGGGTGGATGGACGGAAGGGTGGATGGATGGAAGGGTGGATGAGTGGGTGGGTGGATGGGTGGGTGGATGGGTGG